>NW_026294551.1:67047036-67507036 GCF_007827085.1 Peromyscus californicus insignis
CTGATTTCTGGACACAGTGACCAATGCTTTTCTTCGGTGACACAAGTTTTAGTCTGGAGGTTAAAAATGTTTGGGCCACCTTGAGTGCAGGTACTGATCTGCAAAGATGAAGAGGCTTAAAAGGTCAACTTTTCTTCCATAGACATCCAGTGCAGTATATTAATTGTATTCTTCACATCCCCGGGGGGCTTTCTAAGACACATTTTTGCTCACCTGGTCTCAACTTAGCCAGCTTTTTCCAAACTCTGCTTGAGAAAGACTTCATCATTATAGAACTCTGGAGACCTACAGGTACCCATCCAAGGGGATTAGGAACTTCAAATAGAACATCTCCTTGGAAGTCACGCATTTGTGGGCATCTACCCATCTCTGAACCTCTCTCTGATAAGGTATCCTGGCCACATATGTCTTGTTTTTCCCATTCTAGAAAATGCCTCCACTGCCATCCATTGCTCGAGCCCAAGCCTAAAAGCTAGTCCAATTGCGCTTCTTCACTTCTCAGGTGGTGATTTACCAGTAGGTCCTAATCCTTCTACTTCCAGAATAACCCCAATGGATCTACTCATCCCTAAACCCAGCCAGTGACCCTCCAAAGTGCCTGTTCTCTGCACCCAAAGCAGCTGCCTTCCTGATAACCTGATTTTCACTCTCAGCTCCTCTCACCTGTTACTTCTAAGCAATCCAAACATTCAGAAACTCACACCCAGAGGGCACAGGAAGCTCAAAGCTTCAATTTGTGATTTTGTCACACTGTAGACACTTTCGAGATTTAAACCAAAGTAGAAGCCCCTGACCCTGCTGTTTTGTCAACTTGGTTCCCAAAGATAAATCGCCCCTCCCTCTTAGTACTGCTCATATCTGCTCATTATTCCCAAATGTCTCCACAGCTCTTTTCCTCCATCCCAGGATTGCACGTTACATATGGTTGTAGTCATTTGAACCTCTCAGTCCAGCTCTGCCCTGTTTTATGTTTCTGACTTACCAACAAGACCAGACTAATTGTCTTAGCATCTTTTTTTTTTCACAAGAAAATCTGACTTTTGTTTCTGTAAATCATACCAGATCATTCTATGTCTTGAACATGTTGTTTGTATCTCAGTGAATATAGAACAAAGCCCAAACTCCCACTTACACCTACAAAAGCCCACTGTGGCCACCTTGGCTTCTTCTTAACATTTTGTTTCTCCTACCTCTTTCTGTCAGCGGTCCAACCAGAGAGGGCTGATCCAGATATTGGAAAGACACAAGCTTTTTCTCATCCAAGAAACCTCCATCTGTCCTTTCATCTGTCTAAAACCTTCTTTTAAAAAATTATTACATTTTAGTTATGTGTTGTAGGGGGAGGGGTGTGTGCAAGCCACAGCATGTGTGTGGAGGCCAGAGGACAACTCACAGAAGTTAGTTCTCTCCTTCCACCGTGTAAGTACTAGGGATCAAACTCGGGTCGTTAGACTTGGTGGCAGGCTTCAACAGTGGAGCTACCTTGCTGGCCCTATTTGCTCAGCTCTTGTTTCCTTGTGGCTTTCTAGACTTCATTCAAAGAGCACCACTTCCAAAAGGCTTTCCATATCTACAATATATACACAACATACAGTAGCCTGTAGGTTGAAGTGTCTCTCCTGCCTGCCTGTTCCTAAATACTCAGCAGCCACTTCCCAAATAATTGACTCAGAGGCTTAATATCACTTATAAATGCTCAGCCAGTAGCTCATGCTTATTACTAACTAGCTCTTACACTTAAATTGAACCGTAATTCTTATCTATGTTTAGCCACATGGCTTGGTACCTTTTCTCAGGGCAGCATTCTCATCTTGCTTCCTCTGTGTCTGGCTGGCAATTCCTTGACTCTGCCTTCTTCTCAGAATTCTCCTGGTCTGGTCGCCCTGCCTATACTTCCTTGCCTGACTACTGGTCAATTAGCAATTTACTAAATCAGTTTGAGTGACAAATCTTTATAGTGTATAAGAGCATTATCCCACAGCAGTAGCCACCTTCCCAAACACTGACAGCTCCCTGTGCTTATAATCATGTCTTCATTCAGTCCCCTCCCAGACTAACTCTGAACTCTGGACTTCACCAAGCCATGAGGGGTCAGAGGGTGGGGATGGGGGCATGGATGGATGGTGACCACACATGTTTGAAATGCAACCACCTATTGAAAGCTGGTAGAAGTTTGTGCAGGAATACTGACTGGATAATGGGGTAAGGAGAGCCCCATGATAAAAAAAAAAAAAGTCTTGGAAGCTAGTCCCATGCAACCTTTCAGCTGAATTTGGTTACAGGGATGACTTCAAGTGCAGCACCTGGGGGAAGACCACTCAGTGGAGTTCAGTTAGCCATAGAATAAGAAAAACTAATCAACCATTATGTTAGCACTGCACTTTGGAGGTTATTATACTGCAGGGGATACCTATGTATTTCAATGTACTTTGTGATGTTTACTAACGTTTGCACTTGAACATGGTCCCCAAGGGTCTGTGTGTTGGAAATGTTTGTTGGGTATTTTTTATTGAATGTTTTGTTGCTTTTATTTCTTGTGGAGTCATGGTCTTACTATACAACCCAGGCTGGCCTGGAACTCAAGACCGCTCCCTGCCTCAGCTTGCTGAGTGCTGGCATTACAGTCTGCTCTGTCATGCCCTAGTTTCAGGTACTTGAGCTGTTTGAAACTTAATCTCTAATGCAGCAGCAGTGGGAGCTGGAGGCTAAGGAGAGGTTGGGAGGTCACAGGGCTCTGCCTTTCCAGGGGGACTAATTTCATCGAGAGGGCTTCCCTACCTGAGCTGCACATTGCTAACAAAAGAGAATGAGTTAGAGAGCCCTTCCTTTATTCATATGTGCCTACCTTCTCGTTATTTTACCCTTTAACCTTTGACCTTCTTTCATGGGGGTGACTCCTCAGAAAGCCCTCATCAATGGCAAGCCATTAGACCTTGAGCCTGCTACCCACCATCTAGAACTGGACGGAGAATAAATTCCCCTTCTTTATCAGCTATCCAGTCTGTGGTGTTCTGTGCCAGCCGCACAAAACTGAGTGTGCTGATTACCACTTGAAATAACCAGGTATTTTTGTGTCTGTTGTCCATATCTGGCCACTATAAGCCTCAGAGAACACAAGTTTGCCACCTGATCAATCAATGCGTGTTCTGGCAGTGTTTGGCACCTACTAAGCACCCAGTAAAATCTGCTAATGAGAAAATAGAATGGTTCAAGGCCTCACAATGTGTCGGGAAAGTGTGTGAAAGACGGGTGCTAGAGCACATTCAGACCCCTAAGTCAAAGTTTCATGGCATTGGTGAGGTGATGGGTATTCAGAGAGGAAAGAACACATGTACTTTAGACCTGTCAGAATGTCCAACTTGCAGCATACACAGTGCATGCATCCCAGGAGAGCCATTAATGTGAAACAACACATCTGTAGATGACAGCATGTTGTAATACCAAAGGGTTGGGCACTCCTGGAGGAACAAGGACTTAAGAAAGAACCTGTGGATGTGGCCTTCTAGAGAAAAGACACTCACAGAATAAGAGACCCAGACCCAAAAACGCAACGGGCTTTGAGACAGGCAGTGTCTGCAGGGATAGGCTGTCAGCCTGGACACTTCCAGTAGGAAGCTTTGTTCTCATGCCATCTGGAGTGGGTCTCTGTGCCACCTAGAAAGGCGAACTTTAAGAGGACTGTTTACGTTCAACTGATGAGCTCTGGCCATTGGTTATGACCACACCAGGATGCTTGTGTGTTCCACCATCCTCACAAAGCTGTGAATACCCACAGCCACCACAGCGCTTTCCCAAGCCAGTGTTCTGCCCCCAAGCTGTACTCCTCATCTGTTTCTCTTTGTTCAGTCATGTGTGTTTTGCTATAGTTTCACTCTGTCATTAACCTTGTACCCACGTGGACTTGCTCATTTACCTCTACTCATGTTTCTAAGTATATCACCCCCTGAGCAGTGTGATAGTTTGGAATACAATGCCCCCCACTGTAGGCTCATGTTTGAAAGCATGGTCCCCAGTTAGTGGAACTGTTTGGTAAGGATTAGAAGGTGTGGCCTTGTTAGAGGAAGTGTGTCATTGAAGATGGGCATTGAAGTTTCTAAATCCCATGTCATTGCCAATTAGATCTCTCTCTGCCTCCTGCTTATAGATCAGGATGTAAGCTTTCAGCTACTGCTCCAGCGCCACACTTACCTGTATGCTGCCATGCTTCTCACCATGATGGTCATGGAATCACTGTGTGAAACTGTAAACAAGCCACCAACTAAAGGTTTTCTTTTATAAGCTGCTTTGGTCAAGGTATCTCTTCACAGCAACAGAAAGTTAACTAAGACAGCAAAGTGACTCCATGATGAAACGCTCGCCACACGAGCATTAGGGCCTGAGTTTGGATCTCCAACACCCACATAAGATGTCAGTACCATAGCATGCAGCTGTCATCACAGCACTGGGGAGGCAGAGACAAGCAGATGCCTGGAGCTCACTGGCTGATTGGAGTTTGGTGAGAACCTGTTTCAAAAACTAAAGTGGACAGGGATAGAGTAAAAAGACCCAATGTTGACTCTAGCTTCTGCATGTGTGTGCACATACAAGCACATGCACAAGTATGTCAGGTTCCAGGGCTGGTAAGATAACTCAGTGGCTAAGAGCACATTTTGGTCCTGTAAATGAACCAAGTTCAGTTCCCAACATCCATGTCAGGTGGCTCATCACTCCCTGCAACTCCAGCTCCAGGAGATCTAGGGCCTTCTTCTTGACTCTGTAGGCAACCTGCACTCAGCCGGCATTCACTCACACAGAAACATACACATAAGTAAAATAGTAGCAATAATAATAGATCAAATGCGTCAGGTCTGAAGCATCTCTGGTCCTATAGGCTATTTTCTTTCAAACTCACAGCATCTTCTACAAGTAAATAAAATTACTCCTCCTGTGTACTGAGAGGTGAGCCTCGGTCAAACAATACAGGCAATGGTGGCCAAGGTTAACAGCTAAAATAAGTGTGAAAGTGCTGCATCAACACATCCCTATCTCCAAAGTGCAAAGCTTCCAGCCGCCTGCCTTCTCCCAGCAATGCCTCAGTCCCTGGGGCCTGCATGTGCCAAGTTCAGCTCATATCCAACCCTGCATATTGGTTCACAATGAAGGCGCCTCCGTTTTCACAGTTCAAATTCATTGCCAACCTTAAGCTGAGCACCAGTGGATACTGAGGATGTCAGCCAGCCCAGTGTAGGAGGAGATCGGTGGTGCACGCCTTAATTTCCAAAGGCATCTATTCTGTCTTTCAGATCTCCTGGCAGGCTAGTTAAGAACACATTTGGGGGCAGGAGAGATGTGAGAAACTTTGTGTGATGCTTTTCCTGGCAAGATATGAACAAATACCTATTTACTTCAGATGGGGAACTGGCGAAAGACCAAAGGAACAATATCCCCAAAGTCTAAGTTGGTGAACCAATGAATTTATTGGGGTTTACAGAAGGGTGGGTCAGGGGGTACTTGTAGAAGCATGGACATCTCAAAGGTCATGTGCATCACTAATTGCCCACGGCAGCATGGGTGATAATTCATGAAATCTGGAGCCCTGGGGTGCTCTGCATGCAGACTCAGAAGCTCTTTCTTTCCTGGGTTTTAAGGTGCCTTCTTCAAACTTCTTGGGTTTTAGGAGCTTTGGAGCAAAATGTTGGGCCAACAGAAGATAACCCCCTCCATATCTGCATCATGGCACATTCAGAACTGTATAAATATTTAAAGTGATTTGAAGTAGTAAATAATCCTTTTATTTAGAAAATTGTGCTTATGCCCAAAGGCCATTTTCCTCAGAGTTTTTAGTAATATAACCTTCTTTCCACCCTTTCCTGCATGCCAGGGTGTTAGAAACAGCAGATTCAGTGCCTGTCTGATTTAGTGTGTGTGTGCGTGTGTGCATGTGCGTGTGCATGTGCGTGTGCATGTGCGTGTGCATGTGTGTGCTGGTTTCTACAGGAGTAGAAGTGAGGAGGGATCACTGGCACTGATTCCTGGATTTATCTTCCTCCTGTCAGAAAAGTCTGGGCTGCAGAAAGTCTCCTGAAGGTCACAAAGTTTCCCAGATGACAGGAGAGCCACCTGTGAGTCCTGGCACCTAGCACTTCCAGGCTAAAGTCACGGCCTGATTCCACCTCTGTGCCACTTCTTTACCTGGGTGCCAGACAGTGGAGGAGCTGCCTTTTACTCTCTGGTGCCTCAGCTGATTTGCAGGAAGAATGCCTTCTCCCCGTTTCCCAGGCCCACCTCCCTGGGTTCCCTCGGGGTACACACTGGTTGCTGCCTCCACACTGGGTTGCTTAGCAACCAGGCTCTGCGGGCTTCCTCATAGACAAAGGCTTCTCCTTCCTCTCCAACTGCTGCACTAATGCTCACTGTTGACAAGGGAGCAACTCCTGGCTGAGCATATGCTGTAATCTGGAGGCTGGCTGAGGAACTCGGTGCCAAGAGCTATGGGCATCTCTCCTGAAGTGATGAGGGAGATGGAAGTCTGAGGAGCAGATCAAATCATTACATGGTGCTGTGCTGACCAAGTGACCATATCGGTCATTTAGGAGCAATTAGAGAATTATATACTGTTCCAGTGGTATCCAAATTCAGGGAGGAGTGTCCGTCATCGTCCTCTTGCCCAACAGACCTCAGAAAGAAGCCTTTGCAACGTCCCTGTACACACGACTACACAGAGATAATTTCATACCTATCCAAGGGGTCCAAACTTAAGCTGATTCAACCCCAAACCCTTAAATCCATTGAGGAATTTTGCATCTCTATCTCTGGATTATAATACTGGCCACTATCAAACTTAGCCAGACACAGAACAGTATCGTGTCACAAGAAATTAGGTGACTCACCTCAAGATAGTCAGGGGAAAGGAGACAGTGCATTCTCACAGCTCTTCAGAGGCCTCTGAGCCCAGATGATTTCTGTCTCTGAGACAGATGCATCCTCATGGAGAAAAAAAAAAAAATGATTTGCTATGCAGGGAGCTGGCCTGCAGAGATGGAACCACAGAGGGTCATTTCTAAATTACTAAATAAGCTGGTGAAATGCAACAACTTGTTTTGGGTCACTGAGTAAAGCTGTGGCCCTCTCACCTTCCCGAATGAAGGCAATCAGCCATTAAACACTACATTATGGACATCTCTGTGGCTATAAGACAGGAGATGAATATATTTGGGGATATATGCAAGGAAGTGAATCTTCAATAAGGGTATTGACCATGCATTGATTGTGCCCACCAATGCAATCCTGTGTGTGTGTGTGTGTGTGTGTGTGTGTGTGTATACACTTTTCTGTCTGTGTCAGTGTACATTCATGTGGAGGAGCACAGGCACCCATGGGCGTATACAAAGGCCAGAAAACTGTCAGGCATTCTCCATCTATCTCCAACTATTTCTTTGAGTCAGCGTCTCTTCCTAACCCTGCAGCATGATTTTCTTACCTAGGCTGGAAGCCAGAAAGCCGCACCACTCTTCCTGCCTCTTTACAATTCAGAGCTGTTAGAGGTATTGGGGGGGGGGGCAGCTTAACCACACCGCTGCCATGACAGGCTTAAAGGCCCAGATACAGCTTCTGTGACAGGCTTACTGGCAGGTACTACCTGGATTTAGAAAATGCCATATGCTGACCCCACCCAGGGAGGGCCTGCATCTAACGTGAAATACCTGACATTCCAAACATTCCCTACACCCCTAGACAAATGTCAGCCAATCAGGGTCCTGAGCCTTGGAAATCCTCTCACCCCAACCTCTGCTATGATAAAAACCTCACCATGCCTGGGCTCGGGTCTCTCTGCTCACACTGCTGCATTGACAGACAGAGAGACCAAGCTCCAAACTTGAAATAAAGGCTCTTTACATATGGGATTCGGTCTCTGTGGTGGTCTTTTGGGGGTCCCCGCGATCTGGGCATAACAGTATGGGGAGGATACTTGGTTTGTCACGTGGGTGCTGGGATCTGAACTCTGACCTCCAGAATTACAAAGTTAGTTTTCTTAGCTGGTGAGCCACCTCTCCAGTCTCTTTCCTCATCTTCCTGTCATGCAGAGTCCAGCACGGAGAAGTCACTCTGAGTATCCGTAAAATAAAAGAACACAAGCGAAGGGACTCAGAAGGAGCCAGCATGACCCCCGAAGCAGAAAACCTTAGTAGCTGATCTCTCCTTCCTCTCTCCCTCTTAGACTAGTACAGTATCCCCTTACATCGGAAATCAAGTTGTTATCCTTTCCAGAAGAAAGGTAAAAGAGAGGCCCTGGGAAAGGAGAAGAGACACACCCAACTGGAAGATCTCTGTTTTTCAGGCTAGGAAAAGTGGAGAACCTCAGCTGGGTCATGGATGGTCAGTAAGTTAACACCTTCTCCTGCTAGAGACTGTTCCATCCTTGAACACGATGCTCACCGATGTCTTGTTAACGTAGCTCGAGTACTCAGGGATGTAACTGTTAGGTCTTTCGGCAGTTGCCTTACAGGGGAGTTTGGAGCTGTCAGAACATCTGTGTCGGAGTTTGTAACACCACCAAATACCTACTGCAATAATATTTTAAACCTTTTAGTTCAAGGCCTGGGGCTGAAGCTATGGCTCGGTCAGTAGCGTGCCTGTTCTGAGTTTGAATCCCACCACTGTATAAACCAGGTATGGTAAGATATGCCTGTAATCCCAACACTCGGGACGTAGAGACAGGAGGCTCAGAAGTTCAGTGCCATTCTCAGCTACGTAATGACTTTGGGGCCAGCCTCGTCTACATGAGATCCCATCTTAAAACTCTAAAATAATTTTTAAAATATTACCTCAAATCTGATACGCAGGACCCAATAAATATTAGTTGTTATTTTCAATTGCATCGCTAAACAATAATAATTTGAATAAGCAAATATTTGGTTTTATGTCCTTTTTTTTCTGGGATTTTACGTTCTTTGGCCATCCACCAAGATAGGTTTTCAATGAAATCTTGGAAAGAAATTGTATTAAAAATAATAAGATGACCCAGCATTTCTCAAAATGTGTCTCTTTGCTATGTCCGGAGAAGCAATGGTCTAGACCTGGCCAAGAAGGAGCTAGCAGTTGGCACCCCACCACTTCTTTTCTCCCGCCCGTCACTGGAATGAGGAAGTACTCAGAACACACTGTCCCTGCCCTCCACATGCTGATGGGAACATGCCATGCTTTTCCATCACATACTAGATTTTTCTGACACCATCTGTTCGCTGAAGCCCACAGCACTCTGATGCCTGACTGTCACAACTCCATCTGAAAATGTTGAGAACAGAGATGAATGAGCCTGAGGAAGGCTGTTTACCTCCTCACCATCTACCACCAAGCACTCAGGGGTTTGGGTGTGGTAGCAGCACCGGTTTTTCCCACAGGCAGATTCTAGGATCAGCCCTACCTCACGCGTCTCAGAGTTTGAAAGACAGACACAAGGGATGATTCCAGAGAGCCTCGCCCCGCTGCCACTGATGAGCAAATATAGGTTTGTTGGAGCGTCTATATCAGAGTGTGTCATGTGTCAGACATACACAAAGCTCTCGGTCACTGAGACCTTAGCTTCCACCAGACACAATGGTAAGCACCTTCTGTTCCTTGGGGCACGGAACCCTGACAACATCCAACACAAAGAAAGACACTGTTGTCACCCAGCATCATGCCCATGGACAACTGAGAAACCTGTCATGAGGGGATTCAAGTTGTTCCTCCCAGCTGCAAGGGCAGTGCATGGCGATGTCATCAGGGTGGGAACTGTGTCTTCATGGGCTGCGCTTGTCTGCTTCCGGCCCCAATAGCAAACAATAATCACTGATGTCTGCTCTCCTGGCTTTCCAATCAAGAAGACAACTTCTTCTGAATCTCTAGTTCTGTTGGCTGATGTGAGCTTCAAATGAGGAATTTATAAAGAGTAGAGACCATGAAACACTTATACATGTTCCTCAACTTTATATTTTTTTTAGCAGGGGTTGTAGGTCTTTAGGATCTGTCCAACTTATTTATTTGAGACAAGGTCTCTCACCAATTGAACTAGGCTGACTGGTCACTAAGTCATCTTGACTTGCTTAGCTCTGGGATTATAAGCATGGTCATGACTCGTGGCTTTTCCCATGGGTTCTGAAGATCAAAGTCAAGCCCTAATATTTGAACAACAACTGCTTTACTGACTGAGTCATCTCTCCAGTCTAGACTCCTCACCTTGGATCTTGTACTGTAGAGGCTTAGTACATATCACTGGTGGATCCTATATCAAACAAGACTATTGCACAATCTTCATTGTTTCTCTTCCCAATCAGGACATGTTTGAAAAGGAAAGAGCTGTTAGCAGCTACTATGTCTGGACAATAGCTATAAAGTAGGGTCATCCTGAACCAGATGGACTACATGGTTACTTTCATCGCTTCCATTCTGCCTGTCCATTACATGCCATGAGCTCCACTTGCAATAGGTGGTAGGAGCAGTGTTGAACCAGGCAAACTGGGACACTAGAATATCAAGCTGCCAATCTTACACACAAGCCCAGAAACTGGGACTCTCAAAAAGGCAACCTGGATATCACCCTGATTTTGTTTTCCCTTTTATAAATGTGTTTGCAGTCTTTCTTCTCCCCACTTCTCGGCAGATGCTACCTGATTTGTGTTCTGGCTAATGTCACCCCACGTCAACTGTATTGCCAAATGCAATGAGGTGTGACTGACACCAGGAGAGATGATGAGCGAGCAGAGTGGCAGCTGGCGGCTGTTCCTTCTTGTAGAATTTAAATGAATCAAGGAGCATCCTGATGGAGTACATCTGAACATGCCCAGAGCCAAACACAATGTTCTCATCCCAGACATGGAGATGGGAGCAGTCTGAGGTGGTGCCACCCTCGTGACAGATGCATGGATTCTGAGCAGAGGATGGAATGAGCCTGGGGAACATGAGGGACAGATGCAGAGTTGCAGAAGGAGAGGCACCAAAGTGGAGAGGACACCTGATCACTCATTCCACATGGCCTGCTGTCACGGTGACCTAGACAAATGTTTGCCTTAAGTGAGACCCTTGATTCATATTAACATGCTCTACTTCTTCCTTCAGTTCAGGCTGGCCTTGAACTCACTGTGTAGTTTAGGATAAATCTGATCTCCTGGTGTTTCTGCCTCCACCTCCCTATTGCTAGGATTAGAGGCATTTACTACTATGCTTGGTTTATGTGGTGCTGGGGATTGAATTTAAGGATTCATTAGTGGTGGGCTAGAAATCTACTAATCCTCACCCCTTGGAGGGAAAATGATTTTTTTAGAGAAATCTTATTTCCAGGATCCTTAGACATGTCATGGGATTCAAGGACAAGAATGTAACATGTCCTCGGAGGGCTAGGAAAAGGCCGGCATGCCACTGGAGGAGTCCTTCCTCCTGTCATCCTCTCTTCTATCTGTTGCTCTCTCTCTCTCTCTCTCTCTCTCTCTCTCTCTCTCTCTCTCTCTCTCTCTCTCTCTATCTCTCTCTCTATCTCTCTCCCCTCCCTCCTCCTCTTCTCAATCATATTTTTTTCCTTTCCAGTTTTCCTATTGAAAGATAACCCAAGTTTCACCACACAAGACAAACCACAAGGAAAGATTTATTCTCAACTTTCATTCTTGTATTGATTCTAATGTCCAGATGACAGTGTGAAGGTGTTTGCCTCTACTCCAAAACTACAAGTAGATTTGAAGCTTATATGTCATGTCTAAGGCCCACTGCTTTAAAAAAAAAATGGATCATTTCCACTGGAGGAACCTGACCTGAGACAAACTTTCAAAAGTGCCTGTTTGCCTTATTCCTTCCACAGTAAAATCTCCCCTCACGTGGTTTTGAGTCTGTGTAGGGATTTGGTTGGGAAATGGCTCCATAGTCCTGGATATTTTTAACACTTGGTCCCCAGTTGGTGGCACTGTTTGAGGAAGATTAGAAGGTGCAGTCTTGCTGGAGGAAGTGCATGCCGGGGGTGAGGGTGGGTCTTGAGAGTTAGTCCTCAAGTTCCTAGTTTGACCCTCTCCTTCCTGCTTGTAATTCAAGATGTGGTCCAAGACCTTGGCTTCCTATTCGTGCCACCATGCCTGCTGCTCACGATCATGCTTCCCCACCATGATGGACTCTTAACCCTCTGCAACCACTTCCTCGGATGCTTTTGCTCATGGTATTCTGTCACAGTAACAGAAAAGCAGTTACTACAAAGTCTTCAAGGAGACCGCATGTAGGAAACCAAGAAATACGAAGGGCTTCTCAGACATCAGGCACTAGCATTATACCCGAGCTTCCCTCTAGTCAGATGTGACGTGACCCTAGGCAGGTCCAAATCTCCTGTATTCTTCCTTTTCCCACCGAAACAGTGTAGATCAGTGACCTAGCCAGAAGCAAGGAAATGTTTCCTACGCTGGGAGCTGACAGTTGATTAATAGTCCAGCTTCTTCTCTCTTTCCAGCTCTGTAACTAATTTCTTTATTTGCATTATGAAAATTATGCCTTATAACATTTTACGTCCATAATCGTTATCATTAATAAATCCAGCTGTTGTTTCTAACGGAGTCCCCTGGTGTCCTTGCCGACTAGAGCTATAAACCAAATATAAAGGACACAAAGAGCATTAGTACTAGTGATGCTGACCGTTAGTCCTCTTCTGCCGTGAGCTTTGATATGACGATTAGTTTTGCCAAGTCCGATGTCAACATGAGACCTGAAGGTGAAGTGGGGGGTCCTTTTCCCTCAGATCTTAAGTCACCAGGGAGTTATGTGTAAGAGGAATTGCCATCCCTCTCACTGAAGCCCTGTAATAATAACAGATCCACATATGAAGGGCCTAGGATAGGTAAGATGTGAATAGCAACGTAGCATAAGAAAGACTCACAAGGTAAAAGAATGTTCCAAAAGGCTTTCACTGGTAGACTTCTCCTTACATTTCTAGCCGTATAACCCCTCCTCTCCCACCCTTGAGAGAAGTGGCTTGCTGGAAGCAGTTATGCCTGACCCTGACCTGCAATGGATCCTGTAAAGTAGAGCCTTCCAGTCCCTCTTCATTTGAAGGTCTAATCAATCCCCTCCCTGCCTCACAAGGAGTGATGGAGAAGCAGTGCATGGCAAAGGAGCCTCAGAAAAGAGTCAGGCATCAAGGGTTCAATTGTGTTCAGCCCACAAGCCAGCGTAAATAAATCACATTGTAGCTGGCTGCAGCTGCCTTGCCTGAACCAGTGAGAGATGCGGCACAGTCCCTCTGTGCTGCCTTGGAGTCCATCACAAGGAGGCTCAAAGAGGAGGGTGGCAAGGGGTGGGTGGCTGAGGCTTGCTAACACGTGAAACCTAAGGAGACAGGAAAGACAGGCCTATTGAGGTTGGGAGGGAAGAAAGAAAGAACATGCAGGGCTGCCTCTAGCAGGCTGAGTTTAAAGAAAATCCTGGCTTGGGTGGCTTCCCCTTAGATTCTCAAGGTGCACAATGGGCAAACACAGATGTGTTTGTGTTTGGGCAAATGGCACGTTCTTCTGTTAGACACAGCATAGACACACAACTTTGTCTTCCTCAATGCATAATGGGTACACAGGAGTTCACACAGAAGTGAGCACATTCCCACAAATCCTACAAGACATGCTCACACAGACACATGCTCGCATACTAACACACACAAGCTCCCACACACATGCTCCCACATATACACACATGTATACTCACACACATACAGGCTCACACTTGCACATTCCTCTGAAGTCATCCACAACAGCAGCTTTGGCTGTCTAAAACAAGAGCACACAACACTTTCAAGACAGACAAAGGGAGAGAGGCTATGTGCCTGGAGAGGATGAATCAGAAAGGTCGGCATGACCGACTGTGGCTTCAAAAAGCAGCTGCCAATTTCTCTGCACTTCTATAAATAAAACTAAGGATGGGGGAAGGGTGGGTTAATGGCTGAGTGCTCTCATTGCCCAGATTGGTGCCCGTTATGGAGAGAACATTCTAGTGACGCGTTTACCAAATGGTCCTATTCAAACGCTAACCAAAGGAGCAAGATACAAAAATATAAATAGCCTTTCCACTAAATCCATGCCCCCCAAAATGAACATGCAGATCAACTGGGATACAGACATACAAAGACACAGCTGAACATCTGTAGCACTCAAGTCCATCTTCCGAAGGCCTCATAGCTGAAGAGCTCCGAGTTATTACTAACCCAGCTTTCCTTGCACATCTAAAGTGCCACGACACAGATAGGAAAAGCCAGCACCGTGTGAGAAGCAGCCACACGCAGAAACCATTCCACCATCTTGCAAGACCCTGCCAGCAGCACACGAGGGGCCGTGACTGTTATTTTTAGTTATAGATGCAAGTGATGTATCTGCAATTGAATGTGCATGGTCTCCATCCAGCGAACTGTGCTCAAAGAAGATGTCACGTCCAAACTGTGATTGTTTGAATGAGAAATATCCCCCCACAGGCTCCAGTATTTGAATACTTGGACCAGGTTGGTGGTGCTATTTGGGAAGGTTATGGAGTCAGAGCCTTGCTAGAGGAAGTGTGACACTTGGGGTGGGATTTGGGGGTTTCTTGCGTTGCCCCAATACCAGCTGGGCTGCTCTGTTTTCTCTCCAGGCACATAGCCTCTCTCCCTTTGTCTGTCTTGAAATGTTGTGTGCTCTTGTTTTAAAGAGCCAAAGCTGCTATTGTGGATAACTGACACTCTTTAGAGGAATGTGCAAGTGTGAGCCCGTATGTGTGTGAGTATACATGTGTGTATACGTGGGAGCATGTGTGTGGGAGCTTGTGTGTGCTAGTATGCGAGCATGTGTCTGTGTGAGCATGTCTTGTAGGATTTGTGGGAACGTGCTTACTTATGTGTGAACTCCTATGTGAACCAGCTTTGTGCTCCAGCCCATTAATGGCAGGCCTTAGCCATCATAGATGCCACTTCTGCAACTCTAAGCCAAAACAAACTCTTTCTCCCACGAACTGTCTTAATTATGGTGTTTTGTCACAGCAAGAGAAACTCAGTAATACACAAGCTAAGAACAAATGGATAGTTACTCTTCATGACACCTTATGAAATATTTTTATGCTATCAGGGCTTGACAAGGAGAGGTACAGCAGATGAAGGTCACAGCCGAGGAGGGTGAGTACATATGAGTAAGGTGTATATTTGCTACATGGACTGGACTCCAGATCATGAATAAGCAACCACATGTGCACCTTGCTCAGACATGGCAGGTGACAAGTAAAGTTCAAAAATAATTTTACTACCTTAGGCCATATGGGTGGGTGGCTTTGGGACCTCTGAGGACCTCTTAGATAACCCTGAATTCCGTGTCCCTGTGTCTAGATCGCAGAACTATGGCTTAAGAGGTGGTATCTCAACAACTATCCTTATTATTCAGTTCTGACCAAGCCCACCCTCACTACTAAGAATAACAACGCATTTCCCAACGCTGTACAGAAACAAAGAAAGTAGATTTCCATGCTCGGAACAATTCAATAGAGAAGAAAAGGTGTAGTCTGAATTCCAAGCTAAATGGAGCACTAGAGATTTGCCTGAGCTGTTGGATTCATTCCACATACTATGCTCACCTTAAATGACTCTGCTTAATGCTAGATGTGGGTGTGTGGATGCAGGGTGCTCTGTGTCCCTTTAAATCCTCATGAAAACATCCACCAATGAGACAATGTGCCCAAGGCCACCGGCTATCCTGCAACAGTCCAGAACTGCCACCCCAAGCTGACAATATACTACCTACTTTCTCTATGGCTTCAAATTTGTCATTTTGGGGGTGGAATGAAAAACAGCTTTTCAGTCTATATCCTGTGAGCTGTTGACTGGCAAGGAGAAAGGTTGTGGATTATGATCATGGAACACCTTGGCATTCAGGCGGGGGTTCTTATGAATCACACATTCAAGTGACAGAATTAACCAGCCATGGAGATAGAGTTCACTGAGCGGGAAAAATCAGGCTGCCAAAAACAAATAAATGAATTAAAAAGCTAATGTAATCCAAGGCTGTGCTAAATAGAACAATGGGCATTGCTTGCCCATTGCTTCAAAAAGAATAAAAAAAGATGATAAGGAAAGTGTCTCTCAAAATTGATGGCTATAAAATCAAAATATTGATCACACTTGGGAGTACACATCTATAATCCCAGCACTTGGGAGACAGAGGCAGGAGAATCAGGAGTTCAGGGCCAGCCATAGCTACTTAGCAAGTTTGAAGATATCCTGGGCCACATGAGGCTCTATCTAAAAGTCCTAGAATGAATGAGTGAATGGATGAATAAATGAATTAATGAATGAATGAATGAATGAATAGGAAAAATCTCTGAAGATGCTCTAGGTCCTACAGTATCAAATATTTAGTGAAGATTTCATTCTTTGGATACATGTAAATAAGCACACCTACCTTATTAATATGCAAATTTATTTTAAACTTTCACAAATGGTAAAATTATGTGTAAACTAAAGAACATTTTAAAAATATATCTTGTTATGATTTGTTATCAGAAAAAAAAAGTGTCCATTGAAGGAGGGTGATCCATTTTTGTGGTGATGTAGCCACTGATACATTGCCCACACTCAGGTAAATAATTCACAACCCATGCTCATCAGAGCAATCTGATTAAAATCAGTGAGTCACAGAACAACAACAATAACAACACAACACAAACAAATATGAAATCAGAAGGGGGCTTTTGAGGAGAAACAGGGAAGGAGGAAGAGAAGAAAGAGGAGGAGGAGGAGGAGGAGGAGGAGAAGGAGGAGGAGTCACCAATGACAATATTCCTAGCAGGACTGGAAGGAAGAAGAGGATCATGGGGTGAAAATGACTGAAATACATACACATGTGCGGAACTGTCAAAAAAAAACCATAAATATAAACAGTAAGTTTTAAGCAGCAAGAGCCCAGGAGCAAGTAGGTAAAAGGCCTCTCTGTCTTTGGGTCAACAGGCCATACACAAAGAGTTCTAGGCTCTTTGAATAGACTTCAGGAGACCTTTGCAGAAAGTCCAGGTCATCCAGTGAAAGCAGGCTGGATGGTGGCAGGAAACAGAATCATGGCCATGGCTGAAGAAGTTGAAAGGATTTACTTCAGCAAAGGACTATGGAGGCAGTGGTGATGCCTTTTCTGATACATGAAGGGACATTAGCCCATTGGAGCATGTGGCTCTGACAGGCCTTGACCTTCTCCCCAATTCCCTCTGCTTTGCTAAAAACCAGTAGATTACATTCACGTAGCTAGCTCCCAATGTCCATCCCCTTATTTGTCCAATCCCTCCTCCTGAGGCTGACTACCAAGGTCTAGTTATCAAAGTATTGAAGTCCAGCAATCAAAAGCCCCTTTTGGCTCACCAAACTAACATGCCTGATTAAAATTAAAGACCTCATCCTAACACAGGGATTCCCCTTGTACCTTTATAAACTGCCGTTTTCCTGTGTGCCGCATCTGTTTCCCCTCTATCCAGAAGCAATCCTTTGTTCCTCTGGGACAAATACCCCTGCCTCCTTTCCCTGGTACCCTTCCCCTTTTCCCTCTTCCTCTATCTCCTGTCTTTGTCTCTTACTCCTTCCCCTCCATCCCTCTCAGGTAAATAAATCTCCTTTGTGCTGAGAACTTGGTCTTGGGGGTCCTGGGCCAGTACTTTTCCTTTCAATAGATCTGCCATATTGAAGGGAAATTAGATTTTTTTTCCACCCATCCTATGACCCTCTTCCTAGATCTCCCTTTCACATCCCCTCCCAATTCCATATACTCTTTTCAAAATAACCTGCTAAGTCCAATTTGTATTGCTCGTTAACTCGTGAGTGTAGGGCCATCCACTGTAGCATGGTCTACCTACCAGGAACCACACCCCTGAAGAAAACCAACCGTCCATCTCCGAACAGCCATCAACTGTCATTAGCTCCTCAGCTGGAGGTGAGGTTTCCTGAGCCCCGCTGTCATCCATACTGGAATACTGACTGCCTTGACGCTGTGCTGGTAAGTATAGCTGCTGTAAGTTTATGAGTGCAACTGTCCTACAGTACCAGAGGACACTGTTTCATTCCAGGCTTCCCTACCCACTGGGTTTTTTTTTTTTTTTTAACAATCTCTTCACCTGTCTATTCAGCAGTGGTACTTCAACCTTGCAAAGAGGGTGACATTGATGTCCTATTTGTGGCTGAGAAGCCCACAGACACTTATTCTCTGCACTTTGATCAGTTGTGAGGTCCTGTGTTGACCACCATCTACTGCACAAAGAAGCTTGCCTGAGCCCTGAGAGCCACACTAACCGATGAATGCGGAGATGTGGATTTAGGAAGTGGTTTGATGCCATTCAAATTCAGCAGTTTGACTTTTTATATGGTTTAGAAGATCAGAGAAGGACACTTGAAAGTTCTCAAACATGTCCAAATGCAGGGGAAGGAAAAAGAAGACAAGAACACTTTTGGAGTAGCAAGCGGCACTAATATTAAATCTGGGCAAGCAGTAACACATTCATAACTCTCAAAAGAGACCTAAGTTTGGGTGGTCAAAAGGGACTTTAAAACTTTTTGTATCTGGTCAGCCCAGAGCCCTTGATCTCATAGATGATCTTTTCATCTTGATTCAGCACCAATGATACCATTTGCTTGGTGAGCATAAGAAGAAATTTGGCTAATAAGGTGTGGCATGGTTTCTTTACAACAAGCTGCTGAATTTTTTATCTTCTGGTATGTATGTGAATGTGTGTGTGTGTGTGTGTGTGTGTGTGTGTGTGTGTGTGTGTGTGTGTGTGTGAGAGAGAGAGAGAGAGAGAGAGAGAGAGAGAGAGAGAGAGAGAGAGAGAGAGAGAGGAAGAGAGGGGGGATGGAGGTCAGAACATGACTTTGGGTGCGATCTCTGCCTTCCACCTCATTTGCTGTTGCTTGCTTCTGAGCACTCCATGCCAGCTGACCAATGAGCTTGCAAGGATTCCCCTGTTTCTGCCTCACATCTCACAGCAGGAAGACTACATCACAAATGTGTGTTTCCACAGCAGGGGCTTTACATAGGTTTGTGGGGTTTTGAACTCATGTTCTGACTCTTTCTTGGCAAATGCTTCACCACTGAGGCATCTCTCCAGCCTCCACAGAATTCTTTAAGTCAAAATGAAGGAGGCCAAAGGTATACCTTGTGCCTGAGTGAAGCAAGGTGGCCAGGATGAGATTCCATCAACCTCCACCACGTGGGATTTACTCCTTTTGTGTCTTCCTGTGTGAGAACAAAGAATCCCCCATCCTTACAGACTTCTGAGCTATAGATTATCCTGTCAGCCATTCAGATACTGCTTCATAGCACATCAGCTGTGACGGGGAGAAAGGCAGGAGACTGTTCCTTTGAACTGGAAGGGGTCTTAGAAGCAAGCCCCAGCGTCTCACTTTTTCTCCCTTTGTGAATTCTGCTAAGTCATTATCTCCTGAGAATCAGCCGACCTGCTTGGGCTGTTTGTAAAGCACTGTACCCACACCCACTGAATGCCTTTTTCATAGGGAGAAAAGAATGAAGCCGTTCTCATCTGTTCTGTGGCTTCCAGATTAAGACAAAAATAAATAAATCTCTGCATCTTTCTGAAGGTTTTCCGATCAGGTTCCTACTGCTGTAGCCCTGCCTATTGTAGCTATACAGCTACGTGGAGCAATTTCCTAGCTAACTCATCACAAGATAGGACGAGAGATTGCATTCAAAATTCAGTTTTCTGGTTCTGTTTGTCTTTCTAGACAAATAAGACCATCACTTCCATCCACAGGAGAAGCCAAGAAAATCACAACTGCTAAAACAGGAGGGAAAATAGTTTGACTTTAGAGGTAATGCAAAAGAGGATTAAATCAAGAAAGTTTAACTTCTAAAAGGCCCAAGTGGATAAGCTGAGTACATGAATGGGTGGGCAAATATCCCACACTCCTATGTACAGTCGGCTTCACTAAGTGTGAAGTTTACTCAACCACTTAGAAAAATGGTCGAGTCACTCTCCAGTGATCACCCAGAGAGTAACCACATGTTACTCTAGCAGTCCCACATGCAGGTATACATCTTTAAGGGTTTATACCATAAAGTTTGTTGTGACATTATTCATAATAACTCAAATGTGAAGAATGAACAAGCTAAGAATGGTATAGCCATTGAAGGGGATACTATTAAACCATAGCAAAGGAGTGATGCATGGTACTTACTACAGCAGCGATGAACCCTAAAAATTATACTACATAAAAGATAGTCACACACAAAAACCAATCCATTAGGCAATTCTATTCACGAGTAATAGGGCCCTGATGTGTCCCAGTACTGTGCAAGAATAGGCAGTAAGAAATATTTTCAGAACAAAAAGTAAGTTGTGTTCCCTTGTGTACTACAATGTTCTAAGTTACCTAGAGTACCGCTTAGTGGCACTGTGTTGAACTAAGCCATACATCTTAGTTTCTTTTTCTGTTACAGTGATAAAATATTGAGTAAAGCAATTTAAAGGACAAGGGGTTTATTTGCATTGAGATCTCAAGAACACAATTCATATATGGTGGAAAAGTCATGGCAGCAGGACCGCAAGGCGAGTCGTCACATTCCATCCACAGACAAGGAGCATGAAATGGTGAAGTCTAGCTCTCAGTTTGGCCTCTCCTGTTCATACAGTCCAATACCACAGCTCAGGGAATGGTGCCACCCACAGTGGATGGGTCTTCCTACCTCAATTAATATGATCAAGATAGTCCCCTGCAGGAATGCCTAGAGACCTGTCTTCTGGGTGATTATAGATCTTAACAAGTTGACAATTGAGATTAAACATCATACCCTCACATGTTACATATTTTGGGGTACCTTCCTATAACCCTATTGTCCTTAACACAGGCCTCTTGGTAGGTCACTTTATGTTCCATAGCTCTTTTCTGGCAAAATTCCTAAATGACATTTGAAAGGCTGATTGATGGGAAGAACCAGGAAAGCAGGACAAAATAAAACTGAGAACTATGACAGGGATAGACCACTAGACAGACAAAAGTGGTGGTTCATCTGGTTGTCAACCTGACTGGATCAGGAATCAGTTAAAAGGCAAGCTGCTGGGCACTCTGTGGAGGACTTTTTTTTGGGAGGGGGTGGTGTTGAGACAGGGTTTCTCCATGTAGTTTTGGTGCCCATCCTAGAACTCGCTCTGTAGACCAGTCTGGCCTCGAACCCACAGAGATCCACCTGGCTCTGCCTGCCAAGTGCTGGAATTAGAGGCATGCACTACCACCGCCCAGCAGGACTTTCTTGATCACACTATTAGAGATGGGAGGACCCACCCTAAATGTGGACAGCACTGTCTGGTGGCAACGAGGACAGAAGGGAGAGAGAGCAGTCTTTCCTTTCTGCCCTCACTCTCATTGGCAAGCTCATTTATTATGTTGCTGTTGCATCCCTCAGCTGACAGAACCAGCTTCTTCAGTATTCCAACACAGATTGCAGACCAGCAACTCTCCAGGAATCCTCCATGGTATCAGTGCTAGATTATAACCGTGAAGACATCCAGTCTCATGGACTTCACAAATACCTGATTCTCGGCCTCCCAGGTATGAGACAGCCATTGTTGGATTACCTAGGTCCTATCATGTATATAAATCCCATAAACCCCACTTTGATATATATATATGGAGAGAGAGGTAGGTAGGGATAGATAGATAGATAGATAGATAGATAGATAGATAGATAGATAGATATTCGTCTATTGGTTGTATTGCCCTAAATAACCCTGACTAACACAGTAACCATCTACTGCTTGGTGTTTGTGCTTCCCTTGTTTTCAACAAAACTGCCTGTAAAAAACATTATACCCAGGGTATAAATAATGGTGGTAAGCCTTTCTCTCAAGGATAACAAAATATCACTTGTTCTGTTTTGTAATTTTTTATTTTGCTCCTTTACTTAAAAGAGCATCTTAGCTTTAAAAAAAAAAATTAGGACAGAAAAGGGGCCTCTGGGATCATTATCTCAGTGTTTCTCAAACTTCACCGTGACTCAGCTGTTGAACCCAATGGAGCAGAAGAGGACAGAGACCAAGACTCAAAGACTCACCCTTGTGGTGTGGACTCTGCTGCCTCACGGAAGATAAAAGTTCAGTATCTTCACAGCATACACAGAGAAACCAGGGTGTGGCATATACTGGGAGAATTGAACCGGATTAGCATCCTCCTAACTCGAGGTCTTCTCCATACACTCCATATGTCAGAGACTCACAACACTGACATTTTGTCATCTACTCATTAGTTCTTGGGGTGTCCTATGTTTATTCTGTGGTGTGTGTGTATCCATGTCTTCTCCTGTGTGTGTATATATTCATGTGTATGTACACATATACACTTATACACAAAGGCATAGGAAGGATTTAGGTGTCTTTATTAGTATCCACCTTATTTTGTGATACAGGGTCTCTCTCTGAACCTGGAGCTCACTAGTTCAACTAGATGGGCTATCCAGTGAACCCCAGGGATCATCTTGTTTCTACCTCCCCACCCATGAGATTATTTTGTTGAGACTGTGAGTGTTCACAGAATCACCAGCTTCTATGTGACCAGTGAGGACCCAAACCCAGATCTAAGTACTTTACTAACTGAATTATTGCTGTGGGATGTTCTGTATGTTACGTGTATTGCTTGATTGGGTAATAAACAAAACACTGATTGGCCAGTAGCCAGGCAGGAAATATAGGCAGGACAATGAGCCATTAGGCCAAATAGTTTAAATAATATAAGCTTCTGTGTGTTTATTTTTTAAGTGGGCTGTTTGGACTGCTGGGGATTGGCGGGACCCAGAGAGAAAACTCTCTAGCTACAAATTATCTTCCCAGATACCAGGTTATATTTTTTAACCAGCAAAATTATTTATACAAGTTTTATCCCTTCCCTACCAAATTCTCAAAGATATGAAATATGAGAAGATAAATAGTTCTGTGTCTGTGTGTTAGAGCTTAAGCATGTTTCTAAATGTCCATCCACTCAGCATCCAGGACACAAGTAGCCCCTGTGTGATCTCCTGTCCTGGTCAGTATGAAGCTAGAATGCATAGGTTTAAGTAGAGCAAGCATAGAACAAATGAGCTGCAGTAAAAGATTTAAATGTTTCAGAGGGAAAAAAAACTCAATAAAGTTTGAATATACAGTAACTTTTAACCTATCAGTATGAATACATGAGAAAGGGCTTTGTAGCTGAATAACATATGGACTCAATATAATGTAAATTAGTATGTACCTATGTTAATAAATGCAAAGAACATTTCTGAAAGACAAAACTCTAAAGTTAATAATGTTGAAATGTCATGGTTTAATGTTACACAGGAGTGCATTACTCGTGATAAGGACAACTGGGAGAATTTCATTTCCACACTCCTTCAATTGCATTTTCATTTTTGCTGAATACCATACCAATTTAATCCAGGGGCTTAGAACATTTAGCTTCTCTGAGATAAAATATTCCACCTTAGAGGAAAGTTCCTTAAGACACTGTTCTGAGGAGAAGAGAAACATTCCATCCAGCAGCAAGCTCCTTAAGCTTAGGAAGTAAACTCATCAGCTTCAGGAAGTCACTGAAACTGACCAACTGCACTAGGCTCCTCCCTCCCAAGCTTATAGAAGCAGTAAGGACATCTGAGAGACACTTAGACCAGCAGAGCTGCCTAGAAAAGGCCCAGACCAAATGAGCTCCCTGGAAAGGTCATTCTCTGACCTATGACGCTGCCTGCAGGCTGTGCAGTGCACTCCAAGTATGCACCTGTTGTGAGCTGTCACCCATGCTGGTGGGGGCTTTGGTGATGCAGCCATCCTTGAGCCATTTCTGCTCCCATTAGTAACCCCTCACTCATATCTCTATAAGTAACCCCAATAAAAATCACTGGTTCACTGTGTCAGACTTGGTGGTATCTGTGATTTGTTGTCAATTCCCCCTCTGGAGTGAGTAGACATTTGTTCACTCTCTCTAGGTATTGATAGTGTCAAACAATAGGGCCGCATTGCCCAAAGAAGACTGTGAAGATCATCTTTAAAATTTACTGCTTAAAAATTAGGAATGTTCCAAGAATGTTATCAAATATTATAAGTGGTAAATTATAATTTCTAAAAATAGCCACAACAGTTTTGATTGGGTATATCTTCCCTACCCTGTAACTTCCTGTGAGTAATTGTGGTCTATGCCCCTACCCCTTGAATCTGAGAAGATTATGTTATTCCCAATCAAGAAAGTAGAGTCTAGTAATCCTCTGTGACTTCTGAGGCTGATTCCCGAAAGAACAAGGCTTCCTCTATCATAGTTGCTTGCTGTGAAATGCCCATCACCATGGTATAAAGAAGCCATCACTAGGGGTTGGGGATTTAGCTCAGTGGTAGAGCGCTTGCCTAGCAAGCGCAAGGCCCTGGGTTCGATCCTCAGCTCTAAAAAAAAAAAAAAAGAAGCCATCACTCACTGCACATAGCACCTCATGGAGAGGCTCTATCAGAAAGCCTCAGAGGTCCAGACAACAGCTTCCAGTCACCACAACTAATGTGGTTCAACAAGTCTTCAGACTATTCTGGTCCTAACAACAGATTTCCTTTGGTGCACAAATACCAGGGAGGGGAGAGTTATACCCCTACAGCCTTCCTAAATTCATTACCTAAGTAAACCAGGCAGTTGTAATTGATGGATTAAAGGAAGGAAAGAAAAGTGATACTGGAAACTGGACCCTTGTTATACGATGATAGAAAGTTCAGAAACATTCAGCCTGGTGAGATGGAAACTGGAACATATACAGAATGGCCTAGAAAACTGGGTGATAGAGTTTCCAGAGTGTGAAGATATCTCTGTGTTCTAGATGCTTCTGGAATGGTCTATTGTGCATGAAACAAGTAGAGGACTGCCAACGACTACTGAATAGAAACACTAAAGAAAGGATTGCTGGATATAAACCAGACAGGGCTTTCTGAGCAGGAAAATAACACCATTCTTCATTCCCAATCTGTCCAGATGGCAAATGTTGCTAAAATTAATAAATATCTTTGGTACAGAGATCAGACCTGGAGTACTGTCAAGAAAACATGAGCTACTGTTAAAAGGAAGGGCATGGTATTAAAATACATTGTTAAGGTCTCAAAAAAAATTAAACTAGTTTCTCAAATAGTAATGATCTGTTAACAATCCATTTTTAAGAATGTCCTCCCCGCCCTGTGATTCTGGGGACTGAACCTAAGGCTTTGCGTATGTAAGCGAGACACCTCCCACTGAACCAAATACCCAGCCCTTGATTTGTTAAGAAAGGGTCTCACTGAGCCATTTAGGCTGGCCTGGCATTCACAATCCTCCTGCCTCTGCCTGCTGAGCCCTTGATTACAGGAATGCACCACCAAGCCCACTGCCAAGGAAATTTGCAAATCTTTTTCTCTGCCAGATTTACAAATGTCTAAAATAACTGAGAGCTTGTCTCAAGAATATTTGTAATTCTAGTTTTTGAGTGATGAGTTCACCCTTGAACAACTTAGTAAGAGATTGCAATATTTATAAGGGCATTGCTATATACTCTTTAAGCATTATATTTGTATTTATGTGTGTGTGCAGCCCTGTTTGCCTGTATGTGCACAGTGTGTGTGTGTGTGTGTGTGTGTGTGTATGTGTGTGTGTGTGTGTGTGTGTGTGTGTGTGTGTGTGTGTGTGTAGTAGCCCATGGAGTCCAGAAGAGAGCATTAGATCCCCTTGGCATTGGAGTTACAGGTAGTTGGGAGCCACCATGTGGGTGCTTGAAATTGAACTCTGCTCTTATGCAAGAGCAGACACTACCTTTCCATCCATCAGTATATTATTTTACTTGTTATCTCATACAGAGATAGACCCTGCCAACAGTTTCTTGTGGAAATAGAAATACTGCTCAGAAGACAGAGCAAAGATCTCTGAGAAAGAGTCTTCTTTGGACAGTCATCCTGGGGACCAATGGAGGTATGAACCTCCTGTACCTAACACAATGTGAGCATCCCATAGAACCAGTATCTATATATCTCATGATGTCCCTAAGGGTATCCTAGGACTGTCCCATCATGGTTTGATGGGTTAAGTATGGGAAAGAACTGTCTCTGGAGCTTAGAGAATCAAGAGAAATCACATCAAGAAATTATTGTGAGGAGCTTTGCCTGGGTGAGGGAGCCCACTCACTCCTACCCCAGTATCTGTTCCAGGTAATGTGATGCTGCCCCTCAAGCCTAAGCCTGAGTCTTTAAGGGGTAGTAGCTTGACAGGAAATGCAGCTGGAGAACCTAACATATTTTACAAACACAGAAATGTACAGAGAGTAGGATTAAACCCAGGGCCTCACTCATGATAATCAAATGCTCCACCATGGACCCAAATTTCCCAGCCCCAACAAAACATGTGTGTGTGTGTGTGTGTGTGTGTGTGTGTGTGTGTGTGTGTGTGTGTGGTGGGAATTTTCCTTTTTATTTGTTTTCTTATTATCTATTTAGGTTAGAATACAAAGTAAGAAATTTCATCAAACATCTCCACATGTGTGTTGTCTTAGCTTTAACTGTCAATTTGACTCAGCCTAGGGGCAAGTCACTAAACAGCATTCCCCCATAGTTTCTGTTTCAGTTCCTGCCTCTGAGTTCCCACCTTGAGTTCCTGCCCTGGCTTCTCTTGATGATGGACTTTAATTGTAAACCAAATAAAGCCTTTCCTCCCCAGGTTGCTTTTGGTCATGGACTTTATTACATCAATAGAAACCAAACTAACACATGGACCTTTTAGCCTCCCTGGACCACATTGAATGAAGATGATTTGGTAGTTCATTTGGTGCAGGGTGCTTGCATTAGCAGGCACAGAGCCCAGAGTTTGGTACATATCCCCAAATAAAGTACACACTTCTAATCCCAACATTCAGGAATTGGAGGCAGGAGGATGAGAAATACAAGCCTATTCTTACTTATATAGTGAGTTCAAAGCCAGCCTGGTCTACGTGAGATCCCCGTCAAAAAAAGTAAAAAATAAAAGTGAACCTATTGATGTCCAGCCAGCTGACCACAAACAAGTCTTAAGATCATACATATGTTTATTTTATGACACCATGAGCTATCCTGAGCTACATGTGGCTATGGGGCTCTGACACAAAAGTGCCAACACAGTGAAGAATGGACATTGCTCATTTTGTTTGCTATTGCATCCCCAGGGCACTTGGTAAATGCTCAACAATGTTCACCAAAGGAATACTTCAGAAATGATCCTGTGTGTTCATTGTAAAGATCTAGAAAGGTAAATCCAGAACAAGTAAAATCTCACTTTGAAATCTCATATGCAGATACCCCAGAATTTTACAGTGGGAAAAAGATAGCTGGGTTTTTCTAGCACCTGTCTGGGGTCACATGTCCCTTTAGCATCACAGAGTACACAGACCTGTGTCATTTTAATGCGATTTTTTCCTGAGTCTGGTCAGTTCCTTATTCCCAAAGGACCACGTGTATTCAAAGACAGAGTGATAAAATATAAGATATCTTATAGACACCTGTCAGAATCACTAGGATCAAAAACACAAGTGACGCCTCAGACTGGACAGGATGTGGAACAAGGGGAACACTCCTTCATTGCTGGTGGGAGTACAAACTTGTACAGCCACTTTGGAAACCAATTTGGTGGTTTCTCAGAAAATTAAGAACCAATCTACCTCAAGGCCCAGCTATACCACTCCTGAGCATATACCCAAAGGACACTCAACCATACTATAAGAATACTTGGTCAACTATGCTCATAGTAGCTTTATGTGTAATAGCCAGAACCTGGAAACAACCTTCCTTCAACTGAAGAATGGACATTTACAGAAAGGGATATGACTCAGCTGTTAAAAACAATGATGTCATGAAATTTGTTGGCAAATGGATAGAACTAGAAAAAATCATTCCGAGTGAGATAACCCTTACCCAGAAAGACAAATGTGGTATGTACTCATGCAAAAGTGGGTATTAGCCATAAAGTAAAGGATATCCATGCTACAGTCTAGAGAAGCTAAGTAACAAGGAGGACCCAAGCACAGAAAGAATACACGAGTCCCACTGTGAAGGGGAAATAAAATGGACATTGCCAATGGATGGGAGGAGGAGGATAGAAGGGAGAATGGAGATGGGAACAGGAGGGACCAGGTTGGAGGAGGGTGGAGGAAGAGAGTACTGGGAGAGACAACTGGAATCTGGGGGCTTCTCTAGGATAAACTAGAAACCTAGGCAATGGAAACTCCCAGGGATCTATGAAGGTCACCCTAGCTAAGACTCCTACCAATGGGAGGTACAGAGCCTGAACTGGTCATCTTCTGTAACCAGGCAAGACTTCCAGTGGAGGGACAAGTACATCAACTCAGCCACAAATCCTTTGACCTACAATTTGTCCTGCCTACAAGATGTGCTGAGGTAAAGATAGCACAGAAATTGTGAGAGTGGCCAACCAATGACTGGCCCAGCTGGAGACCCATTCCCTGAGAGGGAGCTCCCCCGTGAGGGTCAGGACCCATAGGTGGGATACCCCAGAGACCTAGGATAGAGCCAAATAGAACTGATGGGGAAAAAAAGTCAATGAAATGATTCTTAATGATATTCTGCTGTACTCATAGATTGGCTAGCCCAACTGCTATCAGAGGGGCTTCATCCAGCAACTGATGGAAACAAATACAGAGACCCGCAGACAAACATTAGGCAGAGCTCAGGAAATCCTGAGGAGGGGAGGGGTTGTAGGAGTCAGTGGGGGTCAAGAACACCACAAGAAAACCCACAGAACTAACCTGGGTTCATAGGGGTTCACAGACACTGAACCGAAAACCAGAGAGTCTACATAGGACCAACCTAGACTCTCTGCATACATGTTAACAATTGTTTAACATGGTCTTCTTGTCACACTCCTAACTATGAGAGCAGGGGCTGTCTCTGACACTGTTGCCTTCTTTTGGGACCTGTTTCACCTACTGGTTGCCTCATCCAGCCTTAATAGAAGAGTAGATGTCTCACTGCAACTTGATATATCATGGTTGACTGATATTCATGGGAGGCCTGCCTATATCTGAAGAGAAACAGAGGAGGAGGAGTGGATTGGAGGGAGGAAGACTTGGAGGACAGGAGAGAGGGGAAACTTTGGTTGGGATGTAAAAATTGACGAAAGAAATAAATAAGAAAGAAAGAAAGAGAGAGGGAGGGAGGGAGGGAGGGAGAGAGAGAGAGAGAAAGAGAGAGAGAGAGAGAGAGAGAGAGAGAGAGAGAGAGAGAGAGAGAGAGAGAGGAAGGAAGGAAGGAAGGAAGGAAGGAAGGAAGGAAAAAAGGAAGAAAGAAAGAAAGAAAGAAAGAAAGAAAGAAAGAAAGAAAGAAAGAAAGAAAGAAAGAAAGAAAGAAAGAAAGAAAGAAAGAAAGAAAGAAAGAAAGGAGAAAATGCAGAAAATGCAGGACGTCTTCAAAGGAGGACAGGGCATCCTTAGCATGTCCCTAACATTTGAAAATAGGATCACAGGAAACAGTCTGCCCTGGCTTCCATTCCTGTCCTCTGGGTTGTGGCTAAAAGTCTTTGATGATGCTGAGAATTTGGGCCTGGGTTTCTCACGTGTGTGGAGATTCAGGGAAGCTAAGCGGGACTTCTTAGCCATGTAAATACAAAGACCTGGGATTTCCCTGTAATCTCACCTTTACCACTGCCCAATGCTCACCGAACAATTACAAGCATTACACCTGAGAGGAAGCCTCACCACTCAGACCTCACGTCTCATCCACCACAAGGAAGAAGCAAGTGGTGGAGGCTCCTTCAGGAATGAAGAAAGAAACGCAGGGAAGGTGGGTGTCATTTGCTCAGAAGTACTAGGACTTGAACTCCATGTGGGTATGCCTGACTTCACAGTCCACTGCATGGCAGCTAATGAGAGGGGCTCAGTGCTACAGTGTGGCGGTGTCGTGCTCTGACCCATGAGAGGGCCTCAACAGTTCCTTCACCAGAGACAGAGCTTGGGGCTTCTGCAAATGGCTATTTCTTTGTTTTCTCTCTCATCAATTCCATATTGTCTTCCCTATAGTGCGTCTCCCTAGTGACTGCAGGTCACAGGCTCTCTCACACCGCCTCCAGGATGCCCTCTCCTGTGTGTCCCCCATGTGCTATTGTGAGAAACAGGGTGGGAAGCAAGTCAGACAGACTTCATTTAGCCAGCTGGTGTGTGGAAATCTGACCATCAGAGCCAAGATGAAGGTCCTGAGGATAGAGGCCAAACCTGCCACATTCCATTCACTTCCTTTCAAAGGTCATTGCCTCAGCTCCAGGCAAATGTCTGGGGGGTCTACACCTACCCACAGCCATTCTGCCAAATCCCACAGCACAACTTCAGTTTCTTCCATGGCATTGACTTGCTGCTAGAGGACTATAGGAATCATAGCCGAGTCTTTACTGGCATGATTCTTATTAAACATTCGTATCAGCTAATGTGTGAATATTTGCATACCAGGCAAGGTACTGCCTCAGAACTCACAGGAACCTCTAAAGGAAGCATTGCTCCAAGACCCATTCTGCAGATGCTACATCTAAGGTTCAGGAAGCAAAATAGATTATAGAAGGCCGTGCAGATGTGAATAAATGGGATTGGTTTTAGAATCCAGTTGGCCTGGCTCCTTAATCTCTATATTTCCACCATTGTGCTATAAAGACTAATGGAGATGATGGTGGGGATGAGGAGTTGTGGATTAATAATAAAACTATTACTAAGGAAAACAATGGTCAAAGAACATACTCATGGTCCTACCATCATGCCCAGTGCTTTACGGTACACCCTCATAATTCTTCATGGGCACACCAGTACCTTAGCGTCACCTTCATAATCTATGTTCCTTAAAGTTAAATAGTTTTCTCATGGCTACAATGTGAGAAAAGGCACCTAAACTCTCACCGAAAGCCACGATGAACATCTTACCTTAAATCTGGGGAAACTGAGGCTCAGAGAGGGACATTTCCAAGCCTGTGCTTTCTAGAATAACTCAGTCTAGCAGTCTAACTGCCAACTAACAGTAGATGGCAGCCATGAAGCTGGGATTCCCAATGACCAGGAAGGGTTGTCTCATTGGTGTCAGTGAGAAAACCATACCAGACCCTGCTTCATGGAGAAGATGAGGATGCTGGGAGGCAGAAGTGGCCTCGGGGCCAGATAATAAGAACCAAACCATTTGTTAGCTGCTCCTTGGCCAAAGGAACAAGACATCTAATTTGTCCTAGGCCTAAATTGTTCACTAGGCAGCTTATTACATGGCTGGGAAGTGTCCATATGAAAGAGGTGACAAATTACACAGTAAAATATTATGTGGAATTCTGTGAGACTGAATGGATAGCCACCGGTCAAATTAATAAACAGTGTTTTGTTTTAAAGATGTGTGTGTGTGTGTGTGTGTGTGTGTGTTACATGTGTAAAGGAGCCTGTGGAGGCCAGAAGAGGGTGTTGGGTCCCCTGGAGCTGGAGTTACAGGCATTTGGGAGGTGCCCAACATAGGTAATAAGAACTAAACTCTTGTGGTGTGCTCTCTTAACTGCTGAGCCAACTCTCCAACTCTTTAATCATGGCCCCTAAGATTGGCTATGAAATTATGACAGTCACAAGGTGAGTGTTTCACTCTGCTTTTCCTGTGAGCCAAGTCATGAGAGAGAACATTGCTATACCACTTCAGCTTAGGTTTAATGCATGTTTGTAAATGGTTGTCATTGTGTTTGCAGGATGCTAAGATGTTTGTGGGGATGATTGTATTGAAAGCAAGAAGCTGTTGGACTTTAATTCTCCATACAAACTGATAAGACTTGTATCCATCACGCTGGATTAAATACCTCAGAGTCCCTGTCATGATAACTTCACTGCATCCCATGTTTCACACAGAAGACAATGTCCACAATATTGCCATTCATAGGAACTAAAGGGCATTCCTCAAACTCAGGTCTGATCTAATTAACCATCATACCCTAAGGCACTGCCTCCTCTACCCTTGGTCTTGAAGCACTGTTGACATTTCTGAACATCCAGATCTCAGCTAATAACTATCCTGTTTGCTTTACATATTACCTTTACTGTTGTATAATGATTTCCCCTAAAACAGTCATCCAAGAGGGAGGCCATTAAGACTCTATAATTAAATGAAACTTTCAAGGGTCAGGAAACAAAATAAGCTCCTAAAACTTACAGGATTCACTACTCTCTAACCAGAGAACTGGCTGCAAGTTCTGCAGAGAGCTGTAGGGAGTTAGGTTTCACATTAAGGTGGACTTTTTCAGTGTTGTATTTGCCCTATACTCCTGTAGTTAACACCTCAGGCTCCTGTTAATAACCCCAAGAAACTCACTAAGCTAGACTAATGTATCATTTATGCACCATAGATTGTAAATATACCTGCTAAGATTTACTTAAATGTTTTCATGAAAACTTTATGTGAATATAAGGTATGTATAGAAGCCTAGAATAAAAGAAAATGACCAACACTATACACATACAGCCAAAGGGAAACTAAAATACTCAACAGAGTCTAAGAACACAATCCCTAGAAGTCAGCTCCATTTAAATAACTCACCCCACCAACAGGGAGCCCAGAGAGCAAAGATGAGTGTGATATTCATGGCAGTGCATGCCTATATTCCCAGTGCTTGGAGAAGGAGGCAGAAGGACCACTTGGACCTATAGAATGAGTTGGAGACCAGTATGGACTACGTTAATATGTTCTCCAGGTGTGCAGTGTGCTCTTTTCTTCACTCTGCTGTCTTCTCCCTCAGATTTTTCTCTGCTAAGTGGACCCACTGGCCCTCATCGGCATCACTTCCCAGCCCCTCAGAAGCCAAGGTCCTAGAATCCATGGCTCTTGGCTGCTCTGTACTTCAAAAAAGCATCCTCACAACTGACTTCTCCATCCTCATCTCTCTGTATGCTCAGAAGCAGGTTCTTAGGTGTGACTGTGCCTTCCTATTGCTCTTCCCTCCTCCTCCTCCCCGCTCCCTGCATTGCACCTTGCAGGACAGGAAGCCTGAGAAATATTTCTTTAAGACAAGGTTTTATGTAGCCCAGGCTGTCCTCCAACTTACTAGCATTATGTAACTGAAGATGACCTTTAATTTCTAATGCCCCGCTTCCACATCCCCAGGGCTAGGATTACAGGAATGCACGAGACCTGGTTTATGAGGTACTGGAGATCGAACATGGAGCTTTCTTTGCACATGTTAAACAAGCACTCCACACTCTGAGTTATATCTCTGAAAAATCTGGGAAAATTCTGAAGCATAGATACCTGCCCCCTGTTGAGCTCAGCACCTTCTCAGCATGAAAAAACACTTGGCTTCATGGAAAGATTCACCCAGAAGGATGGAAAGGGTTTTGCTGCATTTTAAATGAGCACAACAATGTACACTCAAGGGGGAGGCTGCAGCCCACACTCTGTAATAAAACACCTTTCCTTTTCTCTTAAAAAAATAATAAATTTCTTCATTTAAATCAATAAACAAATGTATTTCTGCTGTCTAAAGATGTTACTATCTGTATATCCTTCCAGGCAAATTCAAGACTCCAAGGCTATAAATCTAGGAGTTGGCAGACTGTGAGACTCTGAAGATTCTCTTTATGTGAAGAATTCTCAGAGGGACAAACTCGGTCCAATTCCCAGCCTCTCTTTTCCTCGGGTGTGAGGAAAGGAGAAAATGAGGAAGCATTACAGATCGTCAGTGACTCCCAAGGTAAATTCACAGAGAATTAGCCATTCCTCTCAGACAGACGGTGCCCAGGAGTTGAGTGTGAGTCATACAAAGAGTGACATTTTGAAGTAGATCATTTGATGATACCAGAAGGAAGGGTCAGGAAAGAGATCACTGGTGGGGTGGAGGTGAAAGATTTGTTAGTACCTAAGCAATGTGAAGAGGCAGTATGGTCCTGAGCAGTCTGGTTTGGAGAATACGGTGATGAAGCTAGACCTCGCAGGTCACCTGGCTTGCTGCAGAGTACTAGAACTGGATCCTGCATGGACTCAATCTGGACTCCTGTCTACAGAGTCATCAGCATCTCTTCCCAGATGTCTTAGCTGTTCCTCTACTCCCCAGCTTTTTCTGTTTCTCTGACTGTGTATCATTGTAGCCCAGGCTGGTCTCAAACTCACTATGTAGCCAAGAATGACCTTGAAGTTCTGATCCTCTTCCTCCGCTTCCGGAGTGCTGTGATTAGAGGCAGGCATTGCTATGCCTGGTTTTATGCACTTCTGGGGATCAAATCGAGGGCATCGTGCATGCTAGGCAGGCACTCTACCAACTGAGCTACATCTGCATCCAGTACTCTTTGTGCCAGAGAGCCGGCACTCACCTCCATGCTCCTTTTAACCTAGAGCAGAGAACAGCCAGTGACTGTCACTGTTTGTGGTTCAGGATGGAGCAGGTCATAAAGGAGGGGACGTATGACAATTGTCAGGAATTGGCTGCTACATCCTTATGAAAACTCAAGTGTTCTGCTGTGCTGCAAGAGTGACATGGGTTCTGCCCCCTCTGTTCCCTTTTCTGAAATAGAATTGCTGTTCTGTGGGTCATTGTCATAGATACACTTTTCTTCTGGGTCCCCGAACTCAGTTACATGCTTTTTCAATGTCCCTGTTCAATCACTCTAGTAACTCGGAGACAGAAGCAGTTTTATTTCTTATGTATGTTTAAAAAATATTTATACATGTATAAAATTGTCAGAGAATAAATTCAGTTAATAAAAAAAACTGGTTGGGCCATCTCTCCAGCCCTTCTGTCAATGTTTTTATATGGTCACATCTTTTTTATCTCTCTGTGGTATGTACCCAGAGAAAAAGTGCCAGTAAAAATATTTTAGAAAATAGTGGTCACAAAACTTCCCCAAGATGATGAAAGCACGAGCATATTAAAAATAGTCCGACAATGGTAAAGTCAAAGAATTCTACATCTAGATGCCTCAGTTTCTGCCTCTCCCTCCCTCCACATACAGTGCCAGGGTTACAAGCCCATGTGGCCATGCAAAGCTTTTCACATGGATCCAGCTCCTCGTGGTTGCAGAGAAAGTATGCATCCCTTTTCCCAGCTCCAAAAATGAATTCTGCTACCTTAAGAGTATGTATAGCTACTCATCTCCATTTTATTAATGACCAGACTCTACCTTCACTGTACTGATGAAAATTGTGATTAGAAAAGTTGAATATCTTCCTGGGAAGAAAAGTTCTGTGGTGTGTGGGACTCATAAAGGAATCTCAGAAACTGTTTCCACTTGCTTTTAGGCATGTATAGTCATGAACAGCTAAGGCAAACCGTAAGACAGAAAATACATTTGAAATGTGAGATGGAAAGGGCACAAGGAACCGTCGTCTTCCAATGCAGGCATCCTGTTGCCAAAAGAAGGTGCTTGCTTCTTTCTTGTGGCCTCAGAACTAAGAAGGAAAACTCTCCCGATGTTTACTGGTGGGATGTTACAGTATTGAACAGTATGTGGTCATCTGTAATGAGAAGTTGAATGTTTTATTATTTGAAAGTTGTGGACATATCAGTCAGGTAAAGCCCACATGCTGTAGTCCATAGGGGTATATCCACACACCAAGAGGTCATCATCACTGCCACATTATAAACTAAACTCTGGGGAGCTGGCTCGGCCAGTTAAGTGCCTGCTATGTAGCTTGAGGACCTAAGTTCAAACCCTAACACCCAGATAAAAAGACAAGTGTCGTGGTTGTGTATTTGTAATCCTAGCACTGGGGAGGCAGAGAGAGGAGGACACCTAGAGCTTGCTGGTCACTCAGTTTAGGTTGGTTGATGATCTCCAAGCTCAGTGAAAAACCCTGGCTCGAACACTAAGGTGGAGAATTATTGAGAAAAACAGGCAGCGTTGACTTTAGCTTCTATATTCATGTGCGCACCGACAGATATGCAAGATCACCCCAAGTAACTCATTTTCCTCTTTTAGAAAATCTCTGAGAACCCACTCAACCATTTGAAAGGCTTCCCTGCATCCCCACCTACACTGCTGGGACTCCCCACTCTTGGAACTCATTTGGCATGCATTGCTGCAGCCCCACAATGCATCTCATCTGCTTTTGCCTGCACTGACCTGATTTCCCAAGGAGGCAAAGGAAGGTTGGAATCTCCTGCTTCCTCTAATGTGTGCTGGGGAAGCCAGCCTGGATATGGCTGCAGGATGGATGGTGAACAAGAACACAGATAATTCAAGTTCTGATTAATCACCAGGCATGCCCACACACACACTGCATCCTCAAAACAAGTGGCTGAGGAGGCTAGGCTTGCCTCAATCATGTGAAGACCTTATGTGAGCTGAGGCTGCCCCCTGAACATGGCCTTATAGAAATAGTCTCTCCTATACTGTGACCACACAGAACCTGGACTTCTAGCTCTACTTCCTTATCATAGTAAATTAGGAAATTTTTCTTGTTTTTTACATTTTTTTAATCTATAAATTCTGTTCAGGTAGGATTCTGTCTGGTTCATATAAATATTGTTCCTATTTTCCTCCTCCTCCTCAGCCTTCGTCTCTCCCTCTTCTCTGTTCTTTCCCTTGTCCTCTTTCTCCCTGCTCTCTCTTTCTGACAGGGTCTCGTATCCACTAGACTGGCCTTTGTAGATGAATTTCTAAACAGTCTTATTAAATAAGAAACACAGAGCCAAATACAGGAGTAATAGCCAAAGAGATCAGAGAAGTAGCAAATAGCCACGACTAGCCTTAGCTTACCACCACGCAGTAGCTTCCCCAGAGAGAGCTTCTTCCTTTCTAACCTGTGCTTTTATTGCCTTCCTGTTCTGCCTTCTCGTTGGCTCTAAGCCCAGACACATCACTTCCTCATCACTGCCTGTCTATACAGACCTCCCGGTCTCTATGGTTGGTACTGGGATTAAAGGCGTGTATCACCATGCTTGGTTGTGTCCTTGACCACACAGAGACCTTGCCTGCCATGTGATCAGATTAAGGACATGTGCTACCACCACCTGACTTTTGTTTATGGCTCACTATGTGACCTCTGATCTCCAGGAAAACTTTATTTATTAACATACAAATAAAATACCACATTTCAGCACAAATAAAATATCACCACAGGCCTTGAAGTCTCTATGTAGCCGAGGATGACTTTGAACTTCAGATCCTCCTGCCTCTACCTCCCAAGTGGAGAGATGACATAGATATGTTACCACATTATGTTCACACCAGTCTTTCCTACTGTCTTTGGCACATATAAGCATGAGGTAGAGAGAAGGGAAACAGCTGAACAATGTCAAGCTGTAATCAAAGTCAAAACCCTAAGCTTTGAGTTCCCCTACAGGACAGGGAACATGGCTAAGTGATAGAGTGTCTGCCTTGGACACACAAGGTCCTGGGTTCTATACCCATATCACGTAAAAACAAAACCACAAAATATTTCTATCTCAGTTCATCATTTCGCATCCATTTAGGTGGCTTTGGTTAGACCCATTCTGAGGGATGTCGTGGGAGAAGTGAGTACAGGTAAGTCTAAATGCCTTCCTTCCATAATCCAGACAGGGGATTACAGGTGCAGGTCACTTTGCCTGTACTGCACAGAGGAACAGCATTCCAGGCTGTGTGCAGTCTACGCTTGGAAACCATGTCACTTTAGTCTGCATAGCTCAGCCTTGACAACGCTCTATCTGTATTTATCAGTCACTTGAGAAGGAAAAAAAAAAGCCAGCTCTGCTCATCTGCCGGGATGTTCTGCTGCCTGCCCAGGGTGTTTGCAAGGACAGTTTTAACTGGACTTGACATCAGCCTCACAAGATGACTTGAAGGTTTATCTCTTTTCTGAGGATGAGGCCTGACTGCCTTGTTAGTCATATCGATCCACTGGCTCCCTGAACCTCCCTTTTACATAACACCTTCAAATTCAGTAACTTGAGAGTGGAATTTTCCTTGACCACCTTTCTTTTCCTTCTCTCTGACTCACAAGGTTCTTTTGAGTCCAAACAGAAAGCACTCTCCCTTCAGAACACCTGCGCAAGCCAGTGGCTAGGCTCTTCAGGACTCCAAGAAATGAAAACCCCAGTGCGGGCTTTGGAGAATTGACAAGGATGATCTGTAAAATCAATGTCGTTCAGGGCTTTTGGTATTGAGCTGGCCTTGGGAAAGTGGCACTCACCAGAGAAAGCAGAGCTGGGTATGGTAGGAGCTCTGCATTTAATCAACAGCTTTATAGAGAAAGCTTGCTTTTCCGAGAATAACACTGAGTTTTCCTGCCTAGATTTTCTCCCAGGTTATGTTGTGACCTCGGGCAATTGACATCTCACCTTTGAACTTTGTGGCCTTTTCATTTTTCAAGAGGGGTAAGAGAATGTCATTTGTCTTGTTATGTCCATCCTAGGAGGGACAAACTTCCATTCCAGCCACCCCAGAAAGGTATAGAAGGTATATCAGTTTTGAGTCAACAGCCCTAGCCCACCTGAAAAGCTCCAGCTGAGAGGTTCTGGGGCCATGAGTGTGTATGGTGATGGTTTTGGCTTGGAACGATGGAGCAGAAGCAGGATGGAAGAGCATCTTCCAGCTGTGATGTGCGTCTAATTGAAGATAACTCTCTTAGGACCAGCATTGTGAAAGGTGTGCCATAAATACCCATAAGGTCGGGTTTGGAGAATGAGTAAGCCAATTAACAATCTCTTACCATCCCTGATACCCCTCCAAACAAAGACTCAAAGACACCTCCTGAGGGTGTGCACTTTTATTCCCATTAGAAGAAAACCCTACAGGCAGGCAACCTTTGTGTATATGAGGGCTGTGGATATACCCACCAGTAGGTTATGGGGGATACTGAACCAGTATTTCATTTTCCAGTTTCCAAGCTTGCCTCTCACACTTATGACTCTAGATGTATCGAACCAAGAACCTGACCACTTTGCCAAATCTTTGTCATCTGAGACCTTGATTCCACTCACTGAGGAAGGCTTCATTCCTGGATACATAGGTCAGTACAGGGCATAACTAGAAAAGGGAGGATGAGAAGGGAAAGGATGGGGGCAGGAGGACTTGTCTTCACCAATGACTCAGAATGACATAGTCAAAGTACTACCAAGTGCAAACATGACTTTTGCAAAGTCTCATGAACAGATACCTCAAGAAATAATGTAGAAAAAAGACCCTGAGAATCACAAACAGTGTGGGGGAGGTTGCCACCTCTTTGTGACAAGACTTCCTACCCCCAGCAAGGACACAGATGGTCCTTAGCCCAGGAGACACCTTCCTGTCCACCATCCATGATGGACCTTGACTCTGATGGATCTACCCACATTCTCATCTGCTCATTTTCTCTTTGGTATTACTGAGGAATGATATCAAAAACTTTTTTTTCCAAGACTAAGGGAAATAGCTCATTCAATAAGGTACTGGCCCTACAAGTATGAGGTTTTGACTTTAATCCCCCAGGACCCATGTTGTGGAAGGAAGGAAGAAAGGGAAGAAGGAAGGAAGGAAAGAAGGAGGGAAGGAAGGAAGGAAGAAAGGAAGGAAGGAAGGAAGGACAAATTCTGGGTATGTGCAGGGTGGTGCATTGCTGTGGATATTGTTCTGTATAAATAAAACACTGATTGGCCAGAGGCCAGGCAGGAAGTATAGGCAGGACAAGGAGAGAGGAGAATTCTGGAAAGTGGAAGGCTGAGTCAGGGAGACACTGCCAGCTGCCGCCATGACAAGCAACATGTGAAGATGCTGGTAAGCCACTAGCCATGTTGGGTATAGATTTATAAAAATGGGTTAATTTAAGATATAAAAACAGTTAGCAAGAAGCCTGCCATGGCCATACAGTTTGCAAATAATATAAGTGTCTGTGTGTTTATTTTATAAGTGGGCTGTCGGACTGCCGGGCTTGGTGGGACCCGGAGAAAAAAACTCCAGCTACAAATGGCGCCCAACGTGGGGCACAAGTTTCCACCTAAAACCTGAAAAAAAAGATTCTAAAACGGAGCTAAAAACAGTTCCTAGTTGTCTCTCTTAAGTTAGCAGCAGCGTGCATGTTACTCCAGCTACAGTGGATGCTTGCAATCCCAGCACAGGGGAATGTGGAAACACTCAAAGTCCTAGGAATGACAGGCCAGCCAGTTTTGTCTATGTGGTGAGTTCTAGGCCAGTAGAGAAACCTGTATCAAAAAAGTAAATGACTTCATAGGAATAACACCCACAACTGCCCTCTGATTGCCATGTACCTAAGCACATAGGAACACACATGAACACATTTGCACACTACACACACACACACACACACACACACACATATACACACAAAGGAAAAAAAACACAATTTTCTCATGGATGTGAGTTGTAATCATAAAACATGGACTGCTGCCCTTGCATCTCTGTATACAGCACTGAGCAATGTCTGTGTGTCAGTCTGCAGTTGTACTTGATCTCTCTGGAATAAATTTATTTTTCAGAAGCACCAAGTTCCTCTAAATGTCATAGGAGTGACTCATTTCATCCTCGGAATACACAAGGCTTGAGTTTAAATTAAAAGAAGTTAACTGGGCTGGGAAGATGGCTCAGTGGTTAAGAGTACCAACTGTTCTTACACAGAACCCAGGTTCGATTCCCAGCACCCACACAGTGACTCACAAACATCTGTAACCCCAGTTCCAGGGGATTTATGTCCTCTTCTGCTCTTTGCAGACACTACATGCAAATGATGTACAGACATACATGCAGGCAAGACACCAATACACATAAACTAAAAATATTTTTTCACTTAAAAATACAAAGGGGAAAAGAAGTTTAAAAAATCCCAAACCTTAGGAAAATCGAGTCCTTTCTGCCAAATGAGGATCACACTGATTCTATTCCCCAGTCACATCTTCCACTTGTTATTGCTAAATATGCCAGGTTCACAATGCTTTCCAATTTGGGTGCCTATTTGAATCTGTGTATAAATATTCACTCCTCCAAATGTCCTATTTGAATAGACAAAATATCCGTTTTAGCACTGAGTACATCAATTCGGGGCTGGAGGCGTGTGGTGCCCTGAGAAACAGCACTGACTCAGGAGTCAGATGGTAGAGGTGTGGATGTGGCTGACTGTCATCGGCCCTGGGACCTGAGACGAGTCCCTTTCCCATCCTGGACCTGGTTTTTGATCCCCAACTTGTAGGAAATGAGAATTCTCTTGTTCCTTTCACTGGATAACTGTAAAGGAATCACGGGAGTTACAAGTTTGTTTTAACCCTTTCATGATCCTTACTTTGAGACAGGAGAGAAATACAACACGGGGAAGATACTTGAAGAAATAACAAGGTCACTTAGAGATAAATGAATGGTCCAGTTCAATCTCTTCAGCACTTTTCATGCTTCTTCTCCTTCTCCAGGATAATTTATTGCCCACATCAAAATAATAGTTTGAGAGGTTGAGGACAATACACCTCAGTGATAGCCTACAGTCATGAAGACCTGAGTTTGACCCTTAGTGACCATATAGAAGCTAGGAATATGCTATATGCCTATAATCTCTATCCTGGGAAGCTGGAGACAGGCAGATCAAAGGAGCATGATACCCTGCTCCAGGTGCAGAGAGAAACTCTGTCTCAAAACATAAGAAAGAAGTGACTGGAGAGATGAATAAGAAGGTTAAGAATGATCCCTGGTCTTTCAAAGAAGCTTCAGCTCACTTCCCAGTACTCACATCTGGTGGCTCACAATTACCTTTAACTCCAGTTCCCAGGAATCCAGAGCCCTCTTCTTGTTTCCACCAGCACCCACACACATGTGTTCATATACAGACAGAAAAATAAAAATAAATCCTTTTAGTAATTAAGGGGGAGAGCAACTGAGGAAGACATCAAATGTTGTAACCCCTGACCTCCACGTGCACCTGCATTCACACATGCTTGTGCATAGACACACATAAGTGAGAGTTTGAGAAGGACTGACTAGCTTGCACCCCCTCCTATTTTGTTGTTGGCCAATTTGCTTTCTCCAGCAGCATCTAATAAGACGGTCAATGTGACCTGAGCTTAAGTGTGCTTGTACCATTTTCTAAACTGGAGCAGAGGCAGGATTCAGCCAACACTGTGTGGAACGTGGCACTATCATGCAAGTCAGACCAAGTGTGTGTATAATAAAGGCTGCCAGCAGGAGACCAGCGTCAATCTCCTGGGTTTGGATGCTTGGTTATATAAGGTGTTGACATTAAGAGAATGCTGTGAAGGACTCACTAGAATTCTGTGTTATTTTTGCAACTGGTAATTCAAAGATTATTTCAAAGTAAAAACTACAATGGACATCATTTTTTTCCATGGAAATTACCTAGGGCTTGTTGAAAATGCAACATCTCCAACACCAGTGGCATGGAAATGAAAGGCCTAGGATTGGAGCCTCCTGGGACCTGCACCATAACAGGCATGCCAGGAGATTCTGATGCAGAATTTTCCAGGATTGTAAGTTGGGGAAATTCTAATTTAAAAAAAAACTAACCCACATCACTTAAGGACAGAGATGATACTTTGTGTGACACTTTCCTCTGAATTAAAACACCCACTGCAGGAGGAAAGAGAAAAGTCAGTGAGACCTCACGTGTCTGGGGATGCTTACAGCATTTAAGAAGGCTCCTCTTCATGGACAGAGAAGCAGTAAACAGCTGCTGGTGGAGGAGACACAAACCAGCAGCAGATCTGCAAAGAGAAGACTTTCAGCGATCTGTGGAGCTGCCTCCAAGCTGTGCAAAGAGTTCCAGGTCTCTAGCTTGGGGAAGTTATCACTGGGATTGGGGTCAGCATTTGAATCATCCTCACTCCTGCAAGGAGCTCCAGTAAATGCATTCACTCACCAAGTCAGACTAATGCCATCTTTACATTGATCTGTTGTCAGTTCACTTTCTAGGATGTGAAGACATTGTATGTGTTATACCACCCCAGAAGTTTCTCATACAGCAGATGAGTGAGAAACACCCAAAACTTTGTGGTGAGGATCTATGGTGAGAACTGGGTTCTGATCCAATCTACTCCGGATTCCGTACAAAATTATATACACACGGATAATGGACTCGCTTCTGCAGTTCCCATTTACAACATTCACCAAGTATTTACATATCACTATGGCTGTTCCCATAGGTTGTACAAAAAGAAGCATGTAGAAGGTCAATGGCCAATAGCAGAGGCCCCCAATCTTCCTGCTGACTGCCACAGCCTCCCCTAGTATCTTTGCATGGCCTGGGTCTTGAAATGGACCAGGCTGCCATTATTCCCATGTGGACAAGTGCTCTTGGCCCTGCAGTGAGTTAAACACAGCCACAGAGGAGGGACACAGCTGTATTGGGAAAACAGAGCCATTGTACTCAGGTCAGCAGCAGGAGACACGAGATTTTGAATTTGCTTTACTGAGCAGGGAAGTGGTGACCATGGTTCTGATACTGTGCCCTTTTGCTTTGTGGAATAGAAATCCTAACTTCCATCTGCAAGGACTCTGGGGAAAGGAAATGAGGTCTTTGGCTCTAGGCCTTTCATTACTGAGCAGTTTTGAAGCAGATGAGCCCTCAGAATCACAGTGACTGGGAACCTCCAGAGGCGCTATCCAGGAGAAGAAAAGAGCTGGGCTTAAGTCGGCTCCCAGGCAGCGAATTTGGAAGTGACACCAACTAGAGTCTGGGGATGGCCCTTGGGCTTTTGTTCACTAGCTGTCACTGATACATGTGTCTGCAAGTGTGTGTGTACTCACACAGTAACACTCGTATACACTTCCCAAATCGGAGGGAGATGAGGCATGCACTCAAATAAAGTTCTCTGTAATACAAGTCATATTCAAAACACACCCTATTCCAACTCTAGTGATTTGACTTCAAGAGTCCAAGTATGTCAATTTTTTTGGCGGTATATACGAAACAACTCTTTAGTGCTTTTTCCCCCCCATAAAGAAAATACACAAGAATAAATGACAGTAGCATGTTTAAAGGCTAAGAATGGCATCTCTTAGGCTGGGGAGATGGCTCAAATTGGTAAAGTGCATGCTGGGTAAGCATGGAGGCCGAAGTGCAGAACCTCAGCATTCACATTAAAGGCTGGGTGTGGTGGTGCACTCGGGAGGAAGAGACAGGCAGCTCTCTGGAGCTCAGTGAGCACCCAGTCTAATTGAATGGGACCAAATTCAGCTTGCAGGATTCTTGACAAGTTCCTTTACCCACTGAGCCATCTCATGGGGCTTGGGACATGAGTGTGTCATGGTGTATGTGTGGAGGTCAGAGGGCAATTTTGTGTAGTCAGAGTCTTTTCAGAGCTTGAACTCAGGTCATCAGTTAAAGGCACAGCAGACACCTTTACCCACTGAGCCATTTCACTAGCCCTCAACAATTCCTTAGTAACAAACAATGATGGGTAAAGCTGGGTCATAAAGCTGAGTAAGGTCAGAATGTGCCCATTATCTTTGTCATTTCTAAAATGTGAGGGATGAAACTGAGTCCTATATAAATGGACATAAGGGTTTAAACATGTTATTGCACCTTGGGAAGGCCATGGTGATGCTTGGGTTCTCAGTCAGAATGTAGTCTCATGCTAACCTATCTCCCACAAGGATAGTCACAGCACTCGGGCAGCACAGAGGAAGTAACTGCTGAACACTAACACAGGGCAGCAGCTGGCTGAGGGACAACTCAGAAATGAATGACCACCCAACTGGCAGTGAAACTGGCAGACACACTCTTGCCCACCATGATATCCCACACGTGAATTCATCCAGATCCACCCGGCAGATGCACAGAGATCCAGAGACCCAGAACAGGCTCCTGGGTTCAACGCAAGGAGGAGGGAACGAGCCCATGGCTTTCTTCCCATTCTCTTTTCTCTTCTGCTCTCCCTCTAGCCATATCACAGAGTGACACAATGGCTGATCTCAACTTAAGAGGAGAATAAACTCCTCTACAATGAGAAATGAGATGAGAGATGGTGCCATGTTTGAGCCACTGACTTAACTCTATATTTTGAAGATGGATTCCGGCACCTTGAGGGGAGGGTGTATCTTGAGATGGTGTTACATACAGCCTTGATTGACCTTGAATTTGGTATATGTTTGAGAATGGTCTTGAACTTCTAATTGTCCTGCTTTTACCTTCCAACTGCTGGGACTCAGTTATGTGACACCCATTGGACTGAACCCATGGTTTCATGTGTGCCAGGCAAATGTCAGGGCTTGAATGTGAACTGTTCTCCACAAGCTCATGTATTTGAACATCTGCTTTCCCAGCTAGTGATGCTGTTTGTGAAGGTATGGAATACACAGGAGATATTTCCTTACTTAAAGAAATACATCACTGGGGCAGACTTTCAGCTTTATAGTTTGGCCACACTTCCTATTCTCCCTCTTGGTTCAGTTCCCAAAGTCTACACACAGAGATGACAGTTAGGACCTTCTCTGAGCACCATGATCTTGAGCTTAGAGGTTGAGAGGCAATTATACAAGGACTCTTCTTAACTTCTGCTGCCTTTGGTGGGGGCGTAAGGCCAGCCTTGAAGTCAGGATGTAAACTAGTCACATTTCATCCACACACATAGGACACATGTATGTGCACACACACAAATAAATAAATGTCATAAAAACTTTAAAAAAATATTTGAAGGGAAATGATGGAAAACTCTCTAATTGCATGGAAAACATACCCTACAATTTCAATAATTACAAGATATCCAATCCAGGAGCACATTAAAATTCATGTCAAAATGTATCCTAATCACACCGCAGAAAAGTAAACACAAAGCAAGAGGCAGAATGTAACCAAAGGAAAGCAGCACATTATTTGTGGGCAGACAAACATTAATGGCTTTTCATCTCTCAGCATAATCATAGAGCAGAGAATGGGAAAGAAGGAATGGTGAAATAAGACTCTGTGTCCAGGAAAAAAATACTTGAGGAATAAAGCAAGATATTCTCAGATAAAAGAAGAATCAGAAACCCATGGTTCTGAAGCAACCATTAACAAAAGACCTTTAGAAAAGAGCACAATTGTAAATTGAGGATAGTTAGATACCAATAACAAAGAGTAAAAAAAAAATGGGAAAATATAGCACATTATGAAGTTATTTACATTCAAAAATATATTTGGTCACTAAAATTAAAAATATAATACTTTCTAATATATTAATATAGTAATAGTCCAATGGATATATGTGGTATGAAAAAACTATAACTTATAAGAAATGTATGTTGGGGAAAAGGCCTTGAACATCATTCCTGAAGTGGTAAAATATTTGTTCAACAAAGCATAAAGGCAATTTTTTGCAATCACTACCAACACTGCTACTAAAATGACAAAGCATGATAAAGTTTAGAGCCTAGCAGATGATAAACTAGAACATTTAAAAACTTGTTAAACAGCACCAAAGAGGAAGAAGTAGAGGAAATGCAAATACAGAGAACAGAAAAGACAAACAATACAGTGGGAGACCCAAATTGAGACATGCTGATAATTACGTTAAATTTAATGTTCTAATTATGGCCATTGAAACTCAGAAATAATCAGAATATATATAAAATAACAAATTCTAACTACAAGAAAATTACTCCAAGTTTAATGTTACAGAATCATTAAGTAGAGTCAAAACAATGAAAAGTAAATGCAGATATAGCAAGACACTTGGCTGGTCTGGTTCTAGACCACAATAAAGCAAATGTGTCAACTCACGGCAGACATACAACTTCTCCCTGTGGTCTGCTAAGAACATAATTTTCTTCTCTGTTGCTGTGACAAACACCATGATCACAAGCAAGCTGGACGCAACAGACTTATTTCAGCTTGTATTTTACAGTCCATCACCAAGGGAAACCAGGGCAGGAACTCAAGGCAGGAACTGAAGCAGCAACCACAGAGGAATGCTGCTTACTGGTTTGTTCATCATGGCTTACTCAGCTTGCTTTCTTATATAACCCAAGCCTACCTGTCCAGCATTGGCACCACTCACATCAGGCTGGACCTTCTCACATCAATCATTAATCAAGAAAATGTCTCATAGGCATGCACACAGGCCAATCTGATAGAAGAAATTCCCCAGTTGAGAGTCCATCTTCCTAGGTGATGGCAGGTTCTGTCAAGTTGACAAAAAACTAGGCAGCACAAGCATTGTTGGTAGAAAAGTCACATGACTTGATTGAAAAAGATTCTGATGTTTAAACAATGCTAATAAGCATCTGGGTGTTCAGGGAGACAGAATCATTGGCTGCTGGACAGTCATTGTGTCAAATAATTTTCACAGCTCCTGGCTGATCAGGGTGATGTTTGCTAAGGTTGCCATGGTGATGAGAACTTCTTACAACAAGACAGTGAAGTCTGACCTGTTCTCCACCTCTTTCATTCACGAGGGATTTCAAAGAAAGCAGGGTACAGTTTGATAGTTTTCCTATCCAAAGCAAACTTACTCAAAATTAGACTCAGTCAACTCAAACCATTAAAGTTCCATGAACTAAATTTTTGTGGTATTTCATACCCCAGCATCATCTCAAAAAAGGTTCACAGCACCCTATCAGTAGGTTCTGTAGAAAGAAACCAGTTTGATTGTTTGTATCTGTATCATCTCTGTTTTTGTTTTTATCATTTTTTTTTCTCCTGGAGACAAAGTCTCATTCATCCAAGGCTGACTTTACTTAGAGCAATCAAGTCTTGACTATCTCAATGTAAACCAGGGACCTGAGAACAAATCCTTGCTTATATTTACCTCCTCCCTCAAGTCACAAACATTCTGATAGCGTCTAGAATGGCAGTTCCTCCCTGATTTTTGGTTTATATTGACCAGGTTGACCAGAAGACTCGTAATGGCAACTGTGGCTTCATGAGATGCATTTCTCAAGGAGTAAAAAATGAAATTTCAAGTTATTGTCAGATCCACAGCTGAATAAACGTCTTGTAAACACACACAAAACAATGACAGTGTATGCTTTCATCAGAACTCTTGGGTGACTAAATACATTGCCAATGTACAGACATTTTTATTTGCAGGGTGAGGCATTTTTTCTCTGAGCTGTAAATCTCCACAATGGGCTTAAAATATTCAGCAAGCCATGCTGCAAACAGATGTTCCACCTGCCCCGCCTTGTTGTTTCCTTTACAGAGACAGACAGAAGAGAGTTGGTGTTGTTCTAAGGGCCCTAGGCTTTTTAGAATTGCAAATGAGCATTGACTTGAAATTATACTCATCAGCTACATGAGCTCCTAGCAAGTAACTCAGCATATCTCTCAAAGCCTTAAGACAGAGTCAACTTCTCTCCAACTCTGAAGTCCTACAGGTATCTGCCACCTCTTTATTCAACAGAAGGCTGTTTCTCCCACATTTAAAATCTACTGTTGAGCTAGCCTACTCTCATCCACTTTCTGGACTTGTCTGAATAATGTACTGACCTTCCATTAATCAGCACCAGCTTCCTCCCCTGCACTTTCACACCACGGAGACATCTTCCTCTACCCACATGAAGCAAACTTGGCTAACTTTGGTCTTTCCTTCTATAGCTTTTCTACCCCTCTTTGCTTCATGAAGTTGATGAAAGTGACAGCTCTTCTCTGGGTTAAAATTTGGTCTCAGCAGATGGTGTAGATGGCTTGGGCTTCTATCCAGGTCTTGAAGCTTTCTCCGCATTAGCACAAATGCTTTCTTATTTTATTTTCTTTGGTGTTCTCAGTGGGATTCAATTTCAGGACCCCTGATGAACTTTTCCTTTGATATACAACTCAACTCAGATGACGGTGTGAGGAGAGAAGCCAATCCACCTCAGAAATGGACTGATTATGTGAGGAGGGGCCAGGCTACATCAGAGCTTGACATACCATCCTCATTAAGCTTCATAATTCATAATAGCTTCTGATTTAAAGTGAGAAGCATGTGACTCTTTCTTTCTCTTGATCCCTCAGAGGTGTTTTGAATCTCTGTTGGCTTAACTTCAATACTTTTCCATGTTACTAAATGGGAGGGCCCAAAAGTTGGAGAGAAATTGAGGCCAATAGAATAATGATAACACATAATATTTATTAATAAAGCTTGTCATTTTGTATGGGCACAATTTAGGGCACTGCCAAGCTGCTACTATAGCAAAGATCATGGTTCCCAGCTCACTATAACAAATGTAATAATAGTGACAAGGTTTAAATGTCCTGAGAATTGACAGACTGCTGCAGAGATGGCCAATGAACATCTGTTTCTGGACTTTTTCAAGTATCTGCTCTGTGTAAGATGCCACACTATATGTATGAAAAATCCAATATCTGCAAAGTAGAGAAAACAAAGAACACTGAGACAAGGTATGCCTGCATACTATACAACATGGGTCAAAATCTTGATAGACAGGTGAATATGAGACAAATTGGACCTTTAACAGGGTAACGGTAAAGGGATGAATGACATATATGGAATGCCGTAATGAAACTCATTACTTTAGATATTGTATTAGTCAGGATTCTCTAGAGTAATGGAACTTATAGAATGAATTTATCTATCATTCATCTATCTATCTATCTATCTATCTATCTATTTTTCTGTCTAACCATGCACATATCTCTATCTCTAGATCTGTACATAGACATAGATATAAACATAAATATATAAAGGGGATTTATTAGAGTGGCTTATAAGTTGTGATCCAGCTAATCCAACAATGATTGACTATGAACAGAAGGTCCAAGAATCCAATAGTTGTTTCGTCCATCTGGTTGTCTCATCTGGTCTTCAGTATATGCCAGAATCCTGAAGAAGTAGGCTCTAATGTCAGTGAAGGAATAGACTTGCTAGTGAGGGAAAAGGCAAGAAAACAAAAAGAGATAGAGAGTGTTCTTCTTCCATGTCCTTTATATAGGCTGTCAGCAGAAGGTGTAGTTCAGATTAAAGGTTTGCCTTCCCACCTCAAAGATCTGGATTAGAAATGGATCTTCCCACTTCATATGATTTACTTAAGAAAAAATTCCCCACAGGTGTATCTAGTCATTTGAGTTTTAGTTAATTCCAGATGTAGTCAAGTTTAAAACCAAGAATAGTGATCATAAGTCCACACCTTGTCAACTTGATACACAATTATATCTCCTTATGCCATGCTTAATTTCCAAAGGAAGACAATAACCAAATCATAATCCTGCTTAACATGATATTTATCATGATACTATCCCACGTGTAATTGCGAAGTGCATTGTATATTTGACTAAGTCGTATTTGTGCCTAACATGATATAACTGTCCCTCCTACAACTGCAAGCACATTATAAATTTAGAATAAGTGGCAATGTCCCTTGAGCTATACCCCTTTAGTATCTCAAAGTTAAATATGACAATACCATTAATATTTTCTTAACTGATGTTACATCACATGATAAAGAGATACAGGAAAGAAGACACAAATATCTGTACCACCACATTCTTAACAAAATCACAACAGAAACACTCGTGTCAATTATAATCCTCATTTCTATATGTGGTCATGTGGCCTTACTTGGTATTTATAATCACCTTTATCTATTACCCATTTTGTATTTCTTCCACCCTCAGCAAGTATGTCAGTAGGTATTGGCTCTTTCCCTAGAAGAGTGACCTATACCTTCATCCCTGATGGGTCTCTGCCCTTGGTCATCCTGCCTGGATTATGCTGCTGTGGTTTCACATTGAGTTTAATCACAGGACATGGTAGTACCAAGAGATGCCCTAAAGGATTTTCTGCACTGGAGACATCATCTTTCTTACCTCCATTGTGAAGAAGAAATTCAATTTCCCCTTGATAATCTGTATCAGTCACCTCTCCTAACATTGCTATCCCTTTCTTAGCCTGTTGGCTTAAAGGCATCCGAAGCCCAAAGTGACGAGGGGGAAGCCTGAGCTTCTAGTTGAATGGAATGACTGTTGTGTCCCCTGATAGGACTACTCCCTTCTCTGGAACCAAAACTTCAATGCCAGCAGAACTTAAAGTCACAGAAACAGAAAGCAAAATTTTCCTAGTGGGTCACTGGCAGTAATAGTGAGTGGAACTATTCCCCTTTTCACCCCTTGATTCCTGGACTCACAGAGAAATTGTACCATATATTGGGTGCTGATTTAAAGGATATACCACCTTTTAGATAGCCTGCCACAGTCTTCCAGGCTGATACCATCTAATTGGCACTGCAACTATGTCTTCAAAAGGCCATTCCATCTTTCTATGAGGGCAGCTGCTACAGGATGGTGGGTAATATGATAAGACCAACTGGTTCCATGACCATGGGCCCACTGTCATACTTCTCTGGCTGTGAAATTAGTTCCTTTGTCAGAAGCAATACTAAATGAAATACCATGGCAGTGGATACAGCACTCCGAAAGTTCATGTATGGGTTTTTTGCAGAAGCATTATATGCAGAAAAGGCAAATCCTCAACCAGAAAAAGCATCTACTACAGTAAGGACCAAGTGTGGTCCTTTACACAAAAGAAATGCTCCAGTGTAGTCAACCTGCTACCTGGTTGCTAGCTGGACACCCCAAGGAGTGGTCCTATATCTGGGGCTCTGTGGTGGTCTCTGTTACTTAGCCATATCAGTAGCTTGGTGAGTGATAATCCATTTTGTCAAGCCCATGCCTAACCACCATCTCGGCCACCATGGCCACTTTTATCATGGGCCCATTGGGCAATGACAGGAAAGGCTGGAGAAAGAGGCTGACTGTCCACAGAACCAGTTTTCCTGTCTACTTGACTACTGTACTCCTCCTCAGTGGAAGTCGCCTCTTGATGCGCACTTACATAGGACACAAGTATCTTCCCATTTGGAGAAATCTAGTCCCATCTTCCACAGATGTTCTTTCTCATCAATTTTTCAATTGTGCTCTTTCCAACTCCCTGACCATCCAGCCAATCCATTGGCTACAGCCCGTGAATCAGTGAATAATTACACATCTGGCCACTTCTCCTTCCAAGCAAAATGTATGTTATTTGTACTGACAGAAGTTCTGCCCACTGTGAAGATTTCCCTTACAAAAGGGTTTGTAAGGCTGCAGTTATCCACTTCTGGGTGGTACCTGCAGAACATGCAGAACCATCAGTAAACCAGGCCCTAGTCTTCTCTTCTTCAGTCAGCTGATCATAGGGCATACCCCACAAGGCTCTAGGTGCATGCAGCAGACAGCATTGTAACAGGAGTAGAAACAAAAGACATTTGGACAACTTCCTCACAGACCTTGCTTGTGCCTTCAGGACCTGCTCGGGTGCAATCATGTACATACCACATCCATTTGATAATAAATTGCTGCTGTGCACATGTCCTATTTTGTGACTGACAATGTAGTAGGCCAGATAGCATCTAGCTCATGATGAGCAGTTCAGGTCACTTGGTAACTTGGTAGCCCATTGTCAAATATTCAGTTTCCACTAAGGCCCAAGAGCATGCTAAGAAGCTATTTTTCAATAGTCTATAGGTGATGGTAGAGCCTTGCTCCAAAATCCCAAAAGTCTCTTTGGTAATTCACCTATAGGGGCCTGCCAAAATCTCCAAACAGCATCCCTATCTGCCATTGATGCCTCGAGTACCATTGTCTCTGCTGGGTCATATAGTCCAAGTGGTAGAGTAGCCTGCACAGCAGCCTGGACCTGTTGAAGAGCCTTCTCCTGTTCCAGGACCCACACAAAACTAGCAGCTTTCCAACTCACTTGGTATATGGGCAGAAGCAACACACCCAAGTGAAAAATATTCTGTCTCCAGAATCCAAATAGGCCCACTAAATATTGTGCTTCTTTCTTGGTGGTGGGAGGGGCCAGGTGCAATCACTTATCCTTCTCCTTAGAAAGAATATCTCTGTATACCCCATACCCCTGAACTCCTAAAATTTCCCTGAGGTAGAAGCCCTTGAATTTTGGTTGGATTTATTTCCCCTTCTCTGATGTGCATGTGTTACTAATGAGTCCAAAATTGTTGCTACCTCTTGTTCACTTGATCCAATCAGCATGATGGCATCAATCAATACAGTGAAACAATGTGATGCTTTATAGAAGAGACAGATAATCAAGATCCCGTCTAAGCATGGCACAGGACTGGAGAGTTAAGATGTCCTTGAGGTAAAACTATAAAAGCGTACTGTTGGCCTTGCCAATATAAACAATTTGCTTCTGGTCCTTATGAATTGAGAAAAAGTCATTTGCTAGATCAATAGCTGCATACCATGCACCAGGAGATGTTTTAATCTGCTCAAGTAAGGATACCACAACTGGCACAGAAGCTATAATCAGAGTCATTACTTGGCTGAGTTTTTGATAGTCAACTGTCAGTTTCCACAATCCATCTGTCTTCTGCACTGGCCAAATAGGAGACGTAAAGGGAGATGTAGTGGGAACCACCACCCATGTATCTTTCAAGTCTTTGATGTCACTAATTTCTGCAGTTCCTCTGGGGATGAAATACTGATTTTGATTCACTATTTTTTTTGATAGAGGCAACCCTAAAGGCTTTCACTTAGCCTTTCCAATCATAGCAGCCCTCACTCCACAGGTCAGGGAACCAATGTGAGAATTTTGCCAACTTCTAAATGTATCTATCCCAATTCTGCATCTTGGACTGGGGAAATAACTACAAGATGATTTCTGGGACACCCTGGACATATACAATCAGTGGACTCTAGCCAAAACTCTATTAATCACATGACCTACATAAACCCCTACTTTAACTGGAAGGTCACACAGCTTCTTGGAGTCTCCCAGAATCAGCATCAATTCAGAACCAGCATCCAATAGCCCTCAGAAAGTCTGATTGTTCCCTTTCTCCCAGGGTACAGTTACCCTTGTAAAGGGACTTAGGTCCCTCTGGGAAAGGACTACAGAAAAGCTAACTGCAAAACTTTTAAGTATTTTATCAGTGTCCTTCCTCAAGGGAAACTGGCTGTCCTTTCATTCTCTGCAACATGGCTCAAGTTTGGAAATTGGTTCATGAGCTGAGATTGCCTTTTGCCACAAGCCAATGCAACATTTCTTTCATTTGTTTGAGAATTTTTCTGCTTATGCAGACCAAACAGAAATGTAGTAGACTTCTTATCTATTTCACACTTGGAAACACCATGATTGATTAGCCAATATCAATGATCCATACAAGTCATGCCACCATAAAATTCACTTTGCTTGTGCTGACCATTACAGGTCAGGCCATTATGGATATTGCTTTGTCTATGCTTCCCATTACAATAACTACAATTGCCTTTGGCAATTCAGTATTGCCACCTGGCCCCTGCTACCTTGGGGTCCAATTAAACCCATTGTATTTAGTTCATCCATCTGAGCAGCAGCATCTTCGATCCTAAGGTCTGGCACAAGGCAAAGGGCAAGAACAATGCTCTTCAAATGTTCTGATGCCTCTCTCACCAATTTGTATCTTATAGGATTAGTGAAGGGCATGTCTTCTGAGTCTTCCCATTGTGGAGGATTAGGCTTTATATGGCATACCCACTCTAACACTGCAATTTCTCTTAGCCTTAAAATCCCTTCATTAACACTAAGTCAAGGGATATCAGGAACCTCCAACTCCTTTTTAGTAGACCATCTTTTGACAAATGCTCCTGCCAACCATTCAAATAAACTTTTCATGCCTTTTTTTTTAACTGCGCAAGCTTCCATATTAAATCTCCATTCAGTGGGCCCATATCAATAAACTGAGTCTGATCCAGTTTTTATGTTCCTTCCACCACTATGCCACATCCTAAAAATCTATTCCCATGAATAGTCTCCATACTTCTGCTTACATGAATTAACAAACTCATTAAGATCTTTAGTAGTATGGTGTACCTCCTCATGGACAGCACTTTCTACCTGCCCTCTATGAGCCTGCTTAGCTAGTTGTAGGTCTAAATACAGTTATAGGTCTAAAGGCAACTATTGATGGGCCCTGAGGGATATCAGAATTGTCTTGCCTGGCATTCCCTTCAGAGAATGCCACTGGTAGTTTAAGAGACAATGAAGGATTAAGTAATACTTCAGGGAATGGGAGTATGAGTATATCTTCTGCTGATGATGGAGAGACTACTTACTTCTTTGGGTGAGAATCTGAGAGTTTAAAGCTCTCAGTTTCAATAGGGTTCTCCCACACATTCCCATCCCAAGTTACAGCATCCCATTCTTTACCCTTACTTGGACCTCAGGCACCCACCAAGTCCAGGACTTGAATTTTGCTGTAATTCAGCCAACTTTATAATGAGGGATCAGTTTGATTTTCTGAAACTGGAGGCCTGTGGCTGCTAGAGAGAACATTCTCTTCCAGGGCACACTAGAAACCTTTAAACTGTTTATGTGCATCTAAAGCTGGTCAATTTTTACCACTGAATTCATTGTTGTCTTTCAGAGTATTCTAAGATCCTAAAAGTCAATTAATTTTAATGCAGAGCTCACTATTTTCCATAAAGGTATTCAGAGATGCTCAGAGCAACTGACTGGAATTGTTATTTTCCTTATTTTTCCACAAATTGTCAAAAGCTTTATATACAGAGTTACCAAATCTGTTGCCTCTCATAATTGGTGAATCAAGATAATCAAATGCATTTGTCTCCTTAAGTTTGTAAAATAGTTCACACAATTGGCTTTTAACAGTCTCTGAGCTCCTGAGAGAAGCTTTAGTAACTAGAGAGGCTTCAGTAACTGTAGGTGTTGGCAAATTGGAAAGCCTATTCCAGATACTTAAAATATAGATCATTATACTTCTGTTTCTCTAGAACCACTTCTGGTACCAAAATCTGTAATAGTCAGGGTTCTTTAGAATAACAGATTTTATAAAATGAATATACATAGATAGACAGATGGAAAAATGATAGGTATAGATAGATAGATAGATAGATAGATAGATAGATAGATAGATAGATATAGATATTGACTTTATTAGAGTGACTTACAGGCTATGGTCCAGGTAATCCAACAATGATTATGAATGGAAGGTCCAAAAAGCCAGTAGTTGTTCAGTCAATGAGGCCAGATGTTTTAGCTGGCCTTCAGTATACACTAGAATCCCAAAGAAGTAGGTTCTAATGCCAGAGAAGAAATGGACTTGCTAATGAGGGCAAGGGGAAGCAGGTGAAGAGAGGGAGAGCTTCCTTTTTCCATGTCCTTATACAGGCTGCCAGCAGAAGATGTGGCTCAGATTAAAGGTGGATCTTCCCACATCAAAGTTCCAGATTGGAAGTGGATATTCCCACTTGGAATGATTTAATTAAGAAAAAAATCCCAATCATTTGGATTTCAGTTAATTCCAGATATAGTCAATTTGACAACCAAGAATAGCCATCAAAATATTCGCTTAAAATAACTTAAACCCAAATTTAAAAGTTAACAAAGAAAATCCAGGGCATTATATAATGGTGACACAGCCAACTCATCACAGAGAAATAATACTTTAATTCTGTCTTCATTTAGTAGCTGATAGAAACCGAGGGATGAGAAAAGACAAATGGACCCATTCATAGCATTGGTGGGAGAAGTGAAGAGTCTCCCTTGTAAGAGACGTAATGGCATCAAGTGACACACACCTCAGAGATCAGCCAGTTAGAATTCACTGAGGATTCTAGAACCTTCATCTGACGACACCCAAGCACCTGTTTGAGGACAAACAGACCATTATGAAGAGAAACCCTCTCCCAGGCTATAAATAAACCTTGCCAAATCTAAAGCAACTAAAATTAAAATCACACAAAGCATTTTGTGTATGAGTTAGCTCCATCTACAAAAAGATTAGAGACGAATGACCAAACATAAGGGAGTTATCCCATTTCTAGTAACCCACCCCACAGAAAGCCTTCAAAGAAGTCAGGAAATACTGCGTTCTTAACAAAACTGCACCATGATCGTGAAGAATCTGTGGAATTCGGCTAGGACAGCACTACAGGTCAAACAAGGCCATCAATGCCCACAGGGTGGCCATCAACCTTGGGGAACTAGAAAGCAAGAGCAAGCACAGGAGACAAGAAGGGGAGAGCAGAGAGGGAGGTGGGGTATAAAACACAGGTGGAATAGACAGAGTCTGCTACCCCAAATGGTAGCTCGCAGACAGTGAGATGGGGGGTAGGGGTAAGAGGTGACACAGGTACAGGTCTGGAGTTGTTAAATCATGACAATCTGGGGGAGAGAGATAGAGAGGGTGAAGAGCTCCATGCATGTGGATCTGACAACTGAATAGGGCTGACTGGCTCCTCGGGAAACCAACTACCAAAATGATAAAAGCATGCCATTGGGAAGTTCTGCAGCTATGGAAGAAATTAAAGCCATAATTTAGAATCCTCAGGAAGGGAAATGGCCAGGTCCATGTGGTTTCACCAGTGGATTTTACCAAATATTATGAAACCCGGTAATATTCACTTCAATAGTTTTTCCAGAAAACTGAGAATGAATTAACAACTCCACATCTTTATAGCCTTGGAATCAAGTGCAAGTGATGATAGTCCAAGAATCAATGATATTCTTCACAAATATAAACCCTTATACCACACAGCATCACATCCATTTCAATGGGCCAAAAACTGCAGCTAAGTGTGGCTCATCACAGAACACCACAAAATTCAACAGGAATGTACAGCAGGTTCATAGGAATGCATGCACAGTAGGTTCAATACAAGCTCATGGAGGTTGGTAAAGAAGATGGCTGGGAAAATTCCAATTATCTATATGACTTTTTAAAAGATTTTACTATTTATTTATGTGTATGTGTGTGTTTCAGTCTGCCGTGTGAGTGTCAGTGGAAGTCAGAAGAGAGCGTTGGATTCCCTGGGACTGGGATCAGCTGTGTAAAGAGTGGATGAATCCTGAGTGAATATATACTATTGACATAGGTATAACAATTCACACCTCTGTCAAGGCTTCCTCGGTTCCCCACAATGAATGATGTGAAGACAACCTGTCCATCAGGCTGATGGACAGGTTAAAGGGGTGGTGTGGCATGTGTGTAAACAGTGGAATAATATACAATAGTGACAAAATAAAACAGGAAATCGTGCCATTGCAACAATGTAAGATGATCCTATCCGAGCAGAGAGAGGCCGATACCAAACGATGTCACTAGGAGTCAAACTCCAGGTAGGGTAGAATGAGAACTTAGTCACCTTGTACCAAATTTCAGCTAGATGTGAGGAGTAAGTTCCAGCATCCTGTTATACAGCATGATGACTGTAGTTATTAATAATGCATGGTATATTCACAATAACTAAAGGATGGAGGCTGAAGAGGTGGCTCAGTGGTGAAGAACATGTATTTCTCTTTCAGAGGCCCTAACTTTGTTCCTAGCACCCATGTTAGGTGGCTCACTGCTATCCATAGCTCCAGATTCTGGGCATCTGACACCCTCTTCTGACCTCCATGGGCATTGCACTCACATTTGCACACACCCCCAGCATGTATACATGCATACACAATAAAAATAGAATAAGTCTAAAACATAAAATGAAGGGCAAGGGTTTCAAATATCACCACAAAGAAATGAGGTGATTGACATATTGTCAGTGCCTGACTCAATCACTCCACAATGGCATTTGATATGTACCAAGTAGACTTGGTTTTGAAACCATATGGTACCCTGTAAACATATAGCTATTATCCATGCATATTAATTAGAAATCTTGACAACTAAAGTCAGTATTTGTAAGAGTAAAATAACAGCAAATAAAAAGGATGTCAACATGAAAATCCACCACCAGCTTCTCCCACTAATCTGCACCCCTTCCTTACCCTCATCCCAAAATGTACACAGCCTTCCTTCCACAATGTTCTGCTTTTATTCATCAACAAATATGGTTGCAGCATCTTCTATGAGAAGAAAGAGAAGCAGCCACATCTGGCTGGGGTGAAAGCGGAGTTATGTGGGAAGTGATACAGAGGAGGTGCTAAATCAACTGAGTGTTGAGAAACATCATTTTACTGAGGAGAGATGGAGGCAATGGCTGGCACAACTTCCTGGTTAAACACAGAAAATTATCAGCTTCATTTGACAAAGGTCCAGTTAGACTGATGCTTAGAATAGAGACTGTTTGGATATAAGAGCAAAGAGTTGGGCTGGGGATGAATCATGAAAATCTTGAATGCCAAGCAAAGGAATTTATACTTAACTTAAATCCTACATACTTTTCAATGAAGATTACCTCATACCCTGTTCCTTGGCCTTATATGGATCTTATCAGAAAGAGATGTTGCCACATTAAATTAACCCAAGGGTTGAACGAGGGATCTCAAGAAGCATTCCAACACTGATGTGCGTGTTTAATGTGCGTGTCAGCAAATTAACCTCAGCATCTTTTCCCCAAGGTACAACATAGATGAAATCATACCAGGGACTGGAGAGGTGGCTCAACAGTTAAAAGCATCCACTGCTCTTGCAGAAGAACTGAATTCAGCTCCCAGCACCCACTTTGGGTGGCTCACAACTGCCGAAAATATGACCTCACCCTCTTCTGGCCCCAGAGGCACTGCATTCATGTACATACTACACACACACACACACACACACACACACACACACACACACACACACACACCATGAATAAAATTTTAAAGAGAAAGAAACCTCACCAGCCTCTCTTATTTTGAAGGAAGCTTGTCTGACAAACAAAGCTCATAGTTAATATGAAAGGGATTTTTAAAGCACTATACAATATATTTTTCCAAAGTGTAGTCTTTGGGTCAACATTATTAGCCTAAACTAAGACTCCATAGAAATCCCAACTTTATGCCCAGACTTACTAAATCAGAAATACCAGGCTTGTGGCTATCAGTATGCATCTAGAAAGTCTGCTTGGTTATTCCAACACATACTACAGTTTGGGCATATCTGACAGCTGATTATACAAATATCCTCAAGTGCCAATAAATCCCAGACGTACATGGCTTAGTCCAGCCCGGCTATTAGAGGCTCACAAAGGAGACCTGTCTTACTTCTCCCTGGAAAATCAGATATTCTCCCTTGACATTTTTCTTTTCTCAACCCACAAGCTATTCAGAGCTCACTTTCCTGGTGGGATAATTACTTTCAGAACTCCTCAGCACACCGTATCAGAAGGTCCGGCAATGGTTTCTCCAAAGGATAGAAAATTAGATAGGGAAATTTCTCTTTCTAGTTTGTATTTTGATAAGGTAATTTTGCTTGAGAGAATGGATGTCAGCACACCAACCTGCAGTCACAATAAATCTGTGTCAATTTAGTCAATGAATAAGTACTCTAACGTCAACGTTTCCCTCTATATTCAAATGTGCATTATAAATTCCTGCTGCAAAAAAAGGGAGATAAACAATAAAGACATTGCTTCATTGCTAGTAGGAGGAGAAAGGATAAATGACAGGAAGTATTCAGGACACTTTGCTTTCTCGAGGCAAAATGAGGAATGGAAATCCATGTCTGTGTAACAAAGTTCAATGTGAGATGTCATCAGAAAGTAATTGAAATGAATTGCCCAGTGCTTTCTGTGTCTCCACTAAACTCTATGTCTCTGTCTCTCTCCATATCTCTCTCTCCATCTCTCTCTCTCTCTCTCTCTCTCTCTCTCTCTCTCTCTCTCTCTCTCTGTCTGTCTGTCTCAGATCAAGATCCTATAGCTCATATTTTCCCTTTTCTCAATTTTAATTTTTAATTTCATGTCTGTGTGTGCCTGCTAGTGTGTGGGTTTGTGCACATGAGTGCAGTTGCTCCTGGAGGCCAGAAGAGGGCATCAGATCCCCAAGAGCTGGAGTTAACTGGGGATTGGTTGGTTGTGAGCTACAGGACTTGAGTGTTAGAAACTAAATTCAGGTCCTCCTCTTCAGAGTTATACATGCTTTCAACTTCTGAGCCACATTTCCAGTCCGGGGGTCATATTTTCCTGTGGTTTTAATTTGTCACAATCATCATGAATACCCTTTTTTAGACTGAAATTTCCCTAAGGCCAGCTTTGTCAGGATGGGCCCTGATTAACATTAAATTTAGGAAGCACTTGTTTTAAACCCAGCTCCTTTCACCATATAGGAAAGTGGGTCTGCTGACCAGGCTCTGAGTTTACCTACCCATAGGTTGACACAGTACAGTCCTGGATTGCTGTCCCCTGGCCTGTAAAAGAGCAGCCATGTTTACTATGGTGCCATCCACAATGGCCAGACTATGAAATTAACCTCAAAGCCCACCAAAGGATGAAGGGATCAGATGTGGTACATGGACACAGGGGAGTTTTGCTCAGTCACAAAGAAGAACGAACTTCTGTCATTGGTAGGAAAATGGATGGAACTAAAGGTTCATGTTCCGTGAAATAAGCCAGACCTACAGAAACAAATATTACAGGTTTTTCTCCTCCACTTGGAAGCTGGGAAAACAAAACAAAATGGATAAGAAACTACAGAAGGATGTACTAGGGATTTGAGAGGGGAAGGATAAGAGGGGGTATAGCATGAATCTTAAAAGGTCTTATTATTTAAAACAAACCTGGAGCCAGGTATTGGGGTGAATGCTGGAAGATCAGAGAAGCAGAACAAGCCACAGCCACCTCACCTTGCCATTTCCTCAGCTGATCCTGTTTCCTCAGACTGGAAGCCTCTTTGTCCTCATCTAAATGAATCTCAGCTGAACTGCTACTAAAAGTGGAAAAGCTTAACCAGCTCTAGTTCTTGGTTTTCATTCCTTATACACCTTTCTGTTTTCTGCCATCACTTCCTGGGATTAAAGGCTCTTGTTACCACACCTGGCTGTTTCCAGTGTGGCTTTGAACTCACAGAGATCCAGAGGGATCTCTGCCTCTGGAATGCCAGGATTAAAGGCATGTGTGCCACCATTTTCTGGCCTCTATGTCTAGTGGCTGTTCTGTTCTCTGACCCCAGATAAGTTTATTAGGGTGCACAATATTTTGGGGAACACAATATCACCACAAAGTGGGGGAATGAAAAATAGTGGTAGAAGGGGTGGGAACAGATATGATACAAGTCCACTATTTGTTTGTAAAGTTAAGTTATACTAATTAGAAGAGAGAATGAGAGAGAGGTCAGGAGCCTTGCTCTCTAAGCCACTGGTACCCTTCTGCAAACAGGATCCAGTGAGGAGTTTACTGTGGAAAGAAGGTAGACACTGGACAGGGCTGTGGGTGGAAAGCTCAGGAAGGAAGGGGTAAGCCACTGAACTTTTCTAACACAATAGACACAGATTGACGTCTTCAATGTTTTTCCATCCGATGTCCTTATTTACTAGAAGTTGTTGTCAGGCCGTGATTAGACACACTGCTCAGAGCTCCTCCCAGTTAACAACCCAGCAATCAGTTCTTAAGAGAATCTGATTGCCACATTGTTGAAGGCCTGAATCCTCCAGATGGCTATGCGCTGATACTTGGGTTCTGTCCAGTTCCGCGCCAGCTCTGCTTGCTCGCCCACAGCAGTGTGTGCAAGGCCCGCCCAGCAATATTGGTTAGGCACCCTTTGTCTAGCGGTAGCTTCAATCCAAAGTATATGTTTCTCCACTTCCAGTAAACAGCCCAGCAACGTTTCCAGATGTCTGCTCCACTGTTCATGTACATTAGACTTTCCTCCAAGCCGTCACCATCCTATTCAATAAGCTATTTCATGTAAGTCAACAACAGGGAAATCATCCTTGCCAGACCCCAAGAGTGAAAAACACAGCGTCTTTTCCTCTCTCTGAGAGCTTCCTGTGAGTCATTATTACTGCTTTATTTAAACTACCGTCATCATGATTAGGATGCCATTGAAGAGAGGAAAGAGAAAAATATCCAGAAACAGCCATTGGTGAGGGATAGAGTCGTGGAAGAGAGAATCATTGTTAAGCTTTTAGTGAAAATCAGTGTTTTTCTGATGGCTCTTACATGGTTCAGTGAGGACAAAAATAATATCAGAAACCATAGTGTCTGTCCTTTCAATGCGATTGTGCATCCCATTGTCAAACCATGAATGGATGGAGCTGGCATCCTACCTCCCCCAGAACCTCAGACCCACAGGGGTCAATGAGACCTTACCCCTCTAGCTTCTCCCACTTTATGATGGGAATTGCCTTTTCCTCTGGCTTTTATAAAGCATCACTTTATTTAAAAATATATATTAGGGGCTAGAGAAATAGCTCAGCAGCTAAGAATTCATTCTGCTCCTTGCAGAGCACCCAAGTTCTGTTCCCAGCACCCACATCACATAGCTCACAATTACCTTTAACTCCAATTCCAGGGCATCCGATGGATGCTGTCTTCTGGCCTCTGCAGGCACCATACCAATCATGCACAAACCCATATATAGACACACATGCATATACTTAGTAAAAAGTAAAATTTTCTTTTAAAGGTTTACTTTAATATATTTGCACATATGTCTGTGGGCCTGAGTGTATATATGAAGACCACATGCACACATGTGTCCATGGAGGCCAGAAGAGAGCATCAGATCTCCTGGAACTAGTGTTACAGACAGTTGTGAGCCTCCATGTGGTTGTGGGGAGCCAAACCCACATCCTCGCTTAAGAGATGAACTACCTCTTCAGCTCCAAAAGTAAGCTATAAAAAGTCTTTATTGGTATATATTCATTGTACAAAGCAATGAGTTTCATAATGACATTTTCAGTGAGAATTATCTTTTTTTCCACATTGTCTTGGAAAAAAATCTGTAATGGATTTCTAGTTCCAAGAGTTACAGAATTTCTCAGTACATCCTCAGACCCTTTCTGTAATGCAATCTAAGTCACCTGCCAAGGAATAAAGCATTGATTCACTCCAGTAACCAACCTAACACCACGTTTGCACACAGCAATAAGTCAGTACGGACCCGTAGGTCCTGAACTGGACATTAACATCATCTAACATAAATCTGCCCTGTGAACACAGTCAGAAGAGAACAGTCTCAGACCTGGTGTTATCACCAGCTCGTCACAAAGCACTCAATTAGAGGTGACTTCTTCTTCTATGACATGACAAATTTGAACAAAATGAGCTTCAAAAATTGTACATTTCTGTGGAACAGCACAATTCCTCAATCAAGCCACCTTAGGCCACCTCACATATGGAGATGAGGAAATGAAACTGAACCTTACAAATGGAAAGGAAGATGATTAATATACAACCCCAGAACTGTGGCAGCAGAAAGCTCAGTTATATTCATTTGTGCCAAGGTTACACAGCCTCAGTTGCTTGTTCCTCATAGCCAAGACAGAGATGCACCCAGGGTTAGCCTGGGGAGTGGGGATCAAAGTTCAGCTCCATTTCTTGCAAATTATGCATCATTAACCAAACACTTGTGACATGTGTCATCCCTTAGCTTAAATTCACTCAGTTTCCACACAAAAATAGAACAGGCAGGTTGGGGCGGGGCAGGGGGAGAGGGGTGCGTCTGTTATAAACACTGAAAGAGAGAGATTATTGAGTTCTTGTGTGGTCCAGGATTTAGAAAGCATCCAACCTTGATGAGAGCTTGCCAAGAACTTGGTGACTTCAGAAACAGCACCACCAGCACTCCCGTCTGTCACCTCTGTGACACCTCCCGGGTATCTGGGATTGTGCTTGGCGCTTTGTGTGTCCTAGGCCCTATCTCCTAACTTCCTCCCATTTCCTCTACTTCACTTTACTAGTGACAATCTTGCAAAGAGAGCCTGCTTTGGGGTTATTTTGTAAGTGCTTGGAGAAGATTTTCCTGGTCTTCCCCCCACTCTCAACCTCTTTCATTGGAGTCTAGAAACAACTCAATAGATATTTATTGATATCCATCTTAATCCCATTTTGCAGAAACATTGAGAGAGGCAGCGAATTAATCTCCTGATTTCCATCCTGGTATTTTTGTGACCCTTCTACCTTCATCTCCCCTACAGCAAAGACTCACCAGGTGAGCCAGTGGCAGAGGGCTAATTACCAATGGGCACTGAAGTGGAACGGGGCCCTCAGAGGAGAGCTGAGCATAGACAGCTGGATGTCTTTGGAATCCTCCCCAAGGTGCAAGTGGATTCCGGCCAAGGAGTTATTTTATTCATCAGCTGCCAGAGGGTTGAATTTTTATGTCAGCTCGGTGCAAGGTTGGCCGGGCCAAAGAAGGCAAATAAAAATTGCATGAAGTTTGGAGTCGGCTGGGGTAGGTGGCAGTGTGTCCCTGCTGGCTTGGCCTTTGGTACAGCCTCATGAAAGACAAAGACCCGCCTCAGCAAGATCTCGGAGCATCCTGGAGAATCGCATTTGGCAAAATAACAGACCTTTGGTCTGAGGATCTGGAGGAAAATTCATGAGGCAACAGAAACCAGGCAGGCTGAGCATCCATTTTCCTTTCTTCTTTACAAGAAAGGGTGAGATAGAGAAGCCTGGTCTTTTCCTTCTGTTCATTCAAGGTGTATCTAGTGCCTGCTTTAGAGCCAGCTGTGGCCTGAGCACTGAGAAATGCCTTCCAGAAACATTACATGCTACAGTCAAAGAGTTCAGTCTATTAAGTACCAACGCCAGGCTATGACAAATGCCAAGAGATGGACCCAGTAAGAAAGAACTCACATCTAATTTTTCCTTCAATTATCTGTGTGTGTGGCATGCATGCATGTGTCGTGCATGTTTCCATATGTGTGAACACAGATGCGCGTGTATGCAGACACTGGTGGCAGTTGGAGATTGAAGCCTGGGGTGCCAGAGGCTTATAATGGGAACCTTCCTCAGTTGCTCCCCACTGTATTCATTGAGGTAGGCTCTCCCAGTTGAACTCACTGATTTGGCTAATCTGGCTAGAAAAGCTTGCTCCTCTGTTTCTGCCTTCAGACAGCTAGAATTTCAGACTGGCCACCTCACCAGAATGGCTTTTACATGGGTAGTGGGAATCTAAACTCCAATGTTCATGCTGGGTGACAGGACCTTTTCCATCTGAGTCATCTCCACATCTTAGAAATCACATCCAATGGGGGAAGAGGCACTCCTGGAAGGCTACACAGCATCAGAGAAGGACTCCAATGCACAACATTACAGACATTGTTGGTACCAAGAGAGGAAGAATAAAAGAGCAATGGGATGGGATGGACACAGTCAGGGAGACATCACTGGCCAGTGTGGGTATTTGAATATCACAGAAATTCACCAAGAACTGAGACTCAGCCAGGCTGGAGCATCAAGAAGATCTCCATGGAGGATACACACTCCAACTCCAGCAATATCACACTCTTCTCCATGGAAGCTCCTAGGGAGCCAGTGGGTGGCAGAATGGGAGCAAAGTGGTGATTGCTGATCAAGCATTGAATCAGGAGAATACAGCACAACCAGAGCTTAGCATCATGGGGAGTCAGGAGCTCCAGCCTCACATCTCAGCAATGCCACTTCTGTGCTCTGGTGAACCCAGGAAAGCTTCTGAACCGTAGTTTACTCAATGCTGGAAGGCAGCCACGCAATAAGCCTGGGGTTGATGGAAGTGTATCGGCAAGCATCTTCATATTCTTTGAATTGTAGAGTCTCCCAGGGTTCAAAGAAAGCAAATGAAAAGGAGAGTCCTGACAGATATACGAGAAATAATGGATTACATTTATGGGAATAAAAAGTAGACAAGAAATAAAGAAATAACTCAATTTGAGTTGAATTGTCTTACTTGTTATTGACCATTTTGGGGAAATGTTTCTTTGTGAGGACACAGTTGTATATCATTACAGCTAGGGACCAAGGAGAAGAGAAAAAAACTGGAAAAGAGAAAAAAACAGAAAGCCGGCCTTAGCCCTGGTTATGTTGAGCTTTCTAAAAGTGGGCTGAAAGCATCTGGTCCTGTTTGGAATGCAGACATTTTAAGTGGCCTTTGCCAGCCAGGGATGGCAGTTAAGGTGCTCTGTGGAAGCAGGCCTGTGTAGAGAGAAAGCAGGAAAGACTGAGATGAGATAAGGCTGCCAATCAGTCAGAACTTCATCCTTCCCAGAACTGACCTCACCTCCCCCAACCTTTGAACTACATTAGACCTTTCATTTTCTCTCTTATGACACATCCATTTCAGGAGAAAATGCTGTCTTCTGTGTTTTAGAATGTGTTCATCATCTAATGGCATCTGTCATCCTTAATGCTACCTCTTTGGTACACACTGCCATCATTCACCCTGCAGCGCATGATGGCTCTGGATGGTCCCCTTTTCTAGTCTTATCTGCTGTATATCTTGTCTTGTCTGCCATGTGATAGCTAACCGGACAGTTCAAACCATATCTGAATGTGTCACTCCTTGGCTTTGGTCCCACAGGGGCTTCTTCCTGCTCACTTGAAGGGGGAAACATAATAAACCTATGTGGTGTGGCACGCTTGCCTAACCATCTCCTTGCTTAGACTTCCCTGGCTGGGCTGGCATCTTTGATTGCTCACAGACACACCCAGCACTCATCTCAGGGCCATTACATCTTGTCTTCTACAATGTCACTTTCCTCAGGGACCATCCTGCTCACTATCTTACTTTTCTCCAGTTCAAATAGTCACTCAGGAAAGTTGCCCACACTGGAAAAATAAGGCCCCACCATCCCTTGTCACTTCTCACCTTGTTCTTTTATTTTTATGGTTTATTTTTATTTTTTATTTATGTGAGTGTGTGTGTGTGTGTGTGTGTGTGTGTGTGTGTGTGTGTGTGTGTGTGCACATACATGGGCATGTATTCATATGCTTGTGCCTGTAGTTTCCTTTGGAGACCAGAAGAGAATGTCAGATACCCTGGAGCTGAAGTAACAGGCACTTGTGAACTGTTGGGTGTGGATGCTGGAAACTGAATTGGGGTCCTCCGCAGCATGCCATGTGCTCAAAGCCACTGAGCTGTCTGCCTGTCGTGCCCACCTTGTTCCTTCATATTGCATTCCTCAACTTCCAGTACAGTAAATGGATAATTGCAACGACCGGTTTCGTCCCACAAGACTAAAGCTTCCTAGATCAAGGGATTTGTTCTCTGTGGCTTTTCCAGCACCCAGCCCCTATGCTCCGGGTGTGATGGTGGAGTTAATAAACACAGTCATCTCTAGGAATCCAATGCGATCGCCTATCTCACTAAGCATCTAACTCCAGCCTCTGATTATTAAAGAGTCACCAACCATGTAATACAGAAATCTATTCTAAGATACAGCTGTTCGTGGACTTCACACTGAAATGGATGCAAAGGAACTGAAATGTTTATTAATGCACAAATCAATATTGAATGAAAGCTGTGGTGTTAAGCGCATCCGAGGTTATTGGGTTTTGTAGGCCCTATGCTGTCTTTTATTAAAGACAGGAGAAGAACTTCAAGCCTCAAGTTAAAGATATGTTTTAATGAAACCAAGAGTTCCTAGCTTAAATAACTACTTCATAAATATAAAAATCTGTTTACCTTGCTGGAAGCCATGATGAACATTTCCAGCAAAGTCACAGCTGAAGCTGTTAGATGCACTCATTGGCCACTTGGCTTCCCTGACAAGTATACTAATTTTGTGAAATCATCTACTGTTTTAGAAATTAAAATGGCATATAGCCAAACGATTTTTTTAGTATTTGTTTTATTTTTAATTATATGCGTGGCTTGGGGTGGGCAGCATGTGAAGGTGAATGCAGGTGTCCAAGGAAGCCAGAAGAGGGTATCAGATATCCTAGAACTGGAGTTACAGATAGTTCTGTACTATGTGGGTCCTGGGAACTTAACTCTGGTCCTCTGCAAGAGCAACCAGCGCTCATAACTGCTGAGCCATCCCCCAAACAGATGAGCAATGTTTAGCACTCTCTCTGTCTCTCTGTCTCTCTGTCTCTGTGTGTGTGTGTGTGTGTGTGTGTGTGTGTGTGTGTGTGTGTGTGTGTGTGTGTGTATGCATGCTACAGCACACATGAGGAGGTCAGAGAACTATTTTCAGGAATCAAGTCTCTCCTGCCATGTAAATGCCAGTGATCAAACTCAGAGTATCAGGCTAGGCAGTGGGTGCTGTACATGCTGAGCCATCTCACCAGCCTGTCAAACTTCTTTGAATTGTTTATATTTATCATAGGATGATGAGACAGAATACATATCTAGCTTGGAATCATGTTTCTATAGACATTGCTTCCACGAGAGTGAGCATATTTCAGATGTTTTCAAAAATTAATAGCAAAGAAACAATAATTAATAGCTAAGGTGTTAACTGGCCACAGAAAAAGTTAGGAAGCATGTGAGTTACTGAAATAGAGAAAATCTGGACATGTAGGCCAGATGGGGCAGTTCACACCTGGACACTAGCACTTGGAAGGCAGAAGAAAGCAATAGGGTAAATAGTTTACAGTCAGGGGCCAGAGAGACAGCCCAGTACTTAAGAACCCCTGCTGCTCTTGCAGAGAACCCATGCCAGGCCGACCATAAGCATCTCTAACTCCAGCTCCAGGCGATCTGATGCCCTCTTCTTTCCTCTGCAGGTACCTACATACATGTGCACAGACACATACATACACATAGACACACACATACATACAAATAGACACATAGACAAACACATACACACACATATAAATGTACATACACATAACATACACACACATGCACATACATACATACACATTCACAAACATACACACACATACACATACATATTCACAAACATACACACACACAAACAAACGTAGACACACACATAAATGAAAATAAAATATATCCCTTCTGCAAAGGAGACTTTGAAGTTACCCTGAGCTACACAACCAGACTCTGTCTCAGAAACAGACGAGTGGAATCTCACAGCAGCACCTCCTGAAGCTTGCGATGGTTCTGTGGAGAAGACACTCACTATTAACCTTGTTTTCCCTTTCAGATAAAGCATTCCTAGCTCAGAGGTAAAGTTAAATACTTAAGATCTCAGAGCCTGTCCATCGCAGAATTGAGAACACGGTCGGGACTCCCACCACATATCTTGCTCACTCTCTTCTCCTCCAGTGATAAGCAAAGGTCTCTTCCATCTCCAGACTTACACAAGTTCTCAAGGCTAAGATCAGGATTATAAACTGATAACTCATGGCCCAGTGGCTGTGCTTCTTGTAAGTCTAAATTTGTCACCAACAATTTATACAAAGAAAATCAACATAAAAAAATAATGTTTTGATATCATTTGAAAAACCCTGCAAGTCCAACATCAAGTGGAGCTGAGGCTGAGTCCCACAAACTGAGACTGTCACTCACTGGTTCACTCCCCACTGGTGCTGACTGGCAGTCATCACAGCCACTTAAGGAACACTGGGTTATAAAAAAGTTGGCTCATATCCAATTTCATTCCGGTTCTTCTAAAAATTTAACCGAGTGACACTGGATGGAATCTGATGGAGTTGAAATAGAAAGACTGGGCTGGGCTTGTAGCTCAGTTGTTGGAGGAGTGTGTGCTTAGCATGCATGAAGTCCTGAGTTCATCCCCAGCACTGCACAAAGCCAGGCAGAGTGGTGCATGCCGGGAAATTCGGCGTTCAAGCAGCAGAAGCGGTAGGATCAGAAGTACAAGGTCGTCCTTGCTACATCAAAGATTCTAGTCATCCTGAAATACATGAGACCTCCTCTCAAAAGAATGTTTGATTAAATGAGCAAATAAACCAATGACCTGTACCCAGCTCAGTGTCTGAGACAGAGTTAAGACTGAAAAAGCCTTAGGGTGCCTCAGTTTGGTCAGATGCCTACATCTCCTTGTTGTGATGTAAGAGACATGTCCCAAAAGTGGACACCGGACCTCCTGTCCTGGAATCCTCTGTTAAATAAACATTTTTTACAGTCCCAGTTTGAGACACATTTGGCCATAATATGTATATATCCTGTGGTCACTTCTTTAGACCACCTCTGAGCTCAGTTACTTTAAGATAGACTTGTACACCAGAAGGTTTTAGGTTTCATTTTCATGGAAATGTGACTTGGAATTACACTGGTCACTTGGAGAGATTCTTGTATGATCAAGTTTTAAGAAGTCTGGAGAAACCAGCAGTGGTGGTGCACACCTTTAATCCTAGCACTCGGGAGGCAGAGACAGATGGATTTCTGAGTTCGAGGCCAGCCTGGTCTACAGAGCGAGTTCCAGGACAGCTAAAGCTACGCAGAGAAACTCTGTCTCAGGGGGGAAAAAGTATAGAGAAGAGCTGGTGTGTGTGTGTGTGTGTGTGTGTGTGTGTGTGTGTGTGTGTGTGTGTGTGTGTGTATGTGTGTGTGTGTGTGTGTGTGTGTATGTGTGTGTGTGTGTGTGTGTTTTAGAAATGAAAGTCACTTGGAAACTGCAATGGCTTTCAGCCATGGGTCTGTTTGATAAAGGAGAACCTCTAGAGCACTCACTCTGTATAGACACAATCCCAATACACACACACACACACACACACACACACACACACACACACACACACACACACTTTACAGAAAAACAGCTCACACAGAAACCTCTAGGAAGAGACAACCTTAAGGTCAGCTCGTGTCTGAAGCCACCCACAATAGCAAATTCTCAAACACATCAGCATGCACAGTGAGATTTCAATCCACTGGGTCCAATAATCTTATCCCAAACTTAATATTTAGCAGCATTTCAAAACATGGCCTGTGAAAAGAAATCCCCAAACACCTTTGGTCATGTGGGGGAAAAGCTCTTTCTTTGTTTGGAGAGGACTGGAAAACATTTCAAAGTTATTAAGTTTTTATTCCAAAGTGGGCAAGAAACCCTTTTCCGTAGGGAGTAGGGGAGCCTCCAAAGGTCATGAAATGATCGTGAAGGAGTTCAGAACCCACAGCTGAGCTTTTTGACACCTTGCATTTGCTGAGCTGTCAAAGGACCAGTGAGGAAGATCTCCATCACGGTCTTTTCATACCCCAGACTTGAGTTTTCTGCTTGCTAATCGCAGCTCCTCAAGTCAGGTGTTGCTTCTGTGTCAACCACAGCATACAGCCTAAGCTAGCTCTCATACGTAGACCAAGCGCCTCCAGGGAGAGTTCAAGAAAAAAGATGCCAAGTGGATAAGCATATATTACCCTAACTTTCTACTTCACAGTGTTATGTCAGGGAGCAGGGAGCCGGATTCTTACCATCGCTGTTTAATATTCAGCCAGAACAAGAGCACAATTTGTTTGCCATGCAGGAGTTACAGAGCAATCTCGTTCCACACTGGTAAACACCATGAAGACATCTCCAAGGAATAAGAAAGACCTCACAAAGGCTGCTGCGGGCTTGCGAAAACACACACCGCCCCCTTGTGATCATAAAAGGCCAAGGTAGCCTTTTGCTCCCTGTGAGCCTTAAGACAGGGTCCCACATGGGGCATTTGGCATGATTGATGGTGTTGATTTATGAAGCTGCTTCCCCCTGCTCACCTGGTAACTGCTGTGACTTTCAGCAGTGGCTTTTTTTTTTTTTTGACAAAGTGAGACTTTCAGAACACACACTCCCTGTAGACACAATCTCAATATGCTCCCAAATATTTTATTATCCTGGGAGCATATCCAATATCCAATAAATACCTACTGGTTGCCTACCAAGTGTGAATAATTTTCTAAGCACGGGAGATGTATATGGGAAAGACATCCGTAGCCTTTGCTCTCATGCTGTTTGTTATATCATGAGCACTGAGCACATTAACAGTGGTAATGCTTATAGCCTATGCTCACCAACCATAAGGAGTGTCGGGCTCATATTTAATCTTCCCTATAAGTTCCAAAACTAAGACAGGAAAATGTGACATCAGTACCACTGGGATGCCTAGCCACAATTGTGTACTATCAGTGTTGAAAGGACTCCACAGACCATGAATTCAAACCTCAGTGGAATATTTTTAAATATATATTTTAATTTATTATTTGAGACTGTAATACATCCTTAACATGTATTTCAGAGATGAAATTCCTCCTTTATTTTTTTTAAGACTTACTTTTATTTATGACTGTGTGTATCTGTCTCTATGCACATATGGTCTCCGTGTCCTTGGAGGTCAGACAAAGGCACTGAATCACCTAATGTGGGAACAGAATATGGGTCCTCTGCAAGAGCAGCAAGCACTCCTGACTGCTGACCCATCTCTCCAGCCCTGTCTTTTTCTTTCTCCTTCCTTCCTCCCTCCCTTCCTTCCTTCCTTTCTTCCTTCTTTACTTCCTTCCTTCTTTCTTTTTTTCTCTTTTTTTCTTTTGGTATATGTCCACTGTATATGGTTCTGGGTTGTGTAACATACACACACACACACACACACACACACGCACACGCACACGCACACGCACACACACGCACACACACGCACACACGCACACGCACACACGCACAGCCTATATATAATGTACTTGGAGCACGCAACCCTCCTCTCCTCATTCTTCTCCCTCCCCCTGTTCTCCTTTTCCCCTTAGACAGTTCCTTTTTCCTTTTGTGTTGCACATACACATATTATCTTGTGTATCTAGATAAGATCTAGAATCCACAAATAAGAGAAGCATGCGATGGCTGTATTATGAGACAGAAAATTCTAACCTGCAGTAGTAGCACCCATTTTCCACCAATAATATTAGTTCAGCATTGCTCTAATAAAATCCCTTGGTGTACAGCTTCCCTTAGTGGTCCCCTTCTGTGGATACCTGGGCTGGCTCCTAACTCAGATACTGCAGGAGCACTGCAGAAAGCATGGACATGCACGTGTCTCTGTGAGGTGTCCACTTGGAGTCCTTCTTAAGTCCTTCCTTTATGATGACGGCAGAATGGACCTGTGACCCAGAGCATGGATTTAGGGGTTCAGCATCAATAGGAGTTCCACTGCTATGCCCTAAGCAAGGTAGTTAAAACTCTTGAGTCTTCAGCAATTTCTCATGGTGAATATTACAAAATTCCCAGGTGGCTTTGTGGCAGGATACAAAAGCGATCCTCAAGCGAAGTGTCTGCTTAGACCTCTGGCAGCCCAGGGGGCTGGCATCCAGAGGCAGAGGAAGTGCTCCTTAGGCCTCCTCTCCTCCCCTCTGCTTCTCACTGTTATCCAGGTGGGGGAGAGGTGAGTTTTCATGCTGTGCAGAACAAAGACCTCAGCAGAGGATCCACCTCACTGTGAGCTGTGCACTTCCACGTTCTTCTGGAAGGGTGGGCATTTTCTAAATCTGCACATTTCTTTCCCCCTCCTTTAGCACAGCCAGGGAACCAGCTTTGGGGCTGCATCCACCCACTGTGCCAGACTTAATGCTGCAGCTGGGGTAATCGACCAGATTCAGGGTCAGGTTCAGGAAATGCTAGTAAGGAGCAAATCCTGAGAGACGTCAGTCTTTTAACAATATCATAGGCGAGCATGGCTATAACGTATTAATGATTCACACTTACATGCCCTATGTCTTTGGCTGGTACATTTGCCAACACTGTTTTCAAGCAGCCTGTGGCAACCTTAAACCCTATGAATGTAAAGTGTTTTCTGTCTGGGTCATTTTGGGTTCCAGTTCTGAGAGACCATTGAGTTAGGACACAGCAGGAGGAAACTGCCCTCCTGTTGTCAGAAGTGGCATCCCTGACTCTGGGTTGGTGTCCCTCTTCCACTTTCCTCCAAGGTGGGAGACGTTATGAAGATGGACAGACCAGAGCCATGGAAACAGCTAACAGGGGGATAAGGCCTTCCTGGGGCCACTTGCACCTGAGTGCAGACAGGCCATAATGATCTGGTAGGATTGTGAAGACAGCAGGGACCCAGGAGCCCAGCAACACTCTGTGGTAAGAAGGCTGCCACAGGTTAGAACGGCAGATGCACAATGGTTTGCACTCCAGGAAGATCTTCAGGCATCACCACAGCAGCCCAAGATCTAGAACCTGGCAACATTTCTCAGTTTTCAAAACACACTGTTTCCATGCAGACTGCAAAACGTAGCAGGGATTAGAATCCAGTCTGGAGACCTCACCACCCTCAACTCATCCCATGTCTCTCTACTCCCTCTAAACATCATTACCACTTCTTTAATTGTCCCCTCTAAATGCATCTATAGATATAAATACAACCTGCTGGGTCTCTTTACTTTTACTTCTCTGTATTTATTTAGCTCTGGCCACTGATGTGGGATAAGCAATCAGGGGGCTTGTCCCTGGAGAAAGCTGCTTCTCCCTCTCTCCCAGCGGCCGTTAATTCCCTGTAGCTCTTCATCTAAGGATGAGGCCTTGTGAAATTTCCCATCCTCGTTGCAGGGTCAAGTTTTGACTGTCACAGAAATCCACAACTGCTCAAAAGGCCGTGACTGTGGGTGCCCAGTCCCAGTTGACACAGTTACAACAAAACCCTTAAACCTAAGGCTCAGGGAACATCGCCCCTGAGCTGGAGGGAAGATTGTAAGACCCAGAGGATCAGGATATCTGTCTCCAGATAGTGTCTTCAGTATGTCACAGGGAAGCTGCACCCATGAAATTTCAACAATATGGCTACCTAAACAAGGCCTTACAATGACAACACCAGTTGACATTCCAATTGGGTGAGAGTCAAATTTATCACTTAAAATCTCCAGGGAAAGGACTCAAAGGTCATCTTCCTCAGTAGCAAATGGAATCCCTTTTTATCCAGCACCAAATGACAAGACTATCATGTAAACACTGTTTACTCCCAGGCGAACTTCTCATTTGTTAACAATGAGATTTCATGGGTGTGGCTTCCGTGTAATGCACAGAAGACACAATCATTGTGCATAAAAAGGGCTGCCATTCTAACCTGTGGCAGCCTGCTTGCCACTGTGTGTATCACTTCATATTTTTATGTAAGATCATAAGATGTAGCCCAGGCTGGCTCTGAACTTACTCTCCTCCTGTCTCCACCTACAGGGTACTGAGATTATGAGCACTGCTTGACCATGCCTGGCTCAAAGTTTCATTTCTTGTCTTCAGGAAAGAGTTCACATGGAGATATTAGCACGGAGATGGGGTCTCTGTCTCTCATCACAAGAAAAGAGCAAAGTTGACTCTTAACAGAAATACGGCATGTGCCCAAGGAGATAAAGAGGCAAGTGTGAGGGTGAAAGTTCACGGGGAAGACGATGCTGGATATTTGTAAGAGTGAACTGAAAACTGACAATCATTTTTTTCAGAGGAATGAACATGAACCAAGCCTTCTCCATAGTACTGCACCTGAAACACACCAGTTATTCCTTTGTCGGCGTCCAGGTGTGAAGGCTATACATCCTCTTCAGCCCAGGTCCACCTGCTGGCTCCAGGATTTGGAAGCTGGGGTTTACAGAGAATGTCATTTCTCAAAAAAGCACCTCATCGATGGTGAATCCTCTATTCATATATGATTTATTATATGAACTGCAAACTCTTTTTACTCTCTGATTCAGAGTCTCACATAGCACAGACTAGTCTCAGACCAGCCATGTAGCTGAGATAACCCTGCCTCTGCCTCCCAGATGCTGAAACTATAGGCATGGGATAACATATCCCATGTAGAAACTGCATTCTTTTTTTTAAAAAAAAAATTATGTGTTTCTCTTTTTGTGCTTGGGTGTTTTGCCTGCATGTATGGGTGTGCATTGTGCACCTCGTGCCCATGGAGGTCAGAACAGGGAGTTAAATGTCCTGGAACTGGAGTTACAGATGATTGTGAGCTGCCATGTGGGTGCTGGGAATAGAAGCTGGGTCCATTGTAGGAGCAGCAAATTCCCTTTACCACTAAGCTAGCTATCCAGCACCAAACCGAATCTTTAATAATGTAACAGAATGCTGCCATGTGCATCAACCACCATCAGCTACATCCAAGCAGAGGGCAGTGAAAGGTGTCATGAAGGTGAATGGGAGCTTTCCCTGAGGTGTAGGTCTCACTGTGCAGACTCGTCAGTGCACACTTTCTAGGCAGGCAGGCCATGTGTTTACACATCAGCTGAGTTCCTGGTTCCTTAATGGATGAACAGAGCAGCAGCTGGGGACAGAGTCATCCCCTCCAACACGAGCATGACCTTTCTATGAAATTTGCCATCTTTTGTTTTCTGAGTCTTTGCTTCCTGTGCTTCGCACAGGGGATTAAGAACTAACAACTAACCTACATAGAAAACTAAAGAAATTAAATACCATAAAAAAAACAAAAGCTACCAGTCAACAAATGGCCCAATAAACTGAATGGATGACGTCAAAAGAAGAAAGACGATGGTCAATAAATAGTTCTTAAAGTGTTCCACATCCCTAGCCATCAGGGAAATGCAAAGTAAGACAGGTTTGAGACTCCTTCTCACTCCAGTCAGAATGGCCATCGTCAAGAAAGTATAGGACAGCAAATGCTGGAGAGGGAGTAGAGAAGGAGGAGCCTGGTGTTCTCACTGTGGCAATTAGGGTTGAGGCTCCTCAAAGAGTTAAAAATAGATCCATCTTCTGGCTCAGCTCTGCGATCCCTGGGCATGTACCCAGAGCATTCTGAATCCTGCCGCAGAGACACCTGCTCATCCATGTCCACTTCTTCTCTATTCCCAACAGCCAGGAAACAGTACCAGCCTAGACATCCATCAAGTACGTGTGCATGTGTCTGTGTATGTGTGTGTGTGTGAGTGTGAGCATGTGTGTATGTGTGAGCTTATGTGAGCATGTGCATGCGTGTGCATGTATGTGAGCATGTGCGTATGTATGTATGTGTGTATGTATCTGTGAGTATGTGTGTGTTTATGAGCATGGGTGTGTGTATGAGCGTGTATGAAGGTAAGTATGAGAGCTTTTAGTTAAAAGGGGTAGGAAGGGGAATAGAACACACAAGACAGAAAAATGGAAAGGGATAGAAGGATATGATGGGGAATGTGTGGGAAGTTGGGGGACAAGGGTGGATATGAAAATGCTATAATGAGATGTTAATATATGTTAATTAAAATGAAAACAACAATACAAGCTTACTGGATTAGATTGACATGCAAAGCTGTGTAGATGCCGGTGTTCACTTTGAGGAATTTGAGGCAAACACACCCTTGTGAAACCATTACCACTACCTTGGCCATAAACTCACCTGTCTCTTCAAAAAGCTCCCCCTGCCATTTTTCCTCTGAGACAGGGTCTTGCTGTGTAGATCAGGCTGATCTTGAGCATGCAGCCACACGCCTGCCTCTGTTTCATCGTGTGTGTGTGTGTGTGTGTGTGTGTGTGTGTGTGTGTGTGTGTGTGGTGTGTAGGCCATAAGATCTACCAACTCAATACATTTTTAATTGCTCACTGTTAACGCCATGTTAAAGGTCTAACCCTGAGCTTGTGAGCTTTATGTAAGTTGAGTTTCCTTGAGTCGTATCTCCTTGCCTGCCCTGCTACACCCAGTACCTGAAAGCCACTGTTGTGCTCTCTGTAACCAATTCAGATTATTCATCTAAGTGACACCCTATAATATTTGTAGGAATCTGGCTGTTGCCACTTGATATCAGACACAGTGTTAAAAAAAAAAAAAAAAAACAGCAAGATATCCTTCTGTTTTAAGACTGAACAATATTCTGCCACTTGGGGGTGATGTTTCTTATCCATTGACCCTCTGTAGGAGTCTGGGTTGCTCCATACCAGTCACAGACACCTGCCCAAGGTCTATGCTTTGAGTTTCCAAGAATGTTCACAGATGTGGGATGGCTACTCACACAGAGGAGGAGCCTCTGTTTTCACTCTTTGGTGCGCCTCTCCGCTGTCTCCCACAGTGAACAAACCAGTTCACACTCACTGAAGATCTACAGGAGGGGGCTGAGACTGCTCAGTGACTATGAGCACCTGCTGCTCCTCCAGAGGACCTGTGTTTAGTTCTTAGCACCTAGGACAGTGCACAATCACATTTAACTCCAAGTTAGAACATCTGGTGATCTCTTCTGGCCTCTCTGGGCATTGCGCTAATAAGCATATACCCATAAAAATAAAAATAGCCAGGCGGTGGTGGCACACGCCTTTAAGCCCAGCACTCAGGAGGCAGAGCCTGGTAGATCTCTGTGAGTTCGAGGCCAGCCTGGTCTACAGAGCAAGACCCAGTACAGGTACCAAAACCACACAGAGAAACCCTGTCTTGAAAAAAACCAAAATAAATAAATATAAATAAATAAATATAAATAATAGCCCTTGACAAAAACACTCTACAAAACTCTTCCCTCCACAGCCCCCCCAATCCTTCTGCTCATACTTTATTTCATCTGAACAGGGGGAAGGAGTCTCCCTCCTTGTGGTGTTGGTGTTATGTTTAGAGTGGTGTTGTGAGGCCTTTTGCAAGTACCCATCAGCCATTTTCACGTCTTCCTTGCAGAAACCTGTATCTCATCCTTTGATCTGCTTCTGGTCCGGGTTGTGTGCGCTCACATTGTTTTGCTTCCTTCCCCCCTCCCCGAATCCTTTGTGTTTTCAGTATTAACCTTTTCTCAGATAATCATATAGGTAGTCCTCATTATCTCTCTCCTCCCTTGGGTGTCCTCTTCATTCTGTTGATTGTTTTCATTCACGGGGCTTTTGAAATTGTACCCTGCATGAATTTCTTTGAAAATTACTCAGTTACCTCTCAATTTTTTTCCCCAGAATGTTCTTTCTCCCTCCCTGCCATACATCTCATTGTCTAAGTGTTTTATTCATTGAGCCGGCAGTGGGCTGTGGTGCGTGGTCCTTGTGCCCTCTCATTAACCCGATTTTCTTCCCTCTGATCTGCAACAAAACCGTGACTAATCTCACTGCCTGGGCTCTGTGTGGAGGCCTTGCATACCTGCCACTGGTTCACGGGAACAAAAAGGCAATTAATCCACTGGGTGCCATTACTCCCGTGAAAAGGAGAGCCTATTGTTCATATTTTTAGAAGCTGTTAAATTAACCTTTATGGAAAGGAAATTGCCCTCTGGGTAAAGAAATAAACCCCGCCCATCTTGCTTTCCACTCATGGCCTGATTCTAATCAGCATGAACTTACCACAGTGTACATTCATACATGCACAAACGTGTACACACTTACCCACACACACATATACAGATTTTTTTTTAATGTCTACAACTTTAAAGTAGCTCTACTTTCTGCAATATTTTCAGGATGCACAAAACATTTTCTCATCTATTTAAATTGAGAATACATTAAATTAGGTAACTCTCCTTCTGAATAATTTGAAAGTATCTTTTTATTATTGTTTTGGTTTGGGGGCACTTCTTGCATGCATGTAATGTGTTTTGATCAAATCCACTGTCCCTTGCCTTCCTTCAAATTCCTCCTCTACCATCCTGCAGCTTTTCTCTCCCAACCTCAAATTTTCTGTAAGAAAAACAAACAAACAAACCAAACAAAAAACAACCCACTGAGCCCTCTTAGTGCTCCCTGCATGTATATGGGTGTGTGGCCAAATCCAGGAACATAGGTAGCCTCCTGGGGCTACATCCCTGGAGAAAATTGACTCTCCCTTCCCCAGCAGCCATTAATTGCCAATAGCTCCTCAGCTAGGGGTTGAACTTCACACCCCACCTCCACTAGGCTGGGATTTTGACAGATACTGCCATGTTCTCTTTAGAACTCCCTTGACTCACGCACATCAATAGCTGTGCTATGTCATGACACTAATTTTCTTGGAGAGTTTTCATGGGCTTTTTGTCTTCATGTTGAATTTCCCTCCAGACACTAATGCATTTGGAAATCTTAAGTTTTCTATGTATCCGCATGTGTTTCCTCACCCCCAGCCCCACATAGAGTCTCTGTGACATATGAATCAATCAAGTCCCTAAAACTGCTTGAGGTCCTGCCTATAGCCCCTCGGCTTCTAAGTTCTGAAGGAAATGTCAGGGTATTTTATCAACATAGTTGCCCACAATTCAGCCTAGCGACAGGTTGCATCTATTGCCTGGCTTTGTGACTGGCTTTGACTACAGCATGCTCTGGGGAGATGCTGTATCCACTCTCGCCTCACTTGTCATAAGTCTGACAGTTTTCCTTCCATGCCACAGAGGCCATGGACAAAACAGTCTGTCTTGGATACCCAGCCCTGGCTGGATCCTTGAATAAAGCTACTAGGTTAACTTAGACTACAGCATAGGACTCAGAGCCACCTGAACCCACAGGCCTCCAGACACAGGAAAAACAATGGTTGAATTCAGCCACAGGTTTTAAGGTGATAATATTTCAGGGCTGGGAATGTTGATCAGTAGGCAGAGGGCTTGCCTACCATGCAGGAATCCCTAGGTTCCATCCTCAGCATTGCATAAACTAGATATGATGGAATATCCCTGTAACCCCAGTGCTTGAAGTGGAAGTAGGAGGATCAGAAGTTCAAGGTTGCCCTTGGCTATATATAGAATTTGAGGCCAGCCTGGGCTATGTGAGACACTGTTACAAGAAATAAGGATTTTAGATTTATATATAAGATAACTCTGAACATGCCACATTCATTTAGGGACAGATCACTCCATGAATTTGTAAAACAGATTTAATCCTTGACTCTGATACCTATTTATAATAGTCTAAATACTATTTTTCTCATTCTCCTGGTTATGACTATGTTGTGTTTTCTTGCTTAGATCTTCTCCATCAGAGAGTAGAGAGTTTCTCTTAGTCCTGGGAAAGCCCCATTCTCTCCCTTGTTTCAGACCAACACATCTGCACATGCTGGTGTCCTGACATGGATGCTGTTGTCACGCGTAGGCTTAGGTGGCTCCTCCCTTCTACTCAGTGCCCTCTACTCTTCCTTTACATCAGTTCAGGAGCCTCTTATTCTACCAAACCTGCCCTCCTTTCTCTCCTTTCTTCCTCAAATAATCACCTAAGTCCAGTTGGTATCACCCATATGCACATGGATATAGGGCCATCCTCTAGAAAGTGGACAACTAACCAGGGACCACACCACTGAAGAAAACTAGCTCTCCTTCCCTCAGCAACCATTACCCTGACTCAAGAGCCCCTCCCACCACACAACAGCCACCCTGGTCTCTCTCTCCACCATGCTACTTGTCTTTCTTATCACCATGTTACTTGTTTCACACATGTACTCTCTTAGGGCTTTAACTCCAGTGGGTCCTTCTGGCCGGCCACACAAACGATGTGTTAACCAGTTCTCTCCTCTACTCTTTAACATCCGCTGCAGCTGATTTGCGGCATACAGTAATTGGGATGCTTTTAATACCCTTGCATTTCCTCTGTTCAAGCCTCAGCAGCTTCTTATCTCATGACGAACAGAAACCTCAGGCCCCACTCACTACCATTCTGATCTGGCTCTGCTCTCACCCTCAAGTCCACGGGACTCCAGCCACACTGTCCCCCTTGCTCCACGCAGACAGGCTTCTTTCCACCCTGTGGCTTTTCAGGAGTTGTGTCCTCAGCTTGGCACATTCTATCCCCATCCCGTTTCCATGTGACTCCCACCCTACCTGCTCAAGATTCTACTCAAAATGTTCCTTTCTCAATAAGGTCCCCCTGGAACCATTCCATCGTGATGATGGATCTTGATTTCAGCTTGACTAGATTGAGAGATGACGAGGAGATTCACAAAACCCACCCTGGGAGTATCTGTGAGTGCTCTCTCACAGATGAGAAATCAACTGATGGGGAAAGGCCCACCATGACTGTGAGAAGCATTGTCTAAGAGGCTGTTGAACATATGGAATAAACATGGAGACAGAATGAAAGAGACAGAGACATAGAGGCAGAGAGAGACAGAGAGAGAGCAGCCAGTGAGTGCAGGCTCCACTATGCCTACATAGTGATTACTGTGGCCACTTTTGTAGTCTGCGGACACAGACTCCAGCTCCTCCAGCTTTCCAGCACACACTCTCACTGGTAACTCCTCAGGAAGCTTCCAGGCCTCGTGCCTGGACTGAGGCCGCACCACTGCACTCATCATTCTGAGGCTTCCAGGTTTGGGGGCTGGACGGCTATAGGTTCTGTCCCTCCCTGACGATTTAAAAGAACAACCCTGCCCCAGTGCCTTCAGTCTCCTAGTAGCACTCTTTATTCCACAACTGTTTGACCTACAGAATAGTCTATGTTTGTATTAGTTTTAACATCTACCTCTCCCAGCAGAGTGTGGCTTTCCTTTATGGAGACGGGATTGTTGTGTTGTGCCTTCAGAAGTACCTGTAAATCATCTAGAACAGGTCTCAATACATACCGAACAAACGGATTGAAGATTGCCTGTTGGGACTGGTGAGATGGCTCAGAGGGGACAGTGCTGCTGATATCCTGACTTCCACCCCCAAGACTCACATGCTGGGAGGAGAAAGTCAACTTCCGTAGGTTGTGTAAGCTGCCACCTGACTCCTGCACACAAGCTGTGGCACAGGCATGCACACATACATACACACACCCAAAACACACGAATACAAAAATATGAATTAAAATAAAGTATTTAAAAACTGTTGCCTATTTCATGCTTCCGTCAATTTACTAAGTTTTCAAGTGTTTACTATAAACGGTAAACTTCTGGCTCACCCCAGCTAAGGGTATAATGTTCCTGTGGTGCCAGGGAAGGAATCCAAAGCCCCATACAAGACAGATGAGTGCTTAGCCGTGAGCATCTCCAGCCCGATAAACTAGAATTTGTGTGTCATCCAATTCATGTCTACGCTTGACATTCTGTTGTTTCGAAACCCTGTCTATAAGGCTCTGGGTACCTTGTAAATCATTCTAAGATCCTTTGTTAGAATCTAGAATCATTCTACCTCTTCATATCTGTAGCTCCTAATACGAACCTTTTGACAATCTCATATCCAATCTAGGATCCCATAGCTCCCTCTGTCTGCTGTGATCTGAGTATCAGCTCAGGACTATATGGCAGCCAAGGAGAAAAGCAACGAGTCTTCTAGATTGTGTAGATTTTTGAAAAGATATCTAGGAACACTTAAGGGTTAGTGTGGACAGGATGTATTGACTGGTACTGAAGATCAGAAGTTGCTATTCTTCCAGAGGACCCAAGTTCAGTCCCCACCCTCCAGATTGGCAGATCACAACCACCTGTAACTCCAGCTCTGGACTTACCTTTCTGGCCTCTGTAGTCACTATCTCATGTAGCATGCACACACACACACACACACACACACACACACACACACACACACACACACACAGAGAGAGAGAGAGAGAGAGAGAGAGAGAGAGAGAGAGAGAGAGGGAGAGAGAGACAGAGACAGAGACAGAGACAGAGACAGAGACAGACAGACAGGCAGGCAGGCAGGCAGGCCAACACAGACACACAGAGAGAGACACACATATACACATGCATAATGGCTAAAACCTTTTAAGAATATGTTGTTTGAGATCAGATTGCAGAGATGGTGGCCAAGTTTCTTTGCATAAAAAAATGTACACCTCTCATCAAGCCTTCTAAAGTCTGTATTTTAAAAAAGTATTTGAGGTGTTCAAAAATCAAGTGGTCTGCAATATAAAGATTGCATTACAGCTGACAGGAAGCTTGGATTTTGTTCTCGGTTCTGCTACTGGGACTTTGCAAATTCTCGCTTTTAAGCTCCCCTGGCCTTCTTCCTCAAGGTTTACTATTAGTCTTTTAAATCTATTATTGTTTGAAAAACAGGTGACTTTTTTGTGGATGTAGAAGCCAGGATGGTCCTGCCGACAGGCACACCCCCCTCTGGCAGCCTGGCAGAAGTTCACCTAATGCACTGATTCCATGTGGCAGAAGCAACATGGTTAATGAAAGCTCCTCTTTCAGGATGAGGCGTGTTCCACATGAGCTGTCAGAAGGAGGGTTTATATAATGAAGAGTACTGGTGCAGAGCAAAGCCATCTGGAATAGCCCGCTTCCCCTTTGGGCCAATACGCATTTGGGGAGTCCTTAGGAAAGGACAGAAGAGCAAGGTATTCCCATGAGCAGGAAGCCATGGAAATGAGCTAATGCCACCACCAAAAGATGGAGATCAGAGATCTGATTTTGATTAGGAGGTGGAATGTTGCATGCTGAATGAATATTTGTTGGAGGACAACCTTGCAGTCTACTCTGCCTCTATCAGTAAATCATCCCGTCTTCGAAATAAACTTCTTCTCTAGGCCCAGGGATCAGTTTGTTCAGAACCTCTCAGGTTGGACGTCAGTGATCAAATGCATAACCAGTTCTTGAGTGAGCATATAAAGCATCTGAGTCCAAATAAAGAACACTGTTGTCTTTTACTGAGGTCCAGGAGTTGGAGAAATGAATCAGCAGTTACAAGCACTTGATGTTCTTGTAAAAGACTAGAGTTCAGTTCCTAGTACCCATGCCAAGTGGTTCACAACCACCTGTAACTCCAGCTCCAGGGAATTCAAGTACCTATTCTGGCCTCTGTGGGCAAATGCACTACTCGTGTGCAGACACACATACATATAAATTTTTTAAAGTTAAAAATAAAATAAGACAATTTAGGGGTTCAAGAGCCACTGTTTTCATTCCTTGCCCACCTCCACATTCCAGAATTTAATCCACAAAGATATAATTTCATGAGCTACCTCACTTTTGACACCACTGAGACAAAATCCACCTGGAATAGGACTGAAGTGTCCTGATACTCAGCCCTGTGCCTTTCTACTACTGTGTACTACTTAATCCTTACAGGGTGGAAGCTTTTGTAAGAGAACGAATCCAGGGGGATGGGAAGATGGCTCAGTGGGTAAAGCACTTGCCATACAAGCTTGAGGATCCGAGATCAAATCTCTAGCAGCATGTAAACACCAGGTGGAGAAGGAATTGCAGCTACAATCCCAGGATATGGGAGGCAGAGACAGAGCTCCCAAGAGTAATTTGGTGAGCTCTGGGTTTGAGTGAGAGTCTTGGCCTCAGTATGTAAGGTAGAAAATGATCAAGGAAGACACTAGCCGTCACTCTCTGGCCACCTTCCACACAAATGTACAAATGTGTGCACATGCATCTGGACATGCATGTGTGCAAATGTAGGTACACATGCACACATATCACATACACACACACACACACACACACACACACACACACATACACACACACAGTCAACACAGTCAATTTGTTTGAAAATTAGTCAAGTGATAAAACATTGGCCTATCATCTGCCTTGCACATGGGCTCAGACCCCAATACCATATAGAAATGTGTGTGTGTGTGTGTGTGTGTGTGTGTGTGTTTGTGTGTGTGTGTATGTGTATGGGTGTGTGTAATAATAGTATATATATTAATCCAGTAACAAAATGAAGAAATGACATATCTGATCACAGAACCAATCCAAAGGAAGGGGACATGTGATTGTTTATTGTTATTATGATTCTGTCATTATCATTATCATCATCTGTGATGCTTGAGATCAAATTCAGGTCCTTGAACATGGGAGGCAAGCATTTGAGCTACATCCCTTTTGTGAGTGATGACATATTGCTTTGTTATTTGAGCCTGCAGCTAGCCCAAGCCTGGGTTGTTGTTGTTGGTTTTTTTTTTTTTTTCTGAAGGAAAGTGATAAATTCCTGTGATCTCTAGACCCCTGTAAATTATATTTTGAATACTTATAATGCAAAGATTCTTAATTGATGTGTACCCTTTCCCTGATCTTAAAGATTGTCTTATGACTTTGCAAGCATATGGCAGTAAACACAAAAGGGCCAGAAGAGGATACGCATGCCACTTTCTTCCATCAAAGATGATGGGGGAAATGAATAAACAAGTAAATAAATGATTGAAGTAATGTTTTAAAAGAGAGATGGAAGGAATAGGGATGTAGGTCCTAGGAGGGGGCTTGTCTAGAACATGCAAGGCCCTAAGTGAGATACACAGTATTGCAACAGAAAAAAAAGGGAGGATGAGGAAGAGGAGGAGAAAATGTATAAACAAGAAGGGAGGAGGGGGTAGGAGGGAAGAGGAAGAGAAGGAGAGAAGGAGGAAGAAGAGGAAAAGGAGAAAAGAAGGAAGAAGAGGAGATGGAGAAAGAGGAAGAGAAGGAGAGGAGAAAAAGAGAGGTAGGGGAGGAGAACAGGAAGGATAAGAACCCCTACCTTGACTTCAAGCCCTGTCCCAGCTCCATCCATCCAATCTCACAGAGCCTCAGAGGTGGCTGCAGGCTCAGGGTAATAAGCACCAGGTGCTGTCCAGTGTTGTATCTCCTGGGGCTGCTGGGAGTATCAGTGTGAGATGACAAGATGCTTGGGGTGTGAGGATTGGCATGTCTGAGCCAGCACTAGGAGAGCTTTACAATATACACTCCAGCAAGCAGCTGAGCATCGTACTGAGTTGTAAGAAACAAACTGCCAACGTGTAGGTTGGTACCAGTACTGGAGGGTAAGGGAAGAGAAGGTTAAGTAGCCAAGGCAGCGTCCGTCACATGGGATTGATAGCAAGCTCATGTGTACTACATGTTGTCATCTTACTTGAAAGTTATATGGAACAAAACAGATATTTTACACTTCCTCTTCTTTATTTGAAGGTGGCACCCTTGGCTTTAAATGCAAACAATCATTTCACCGTATCACTGACAGACTAAATAAAGGTATGCCAACAGAGAGGCCCTGCATTCCAAGTGCAGGGTCTTAACAGTTTTTAAAATCAGAACTTGATGAAAGTGACCACTGAATAGCTTCTGGCCACTGAAGCCACTGACATTGGGTCTGAATGAGCTCTCCTGTTGGGCCTGCCATCCTTATCCCCCATGGTTCCATTGCCTGTGCACTTAAAGAGGAAACACCAATCGAGGATTGACAGCTTGGAAAATAGACAGGTTATTTTAAGTCACTTTCTTCTTCCTTTCTTTGCATCCCTGTGGTTCTGTTCCCCTCAAAAGCTTTCAAGAAATAAATGTTTCCCAACCTTGTAAGTTAGCTCCTTTCTAGCAATGATTGTGTGCAAGAGTGTGCATATGTGCGTATGAGAGTATGTGTATGTGCATGCATGAATCTGTGCAAGTGTTTCTGGATGTTTATATGTGTATGTAAAGAGGCGGAAAGTTGGAGGGGAGACAGAAAGAGAGAAGATAATTGGTCTTATTATTTTAATTAATCATAGTTGGTCACTGCTAAGCTCTGTAAGGGTGGGGCCTTGGTCCCTCATGCTCACTGCTATACTCTGACTCATCATTAAGCCTGGAACATAACAATTGTGCAAATATTTATTGGACTGAAACAAAAATGAGAAAAAGGAAGACACTGAAAGACTGCTTGTGGTACACACTCCCATGAAGGTCAATCGCTATAGTGAATGGTTGGAATCAATTGTCTAGAAGGATTCAAACCCAAGTCAAGCAAAGTTGCACCGCATTCTCTCATGTGGTAGTTGACTGGTTCTCTGGCCTCTCTAGTCTAGAAGCTCCCTGGTGACAGGGACTTTTTCTTGTTCATCATTACTCTCAATCCTGAGAACAGAGCCCATCAATACAAACCAGTCTATCCTTTCTCACACAATTGTTTGCATATATAAAAGTGAAATAGCATAACATATAAAAATACGTCCATTTTCCAAGTATCCCATCCATGCACTGCCTTCAGACAGCCTCTTCTCAATCCCACCCTGTTGATATTGTGGGAGGAAGCATCACTGCAAACCCAGGATTTTTCCCCTACTTCCCAGCACCTCCCAGTTCTTCAGTTTCCTCAGTATCTCTTCCCCTCACTCCTTCCAGTACTAGAGCACCCATCCTTAATTCTCCCAAACAATGGTCACTCTTAAACTAAGCATTTCATGGCTGGAAATGAAATCAAGTGTTCCCTCTCCCAAAGTGACCTGAGTCCTGATCTCAACTCTGAATCATACTTATATCTCAGCTTAACGCCCTCTCTTTCCCTATAAAGCTCCCCCTCACTTGAAGAATTAAGAGACTTTCAAATAATGCAGGCTTTTGATGTTGCCCTTGGTTTCCTCCTGGAACTTGAAGGTAAGATCCTACTGCTGAAAAAATTGCACACTTCAAAACCAACACTTGGAGGATTCAAGTGGAATGATTTGGAAGCCTCCTCCCGGAGGACTAGCTCTCTTACTATCTGAAGGTGCTATGCAAACTGCCAAAGGAGACAATCAATCAACAGTCCTCCACAGATGTAAAGCCTATGCACCACGACAATGGCCAGCTAGCAAGATACCCCCCAGAGTGCAATGGTGGCATTCATATCTTGGGGACAAACAACAAATGTCCAGTTGGACTTAAGGCCCACTTGATAGGAAAGAATTCATGCTCGGTGCTGCAAACCTAGCCAGCTCCTTGTGGCTGGTGAGGTTACAGATCCCAGAGACCTACTCCTCTCATTCTCCTAAGCCAGTATCATATCTAATGTGAACCAACTTTTGACCGAAGCGAGTCTGAAGTTGTGATCAAAAGAAGCCCAAGAACAACACTCCTGGCCCAGCTACCACAAGCGAATTCCTCATCCTTTCACAGCAGTATCTGCTTTCCTCTCCTAGGACACACATTCCTATCTGTCCTGTATTGCAGCAATGTATATCAAGCCCTTGACTCTTTATCAGTGGTTTTCAACCTTCCTAATGCTGTGACACTTTAATATAGCTCCTCATGTTGTGGGGACCTCAAACCATAAAATCATTTTCATTTGCTACTTCATAACTAATTTTGCTACTGTTATGAATTATAACATAAGCATCTGTGTTTTCTGATGGTCCAAGGTGACCCCTGTGAAGGAGTCACAACCCACAGGTTGAGCACCACTGAGCTGTATGAATGCAGATAAATGTCTATTACTGAGACGTGCCTAGAATAATTCAGCCAATGGTTTTCCCAGGAATCTAAGGACAGCCTTATGCCTGAACCATAGTGTATAGTCCACACACTTCCCTGGCAATTTCTGTGTGGAATTTGCACAGACATGGAGAAGAAGTAGGAGCTCTTCAGCCCTGGCAGAGCACACATGGGCTACAAACACATGTACATAGAATATACAGAGACTTGATTCATTGTGATCTAAAAGTCACCAGGGACTTCTCCACAGCCTGAGTTTCCACCCTGTCATCACATCCTAAAAGCAAGACCTTAGGAGGTCAGAAAGGAAGGTCAGGTTCCAAAATTATGGTGTCCATTTAGGCTTGATCAGATGGTAGATCACAGTAAAGATGCTTTAAGACACATGGACCATTGACATCATATCTTGGAGAACAGAGCTGCAGTGAGAAAGGAAGAGTGCAGCCACAGTGACCGCTGCCTTGCCATCACCCAGCACACAGACTCTGTCCTTGCTCTGATGCTCCTTGTCCTTGACGTTAGGACATAACTACAGCATTCTGGGAAGGCTACTGAGTCCCAGGCTTGGGGACATAGATCTCTGAGTCTAGGCTTAGACTTCTACAGAGATTCTCACATACTGCAGAATCCTCTTAAAGTGTTAACATGCTGGGAAAGGGATATGAATGCTGGAGCATGATCTAGTGGAGAGAAGTTGGCCCACCAGGTCCACTGTTTTCCAGTGAGACTTTGGAGCCACCCTATGTCTTGGTGCCCTTATGTGTATATTGGACAATGTATACACATGCACATATAGACATGTGCACCTACATCCAAGCAGATGTATATAGATTTAATATTATTTGTGACAGGTTCTTAAAAGGCCTGTGAGATGCAGCTTCTTTTCATAGGAATTTAGTCCTGTCAAGTCATCAGAGTAGCTGAGTTTTGTTTTCTATCTAACATGGGGCAGGAGGAACTGAGCCCCAAAGTAGTGATGTCATTTATGGGAAAATAGAAATCCATTCTCCTGTCTTGGGGATGAGTTTTCCTATGGGGAAATTCACTTTCTCAGTCTTAGATCATAGAGCTCAGGAGGGAGTTTTCTCCCACCATCCTGTAACTCAGACATAGGGAATATACAAAACAGTTCACCCTGGGACCACACAAATCAGATGCCAGCCACAGAACACCAGAAGAACTGCAAAGATCAACGCAAAGTGACCTCCCCCTGCCCAAGAGAAACTTCGGTGCTTAGATCCTTGTTTCTGCTGTGATTGGGTTGAGAATGGCAACAGGAAAAAAGTCAAGCCTATGGGTAGGGCTACGGTGTGGGGGTTCTCTGTGTAGGTCTCATGAACTCGGAGAGAAAAGAACCCTAAAGTGATTGGAGCAGAAAAATTGTGTCAACAGGTGGAGTCTGAGAATAATCAATACAGAGGAAAGAAAATAAAGAGGTGGGGGCTGGAGAGCCAGCTCAGCAGCTAAGGCACTTGCTCCTCTTGTAGGAAACCAGAGTCTGGTTCTCAGCTCCAGATCAGGCAGCTCACAAAGCATCTTTAACATCAATTCCAGGGGATCTGACGCCCTCTCCTGGCCTCTGAAGACACTGCATGCACACGGTGCATGGACATACAGGCAGGTAAAATACCCACACAGGTAAAATTAAAATGAAGCGGATTTCAGTCACCTGACGCCAAGGAAACAAGAACAAAGCAAAACTATGTGTGGGAGGCAAGAAGGGAAGTAGAAGCGAAAGTGTGAGTTTATGCTGAAAGGGGGCCCTTCAGTGATTGATGCATCTCAGCTAGAAAAGAACTCTATAGCCATCCATGGCTTTGTTAACGCTGTGTGCCAAGGGCTCAATCATGGTGCAGACGTGAGACTCCAATTTAAAGAACTGCCTTCCACTTTATGAGACAAATAACTGGGTTGTGAGCCAGTCACAATGAACAAGGCAGCGGAAAAATCCCCTTCCTTCAGGAAATGATTGACTTCCCTGGGTCCCCAGAATAAAATTAATTTCTAGAATTGCAGGAAGTAAGTGCATAACAATCACATTTTGAAGAGGCAATCCACAGATGCCTGTAGAGGGCCACTCTGTCTTCTCCCAAGCAGAAATGACAAGGTCTTCATTGACAGAATGAGCAAAGGACCAGAGCTGTCAGTTCCACACCAATCTCATGCTTTGGGAAATGTTTACATAATTTTGCATGGATTATAATGACATCGGCTCTCATGTTTATAGGTCTTAGCATAATAAGGAAATTAAAAAAATAGCTTTGAATATTACCTAGAATAGTCCAGAGAATATGGTTTCAAATCAGGCTTTTGATTAAAAGAATAAGAAAAACATGTATTCAGGTCTGTGCCCAAAGTCATCCACTTCTGCATGTATCACTCTCAGGAACACATGCATACATACCGCACACAATTAATTAAAGAAGAAAGGTGAGGAGTCACTTCCAACCTCAGAGACTTGGGGCTGGATCTGTTCCATTCGCTGTCAGGTAGATACTCTCCCTCCACACAGGCGGTGACAACTAGGATCTGTGTACTCAGTCACCTGATGCTCTCAGATTGTTGTCCTGTTACCCTACCAGCTTCCAGGCCCGTCAGAACTCCTTTCTTAGGCCATCGTTAACAGGTCCAGAAGAATGTAGCTCCTATTGTCTTGGGGAGTCAACTACACTAGTGCTGCCCACGGTGCTGCATGGAACAGCATTCCTGCAAGATGATAGGAAATAAGCATTCCCAATTTAGAAAACAAGAAGAATGCTTTTCTTTTTTTTTAAATATGGAATAACATAGTTTTACTATGGTAATGTGTTTCACAACACACAGAATGGGGTACATGTTACTTTCCAAATACTTACCCACAACTATTATCACAGTTGAGCAGTGACCCACACTGAGAGGATCACCAGGTATCACTCCGGTTGAGGAGCTGTTGGCCGTTGATGGCTACTAGGGAAGGGAGAGTCACCTTTCTTTGAGGGTGTGGCCACTTATAGATTGCTCGTGTCCCGGTGGATGATCCCACTCCCGTGTGTTCATGGGCAACACTAACTGAACACTCATGGGTTAGTGAAAGATGAGGACATGGAATTGGGATGGAGTAGGTCTGGTATGAGTCGGAGGGGAATGGGTGAAAGAGGATTTAATCAAAATATATTGAATATGTGTATGAAATTTTTAAAAAATCCAACAAAGCGACCCAGGAAACAAGACAAAGTACTCCCATGTGATGTGGCGATCGATAAGCAAGACATTATTTAGGAGCTGGAGAACGTGCTGAGAGTGGGCTCTCCTAACCCTGAGACTGGGTCGATCTGAGTGCTTTCTGACCGTGTGATACAGTACTGTGTAACGTCCGGGAAACGGCACTTCAATTTCCAGAATCCAACTAGGGAACCATTTGAGGCTAGATTTGGATTTCTTAGAATGAAAGTCCCAAGACGTGCATTCAGACTGAAGGCTAAAGCTTGCTTCATTTCTCTCCACCCATCCATCACATTTAAATCTCATCTGCCACAGAAAAGGCACTGACCATAATCTGAAAACACAGTGACCTCTCCAGCACATGCCACACTGGCTCTCCACCTTGCCAATCCTACCCACATGATTTTATCTCCCCTTTGAGAGAAATTTCTACTCATTCTTGTTGGAATCCACCCAGCCCATCCATGCTTACCTCCACTAACTCTCTCACCTCCTCTCCAATCCCTCTCCCACAGCCCGGCAGCAGTATGGAAGCAGATGCGTGTGTTTAATGTCTCTTCACTGGCTTTCTGTCACTGTGACAAAATACCAGAGAAAATCAACTTAAGAAGGCTTTATTAGGGCTCAGGGGTTCAGAGATTTTTACTCTGTGGCTGCCACACTTCTTGTACTGTGTTGAGGCAAAGCACTACAGCATGGAGCAAGCCACTTACTTCCAAGAGACCAGGAAGCAGAAACAGCCAAGTTGGAGGTAGGTTCAGGATACCGATAACTCCTTCTAGAACACACCCCAGTGATATCACTTCCCCCAGCAGACTCCACCCTCTGAAAGTTGTAGGCCTTTGGGGACACCAGCCCTAAAGCATAACACTCTCATTCACAATTCTTAATTCTTATTTTCAATCCATCGTTATGGTCTCCGTTCCAAAGGCAATCCTTAGGAAGTCATCTGAACAAACATTCCTAGCTCAAGAAAGTATGTTGATGAAGTTTGATTTCCATTATGAGTGGGGGGCATGGACTTCCAAGATGTCACTAGCCCTCAAGCCCACCCTGTGGTGGGTCTTTCCGTGCTCATGAGGAAGTTTGCTATTGTGAGTCTGAAGCCTGCCACCAAACTGCAGCTTGGAGTCAATGCTGTAGTTCCCTAAAATAGCTAGTAGTTTTGTTCTTAAGCATGTGCTATTTCACTGTAGGCAGTACCAATCCAGTTGACTCCTCAAGACATTAACCCATTCTTTAGGACCTATTAAAGAAGGGCTTACGAATGGAGTTTTAACAGTCCACAAGGGTGTAGGAATAAAGCCTTAAAACAAAGTTCCAAGCCACAGAGACATCTGTAGACTGTCAGAGCCCACATCCACCAGGAGCAGAAATTATCAGCCTCAATCCCTAAACAAAACAGAAACCCACAGCTCTGAGTGGATGCGACCTGCCCTTCCTTGACAGGAGACTACTTCTGGCTCAGTAATTTTGCTGTTTGCACCATGACACACTTCAGTAGAAGATACAGATACCAAACACATCCGACCACCACCACAGGCCCTGAAGGGCTAACAAAGGTAGTTACAGAATGTCTATGCAAAGGGTGCTCAGGGTGACGATCTGAGTGAGTGCAGAGGGTGGGTGATTTATGTTGCATTTCAATCTGCATGAAGCAATCGCTGCTGGATGAAATCATTTCTTGAAAGACAAAATCCAGTGTGTTTGACACTGGGGAAAGGAGACAGTCCCTGCGCCTCTACATTTATCTGCCATTAGAGACAGTTCTAGTAACAGAATGATGGGACAACTGCAAAGAAAGGACAGCCCACAGTGCCCAGGGAAACCAAAGAAGGGACAGCCCAACCATGAGGATACTTTCATCTCCACCCACCATAGACAAAATACTTTAAGTTCCTGTTTGAGACAGGAAAACATGCTGTTCCACATTTGGCCTAGTGAGTGAGATTCATGGCATGGACTCAGGGGGTCTTGCTGGACTGAAACCTCCTAGCGATAGTCAGAACCCTTCATAAGAACTGAACCAGGAACCTCACAAATGCATGCATTCCTCTTGCCCCTCAACCAAACACCTTTTGACCAGGCTCTCAAGAGTGATAGCTACAAGTTTCCACATTCATAAAAGGGAGCGTGGTGAAGCTATGTCTTCCTAGATGAGGACCAGAGTTTGCAAGGGTGCTCTCTTGCAGTCCTGTCATTGGGTGATGCTGTGGCAGGTTTAGTTCATGTAAGTACACTCCACGATGCTCCTGGGGATAGAATCTATAGGATCCCATCCCTGTTGATAAATGGCATATAATTGTGTCACCAAGATCCCCACTGGCAGGAACAGAAATATGACTTTGTACAGCAGACCTGGCTGTATTGGGCTAACAGTACAGGCTGACCTACCTAGCCATGTGCTGTCAACAAACCCTGTCCAGAATTATATAACTAGAATAATAAATTGAATGTGTGTGTGTGTGTGTGTGTGTGTGTGTGTGTGTGTGTGTGTGTGTGTGTGTACAGTCTGCATCAATGCTCTTCAGAATCTCAACAGTAAGAAGCCAGGCACTGGAATGGCCTCAGCTTTGCCAATACTGCTTTACAGAACCCTAAACAGATTAATTACTCCCCTTGGTCTCACTTCCTTAACCTAGAAAATGGAGACAATCATAATCTGAATTAGAAATTGGGGGGACAATTACTTGAAGTACCACCCTTAAGGTATTTAGTGTAATCCCAAGTACCTTGATATAACTCAGTACATCAAAGCTATTATCAACACCATCAATATTTAAGATTTGGACAAGATTTTGCAGTGTGTGTAAGAGAAAGGGAGCTGGAGAGTGACAGAGAGTGTCTATGCTATATGTGTGGTATATGCTCACATGACATGTATGTGAAGATTCATGTTCTGTAAACTGAAGAGGACAAAGGAGGATGTAGGCATCCTGCTGGAACACTTTCCAACTTATTCCCTTGAGATAGTCACTGACTGGACCTGGAGGTAGGCTGGCAGCCAGCAAGCCTTTTATCTCCTCTCAATCTCCCCACAGCACAGGGATTACAGACATGCACAGCTTTCTTTATGGATGCTGGGGAGTTGAAATCAGGTCTTTGTGCAAATAAAGCAAGCCCTCTTCCCCACTGAGCTGTCTCCTCAGCCCCTGGTTTAAGTGTTATGCAGCACTTCTTATACAGTCTGTCGGAATCCCCAGTGAGCAACTCTGCCCTCTGCACCTCCCAGGAGTCTAGAGGCACTTCACTTCTCTAGCAATACGCCTACCAAGCTCCATGGTGGGTGAATGTTCAGCATCAATCTTAACTTGAACCCTTAGATCTAGTTCTCAGAAATGTGTTTATTCAACAAACAATGCAGCACTTCATGAGTGCAAGACATTTCTAAACACTTGGTATGTCTAATGCCCCATGAGTTAGATCACCTCCTCTCTGAATGAGAAGAGGAAACTGAGGCACAATGAGGATCAAGAACATGCCCCAGAGTGTATTCCAACAGGCAGTGTGTGCAGAGCTATGGGCCATTTCCAGGCAGATTAGCACAGAATCTGGGCTGTCACTGCCATGCCTGGGTTCATAAACCAGCCTCACAGCCTACCTTCTCAGTCCAGCCGTTCTTGAGTGTTACTGGGTCTCCTCACCACCCCATATGCTTCAAGTCTACTCTGAATCCTCCATTCTTCTTAGCTCATCCTAACCCACCACGCATCTTCGTGTAGATCTTATGGTCTAGACTACAGCCTAAGACATTAATCCATATTCTTGTAAAATTCCCCCCAATAGTGCCATCAGTTCCTCCCCCTGACCCATATTAACTTGCAAGCAAAGGGGACCAGGTGGCGTGTCCTAATTTTGTGCACGTGTGATTTCACCTACCCACTAAGATGTGATCGCCAGGAGACAGTCTCAAGCTTTGTCTTGTTTTATCCTCACGATCATCCGCCTACCCTAACACGGCTCAGACATCTTACAAGGCAGAACAATGTGTTGTCAATTTGATTGCCTCTCCCGATCACCCCCTCACACCCCCCCCACACACACACACCAGCCTCCTGCCCCAGCAAAATCAGAAAGACGTAATTTTGTATGTTAGTCAAGATCGCCATCTGGTGGTTTTTTCCTTAAACGGTTTACAAATACTGTGCTTTAGAGGTAATAGGTGAGCCAGACACCAAGAAGAAGCACTTACGATCAGGTCAGCAGAAGCCAGCCCCTCCACATGCAGTAAACCACAACTGTGTGAATGCATAGCACCCTGTCCTAAGAAGGAAAAGTCATGGGTCAGGTGAGCCAGGTGCAGAGCATGCGCTGACGTCCCATTTCATGCCTGGGTATTAACCCCTGCAGAGTAGGCAAGACTATTTCTCTCTGCCCTCATTTTTCTACCATATTTTAATGGTGTGAGTAAACTGTACCTTTGAATTATTTCTTCTCCTGTCATCTGCAAATGAAGGTGTAAAATTAACCTCATGTCTCCCATTTAAACACCATCTCACAGAAAGATGGCCTGTCCTTAGCATGGAGATTTTTATTTAATTACCCATGTCTTAAGGAGGCAGTATTGTTGAATAATGTAGAGACCTCTGTTCAAACTCTTTTTTAAAAAAATTAAATTAATTTACAAACCAGTGGGGCTTCATAAAGCTTCTTCATACCTCCTTGGTTTTGGTTAACACACTCTCCCCATCTTCTACAATACATCCCCTCCATTTTCTACCCTCATCCATGCTTGAACTTTAGATAGTGATTGGTAAGAGAGGTTACAGAGGCATCCAAAAACAAACAAGACAAGCCATTGCTCTTGGTTGCCCTTCATAACCAGATAGTAAGAAGCTATGGCTGAAGACTCCACACACTTCCGTTGAAGACATAGAGAAATCAGTCTTGGACTAACCAGGAAGCTGTGTTTCTGGTGGCTAACCTTCATCATGGTAGATGGTACTATGTAGGCTGCTAGGGGAGCAAAGATCTCAAAAATCTCGATGGTCTAACCCAAAGCTGGACCCTGCAAGCAGCACCTGCCTTCAAGACAAGATGTGCAAGAATGACGAGATTGTTTATGGGATGTGGTGGTTTGAATAAGAATGGCCTCCATAGGCTCATATATTTGAATGCTTGGTCATCAGGGAGTGACACTACTTTCAAGGGATTAATAGGTGTGGCATTATTGGAAGAAGTGTGCCATTGGGGGTAGGCTTTGAGGTTTCAAAAAAGCCCACTCCAAGCCCAGAGTCTGACTCTCTCTCTCTCTCTCTCTCTCTCTCTCTCTCTCTCTCTCTCTCTCTCTCTCTCTCTCTCTCTCTTTCTCCCCTACCTGTGGATCTGGATGTAGAACTCTTAGCTTTTTTTCCAGCACCGTATTTGCCTGCTTGCTGACATGCTTCCCACCATGCTGATCACAGACTACACCTCTGAAACTGTAAGCAAACCCTAATTAAATGCTTTCCTTTATAAGTCATGGCATCTCTTCACAGCAATAGAACACTAAGACCAGGGGGTAACCAACCAGCAACCTGTCTCTTGATTAGATCTGAAGCCTACTCACAAAACAGAATTCAAACCTAATACTTTAAACATGGTAAAAAAAAAAAAATGGATAGAGAAGTCATGGACCCTAGGGGAGAATCTATTGATGTTGATTTGGTAAATGGACAGGTTGTCAAACTCCCTTCTAAATACTCATGCTTTTATCCATAGATTTGTGCTGCTGATCTCAACTTTGATCAGGGAAAATTCTTACTGCAAACTTGGAACCAAGCAATGTGCTGAGAATCAGTGACTGAGAGTGCTCAGCTACAGATTGGACATCTATCCCGCTCAGCCCCCAGGACTCAGGGAAGATCACAGAAGAGGGAGAGGAAAGTGTTAGAGCTGGAGGGTGGTGAGTGCTGTGAAAATGTTTCCTCCAGGCATGACATGGAGCACTTATGAACTCATGGCAGCTGTACTCACCAGCACTAGATTAAGCCAGTCAAAGATTCCAACATGGAGTCTTGGAGAGTATCCCAAGCCCCATCAATGTGAAAGACAGACAGGAGTTTATTATAGACTAAAGCTGGACAAACTCAAGGTGTGAGAATGGTCAGTGGCCAGAGGGGCCCTTGTAGCCTTGAACACTCCCAAGAAACAATAGATTGATAGAGTAGACAGCGGGGCCCTTGTAGACCTGAACACTCTCAAGGGATGGGGATTTAAGAGTGTCACCAGAATGGACAAGTTTCCTAAAGAGTTTACCTGGTGATTGACAGGCCTATGTGGTTGGCTTTGAGGACAGGCAATGGTACGACCTCATTCCTTATTTTAGAAAAGCCTCCATATGATAATCTGCTAAGTTTGGGGACTCATAGGACTAGCTTTTGCTATTTCTCTGCTAATGACCTTCTGGATAGTTCTGCATGTCACATCTCCTCCCAAGACCAGATAAAGACGGAATCCCATTCATCTGACCAGTAATTTGAGTCCTGCAGTTCTGGTCTTGACTTTAAAGGTGTTCATTACAAGGGAGGATTCCAGCCACAAGGTCCTCTCAGCCTATTGATATATGACCAGCTATCAGACATCAAAGTTAGATCAAGGAGGTGTGGCATAGGACACCATGGTGCAGAAAGAATAAAGTTGATTTCTGTTTAAGGCTACCCGATCCAATTCATTAGTAAACCATACTGATTGCTTTATTCTGAAAGATAAGCTAGCAGGAAATATAACCACATAAGACCTCAGATAGGACAAGAGATGTGACTTAGGAGAAATGGGAAAGAAAGCTCAGTCACTGTAACTGTTTGTGCTGGCAGGAAAATTAGAGAAAGTGTGAATGTTCTAGAACAGGAGATAAAGCTACAACATGAAATGAAAAAGAAAACTTTCAGAGTGAAATACTGACATTACACAGCCCTGCGAGAGAAACAGGAGCTACACAAAGCAGACCCAGTATTCATGAAAAATAGTCAGAGACATGGAGAGTGGGCTTGCAGGAAACCAAGCATGACGCTAGTGTTATAAAAATAAATATGATTCAAGAAAATATAAATATGTAGAAGAGAGCAGATAATAGACCATTGTGTGAAGAACTGTTCTTCCAAGAGGAGAGAAAATTTACAACAGAAAATAGTATCCAGCTATGAGTAGAGAGTGATTTAGAATGAAGGCCGGAGGCTGATTATCCGATGGCTCAATGGCTTTTCAATTTGCCAGGAAAATGTCATAAAGATTATCACAAATATTATACTTTAGCATAGCATCTGGCAAGGCCCTGGAGAGAGAGTGCAGTAGCTAAGAGAACTGGTTGGTTTTACAGAGGACTTGGAGCTTGGTTCCAAGCACCCACATTGAACAATACTGGCTGCTCTTGCATAGGGCCTGGGTTTGATTCCCAGCACCCACATGGCGGCTCACAACTGACTGTAACTCTAGCTTCCGGGGGTTCAATGTCCTCTTGTGACCTCTGGAAACAACCACACATATATGGCACATACACAGGTAGACAATACACATGAATGAAAAGAAATCATTTCTGACAAAAAGCACCGCACAAACGTAAGAGACATAAGAAATGGTTACTACAACAAAAAGATAAAATAACATTAGTTCATGGCTTCTCAGTGTTGAGGTGTGAGCTTCCATCAGACTGCACCTATTTGGTTTGGACGGGGAACTATAGATTTGTAAAGCATGGCGACTGACAAGCCGAAAATGCACATTGATGTATTTGTTCTTGCTTCTCCCCATCTCCTAGTCCATCCCACAGACAGGTCTACATGGTGACTAACAACAACTCAAAAGTATAGTTTCCCCAACCCAAACCCTGATATTCCCCTGAAAACTATGGTTTCTTGAAAAAAAATTTTTTTTGGTTTTTCAACACAGGGTTTCTCTGTCCTGGAACTCACTCTGTAGACCAGGCTGGCCTCGAACTCACAGAGATCCACCTGGCTCTGTCTGGGGAGTGCTGGGATTAATGGCATGCACCACCATGGCCCAGCTTTCTCGAAATTCTTAAACACTTGTCACACAAATGTTAGGACCTGAATACAGGCCCCTAAGCCCACGCAAAGCTGGACACAGTACTGCACGTCTAACCAGCACTCTTATGGGGAGATGAGAGGTGGAGACTAGAGAATCCCCAATTTTCAGGCAAGTTAGCTTGGCATGTGCAGCAGCAAAAGAGAGATTCTATAACAAACAAGGTGGAAGGCAAGAAGCAATATGTGAAGTTATCCTCTGACCTCCCTATGTGTGCTGTAGAGTGTGTGCATGCACACACACATAATGATAAAAATCTTTTTCCATGCATTTTCTAATTAGAAAAGAATAGAAGGCACATTGAGTTTACCATTGACTTTCTCTAGAAAGTTTGGGAATATCATTGACTCTGTTTTGAAGACACCTCTCTGGAATCCTACTTGGTCATAAACAGAGCATGTGTTATCTTCTCTCCTGCTACCACCTCTTCACATTTCTGTCATTTTAGCCAGGATTATCCAGACAGCTTCCTAACTATCTTCTGTCATCTGTCATCCTTACCTCTAGTTGTCCACTCGGGGTGGCCATAGGATTTATCATCTAATTCAGGGTATTTAATAGTGAATAGGACCATAGCAGGGCTGTCTCAGACAAGTCAGAGCCTACAGTCCTTGTTCAAAATCTCAGACAGAGAGACAGAGATAGACAGACAGACAGAGAAACAGACAGGCAGCAGTGGAGGGCCGTTAGCTAAGCAATGCGAACAGCCAGGGCTACCCTAGACAAAGGCTGACAGACACTGTGACTGAAAACCTTGAGGCTCTTGCAAGCATTGCAGCTGGACTTGGGCTTAAGCCAGGTCTGGAAGAGTCCACTGAGCAACCAAGTGTGCCTTCTGGGAACCCTGGCTTCAAAGTGTCTGCAGTTTCCCTGGAGAACTCTTTGGACCTACTCTTACCTGGATCTGGTGTTGGAAAGGGTAACATCTGTCTGGTCAATGACAGTTCAAGCAAAGGATGCCATCTCTACTGGGCAGCATTTTCTGAGGTCATGGAGAAGCAAACACACACACATTATCAGACAACGCATCCCTAACTTAGGCCCTTTGATGGGAGTTCTCTGATTAAATTACATATTAGGAGCTGAAGACAAGGCTCAGTGGTCTTGAGTCCTTGCTGCTCTTACAGAGGACCTGAATTTGTTTCTCAGCATCACCTCCACTGATTCACATGCATCTGTAACTCCAAATCCAGGGAATGGGACACCATCTCGTGGACTTTGTGGGTACTTCACTCACATGAGCACAGACATCCCCCGCCCCTACACACACACATACATACACATAGAGAGACACACATACACATACCCGATTAAAAACAAAAATATATAATTTAAAGTAAATAAGTGAATTTAAGTGAACTTATAAAAAACACAAGCAAACAAACACATTAGAGGAAAAAATAATTCCAAACTAGTCAGTGGATTTAGACTTTGGGAAACTTCAAATACTGAACATATCAAATGGATGGCATATGTTGATTTTACCAACCAATATTTCAAAACTAAGGCAAGGCATAAAAATGGGGATCCTCCCCAAATTATAAATAAAATTCTATGAATTCCATGGGAAGGGGACAGCAAAGAGAGAGTACAAGGTATCATGATTCAAGTGTGCTTTCCTCCAGGTCTTGACTTGGGGATTGGGTCACAGACATTTGGTTATTTTTACATACCTCAATGCACATTAAATGTTAAAAATCAATTCTGTCTTAAATGTTACATGGAACATAATTTACAAATATTCTAAGACACTTCTTGCCTCACCCTTTTAGGCACTGGGAGTCAGGCAATTCTTAGACGCAGACTCAGCCTCATGAGTGTAATAATCCTACTCATAAATACTTTCCCTTATCTGAGCCTGACCTGGTCGGGGCTGCCTGACTTTGGGCTGTGAATGGAGGCTGCCATGTTCTTTCCTTCTTTTTATTTTCTGCTTTTTATTTTCCAAACTGAAAGCTGCATCCTGGAGACTTCTACTCCTACTTGGCACCCAGGAAACTGACTGCCAGCCCCTTCATGAAGGACCCTAGAACATCCCAGTGTGTGTCAAAGAAAAGACCCAAATATGTTGACAGGTTAGGTAATACCCAGGAAAACCACCTGCTGGGTAACACCTCTGCCCACGAGCCCCTAGCCCACAGTAAGATCTTCCACTAGTTTAAAGAGTGTTTCTAGAAGATAGCCAAAGGGTTCTGAGCACCAGCAGAAAGGTCTTTGGGACCATCAAGCCCTAAACAGGAGGTGCAGTTCTGGGAAAGCCAAGACCATGCAGCAAGAGGATGCTTAGACAAAATCCCACCAATATCTCCAAATAATCTGAAGGCAACCACAAAGGTCTTCTTACCCATAAAATAAGCAAATGATGCTGACAGAGGGCATGCTCCTGAAAACCCAGCAGTTTGTCCATATTAGAAACATAGGAGAAACTTAAATCTTGGGGAAGTTCACGAAAATTGCAAAAAAGAAGAGAATGTTTCATTCTTTAAAAATTATACATCAGTCTGGACATTCCAAGTTTAAAAGAAAAGCAATCATGGAAAGATATAAGTGAATTCAGAGAAGAAAAGCACTGCATTTTCTTCTGAGAATGTCTTGGGATAAAAAGAATGCAGTCACAGATGAAACAGGCCCCTGAAATTCTCAGAAAAACAGTAAAAGGCAGCCTCATTCCAGGAAACCCATATATAATGGCATTTTAGGTTACCTTTACAGGGGTCTGGGGAAACCGCTATGAGGCTTTTACGATTATACACTGCAAACTGGACTTTTAACTCACTCCATGTCAGCCCATAAGTCCATTCCTCTCTGTGCTGAATGCCTTTGTAAAATAGCCCAAACACAGAGTGGCGTAAGTAGGGAGGGTTGCTTCATTTTCTCACCTCTGCTTCATCACCCTATTGCCTCTGCTCCCACAAACACCCCCTTTTTATCCCCTGCCTCTATCTCCTTCCTTTAAGCCCTGCCTCCTCTCACACAGACCACCACAGCAGCTCCCTACATGGTCTTCTCTCTCCCCTCTGGTCTTCTCAATCTGGAGTCTATTTGATGTAGATAAAATCCTGTCAGTCCCATGACTGTAACCCTTTAACTACTTTCCATTGTTCTTTTTAATAGTGTGTTTTAAATTTTAGTTATTCTATTCTTCCTATGTGTATGGGTATTTTGCCTGCATGTGTGTTTGTGTGGAACATGCATGCCTGGTAGGGGCCTGCAGAGGCCAGAAGAGGGTGCTGCACCTCCTATAACTGAAGTTGCACGTGTTTGTATCACCATGTGGGTGTTGGGAACGGAACCTGGGTCCTCTGCAAGAGCAACAAGAGCTCACCAGAGAGCTATCTATCTAACCTAACCATATAAATAACTATCTATTTATATGACATACATTGGTCAGTGCAACTACCACTGTCTCCTTCTAACTGCTCTTAATGCACCCATGCCATCTCTCTATCAGCTTCATCTGTTGATCTACCTATAGATCTATCTATAGATATCTATTGACAGTTAGGTGATAGATGATGATGATGATGATGATGATGAAGATAGATAGATAGATAGATAGATAGATAGATAGATAGATAGATAGATAGATAGATAGTCATCCATTTATCTGTTATTAAAACCCCCTGAGTCAAATTTCCAATACCCATCAGCACAGGGGTGTGTAGCCATTCACTGGGCATGAATGACCTTCTAGGGACCACATCCCCAAAGAAGAATGAGATCTCCTCCCTCAAGAGCCATTAGCAGAGAAGCCAGAAGCTGGAAGTTTCATTGACTTGATCTTGTCCAGGTTTTATGCAGGTAACCACAGCTGCTGTGAGTCAATAAAAGCAGCAGCCCCATCATGTGAGAAGTCAGCATTGCCCAGCTCTCCTCCCCCTCTGCAGGCCTTTATGTTTTTTCCATCTCCTCTTCCACAGAGTTCTTTGAGTCTTGGATGTGGAGGTTAATATGGACAATTCACTTTCAGCTGAGCACCCAGAGCTATGTAGACTCAGCACTGCACCCAGTTCAATGCTCATAAGACCGTGAGGTGCTCAAAAGATTTCTGTGACTGATCAAGAACTCAAGCTACATGCATCTGGCAGTAATACCATGCATGAGTTACATTTTTTAGTCTCTTTGACACCCTTATTGATGGGGATAAGATCTCTTGGCATGGGGAACCAAAAGACTACTGAAGGTCTCAGAGGAAGGTGACAGGAGAGACCCATGTCTGGGTGATGTGTTCAATAGCTAAACAGGGAGCCCTGAGTCTCAGAGCTCCAGAGAACCACAGTGTCGAACCTTTTAGTCTGAGTTTGTTTAATCTGTGTACAGCAGATTTGAGTCCATTCTTACAGGTTATAACGACCAGGCAGGGGGTAGGGTTAAGACTGGATGGTCTCTTCTACTTTTAGTATTACCCTTCCATAAATCTAGGTACTTAAATGTTAGGTTTTCAGTGGATTATTCATTCTTGTGTCCTCTAGGTGTGTCTGAGAGGGTGGTTCCAGAGAGATGTTAACTGAAGATGGAAAAGTACCTTATGAGTGATAGGTATCAGCCTATGGGCTGGGGTCTCACACTGGGTCAAAGACAAAACTGGAGAGATCAAACGGAACACTAGACCACCCATCTTCCCATCCTAGTTCACTAGCTATGAACAAACTGCCCCATGATCCTGCTGCCACGGAAGTAAGCCAGGTCATGACGTTCTCTCACTCCTTTACCATCATGATGGTGCCCCAAGCTGAGATCCACAGTCAATACTTTTTCCCCTAAATTGTTTCTTGTCTGGTATTTAGACACAGTGGGGAGAAAATAGAGTTAATATAGACCTGAACAAGAGACACCTCTTAGAATATGTTTTAAAGCAATGAGATTCTAAGCAACTGAATCCAAGAACTCAGAGAAACCACTGGGAAAGTCTAAATAACTAAAAAGGATTCCTTAGTCCATGGTGTAAACAAAAGGGCAGAGGGAGGGAGGCCACACTGGGGGCAAGAAGTCTTTGGGGACGGTGTCACAACTGTCACAATCAGGCAATGCCCTGAGTTAATGTGGGGGTGGGGACTCACACTAGATTCAAGGGGACTCTTCAGGTCATGGCAGCTTAAGGGGAGTTCATACAGATTGAGATTTATGGGGTTTCGTGAGCACCAGGGTGTGGAATCCTGAAAGGAGAAAGGATGCTGAGGCCCTTTGCTTCCTGTGCACTGGGCCGACTTCCTTATGACATTACAATGGGGCAGGGCTCTTAGGTTCATCCCAACACAAAACCAGTTGCCCACTGTTCTAATCTCTGCTATGAAAAACACCCTGACCTAAAAGCAACTTTGAGAGGAGAGGGTTTATTTTCCTTACAACTCCAAGTTGCAGTCTATCAGGGTGGGGAAGTCAAAGTAAGCAAACAGGGAAAGGGGAGAAAGAGGGGGCAGAATCTTCACTATGGTGTTACTAGGAGACAGGGATGGGGCAGGATGATAGTGATAAGCAGGTTCAGGATTGGCCATTTTCAAGAAAATCCATGGACTCTGGGTGCTAGCGGTTGTCCCCAATACCTGGCAACTAATCTTAGAATGATTAGGGAAGATGAATGGTGGCCCTAGTATGAATGGGTCTTAAAGGCTATCGTTTGCTGGACATAAAGAAACATCCCCCCCCCCTTTTCCACTGGATGACATCCACTTCAGCTCACTGACCTTTGGGAAATTGTGTGGAAATATTTCAAGGCAATAAATGCAAGACCTTATTATAGAGGTGGAGGCAGAGGAGTCTGCTAGTGCTGGCCAAGTATTTGTAATATGGGAGGAGTGTTACATGTGTAAAGAATTTAATCCAACCCAAACCATTCTAGTTCTTACAAAACTAATATGCTTTTAATACAGGGATCAGTTATTTTTCTCATTATTGTAACAAAATGCCTGACAGAAGTACCCTGAGGAATGATGGGTTTATTTTGAATCACAGTTTGAGAATTCATCATGGTGGGGAAGGTTCTAGCTGTGTGAGGCAGGAGCATGAGGTTGTTGATCATGTTACCTTCATAGTCAGAAGCAGAGTGAGATGACGGCTGATGCTTGCCTCCTTTCTTCTTCTTCTTCTTCTTCTTCTTCTTCTTCTTCTTCTTCTTCTTCTTCTTCTTCTTCTTCTTCTTCTTCTTCTTCTTCTTCCTCCTCCTCCTCCTCCTCCTCCTCCTCCTCCTCCTCCTCCTCCTTCTTTTCTTTCCTTTTCCTCTCTCTTTTTCTTTTTATTTGGTCCAGAACTGAAGCCCATGAAGATGATGTTGTCCATGTTTGAGGCCAGTCTTCCCACCTCAGTCAAACCTGTCTGCAGTTGTCCTCAGAGACATACTCAGAGCTTTGCCTCTTAGATGATTCTAAATCTCATCAAGTTGTCAATTAAGATTAAGCATCGCAGTTTACCCGTTATCAACTTGACACCCAAACATATCACTTTACATTTAATGTTTTACCCGTGCATGTGTGTGTGTGCAAATGTGTGTATCTGTGCTCACACATGCACAGGCACATGTGCATGTGAGGGGGGCACAGGTTGACACTGAGTGTTGTCCTTAATCATTCATTTACTAGGTCTCTCACTGAACCCAGAGTTCCCTAATTTAGATCTTCAGCCAGTTTTCCCTGAGGATCCCAGTCTTTGCCTCCTAAGCACTAGGATTACAGGTGGGATGCCACATTAAACTGGTGCTGGAGTTTTGAATCTAGGGCCTCACATTTTCAAGGCATATACTTCACCCACTGAGGGGCACTAGGTTTGGGATCCCAAAGGGGATGGAATGGACTGAACCAAAGTCTGAGCATAGAAGCCAATTCTGCCCAAGCTGGGCTTTAGTAGATAGTTGAAGAATAGAGAAGGAACGAAAACTCCAAGACTTGTATGGTCGGGAAGTGACGAATGCTGTGTGATCTGGGACACTTCTGATGTTTTCTGGAGAAATGGTATTTAAGCTGAGTGGAAGGATGATTTTCCAGAGTTTCTGGTCATGCAGTGAAAGGCACCGAGTTAGCCAGACATCTTTTTTTCTACATCATATTGTGTTGCAGTACAAAGGGTTTTAAAAATGTTTGTGTGGTGTTTCATCCCAGGTTCAGCTCTAAGTGTTGGATGCAATTAATCCTCCTTTCCTTTTAAAAGTCAATTCTAGGTTGGGTTCAGAAGTACAAGGTGAGCTTGGGGCAGCCTGTGCTGGGAAAGCAAGGGCTCTCAAGAGTGTGAGCACACAGGAGCCAGCTGGAAGGGCTCCTGTGGGTCAAGCTTGGGACAACTTGAGATTTAGTAACAGAGTAATGATGCCAGTGGACTAAAGTACATTGAATAAAGACGCCAGGACTGGGCTCCAAAAAAAACACCTATGGCAGACAGGGTGGGCAAAAAGAAACCCCTTTATAGAAGACAGGCAAATTCAGGAAAGAGGACATCACCACTCCCCACCTCCTGGCCAAGCCAAAGTCACACAGGATGTATGTGGAAAACTGAGGGTTTGAATATGTTTGGGGCAAGACATTCATTCACAGTCTCAAAGTAACTTAGCATAATCAGAAAGTATTATTTTATGATTCAGAGTCCCAAAAGTTCAGTAGGAATGGGAGAGGGACAAAAGAGGGTATTGGGGATATACATCATTGTGTGGGGAGTATGTGTGTGTGTGTGTGTATGTATATATGTATATGTGTGAAAATGATATAATGAAGCATATAATTATGTATAATTAATATACATAATTAATATATGTTCATCAGAAGGAGGGGTTGAATTTTAAAGAATTTTTCTTCCTGAGATGATTATATGTCTTTTATCCCTTTGATTGGTAATGTAAAGGACCATATTAATATATTTCTGATATTTAAAACAAGAGGTCCAGAGACTGGAGAGACATCTTGGTGGTCAAGAAAACATACTGCATTGCAGAGGGCCTGAGTTCAGTGCCCTGCAACCATAATGGACAGCTCACAACCACCTGTAATTCCAGCTCCAGTGGAACTGATACCCTTTTCTGGTCTCTTAGGACACCTACACACATGTGATACACACAGAAACATTAACACATGCATACTGCTCACCACACACACATACATAAAAATATTTTTAAAGTCCCAAAAGCCATCATCCTAAAAGCTTGACCTTATTAATTAAGCCTCAGCTTAACTAACCACACTTAAGTAACCAGTTGTTGCAGCACCCTCTTCAATGGGGTATGCTGCACTGTGCTGATCTACTCAGAAAGTGTTTCATTTCAATCTAATTATGAGGGGGGAAAGCAGACCATTCAGGAAGATGGTTTTTCTACAAAGTCGCTGACTCTTAGAAATGTGAACATCACAAAACACAATACAAGCAATATTAGCAGTACTGTTCTAGATTAAGAAACCAAAGGTACAGAACCTCTGATATCATAGCTCACCCTTGGTTGGCTCTTGAATTAAAAAATACTAACAGGGACAATGAGATGTCTGAAAAGGTAAAGGCTCCTGTTGCCAAGCTTGACAACATGAGGTCACTCCTCAGGACACACATGAGTGCTGTGGGATGGTATTTCCGTATGCTGTGAATATATGTTGCTCCCATTGGTTAATAAATAAAGCTGCTTTGGCCTATGGTAAGGCAGGATAAGAGCCAGGTGGGAAATCCAAGCAGAGAGACAGGGCAAAGAAGAGCAGAGTCGAGGCAGACGCCATCCAGCTGCCCAAGGAGCAACATGCCAGTAGACTAGTAATGTCACGGTCACATGGCAAAACATAGATTAATAGAAATGGGTTATTTAAGATGTCAGAGCTAGCTAGCAATAAACCTGAGCCATGGATCAAACAATTTATAGTTAATAGAAGCCTCTGTGTGTTTATTTGGGACCAAGCAGCTTCAGGACACAGGAAAACTTCCAGCTACACGTGGCAGAAGGAAAGAACTGACCCCTGCAACACCTAAACAAATGTAAAAAAAAAAAAAAAAAGGAGGAGTACCAATAGTGTGAAAATTGAAAACTGGGGAACATTGACTACAATGGTATCAAACATTACTGTAGTTCTCGAAATACTGAGTGAGGGAAAAGCCCCCAGGGCTGGACATGTGGTTTAGTGAGAGAACATTTGCTTAACTTGTGTAATCTTCAGAACCACAAAAAGGTCTTTATTTTTGAAGATGAAAGCAGATGAATTCCTTAATGAAGGTTGTGATGACACAGCTTTGAAACTTGAACACATGGAAAACCTAAGAGGGCGCCTTGTCTACAGCGAGCTCTTCTTTCAACTTTTCTATAGGCTCAAAATTTAAAGATAAAAGGTAAGGAAACTGAGCTTTTAAAAATTAAAGCTTTCATCACTTAGGAAAGAAGTCGGGAAAGAGGAGTGAAGGGGGGAGGAAGTGAGAAAGGATGAAGAGAATGTCAACCCCAGAGGCCTTTATTAGGGTCAACACCTCCAGAACCTCACAGGGACTTGAGGCAAGAAGTTCAATTCCAGCATCTTTATCTAGAAATGGAAAATCAAAGACAGGGACTTCAGTTAACACAGCTGGAAAGGGGTAGGGGTGTGGTTCATGATAGGGTCACATTCCTCTCCCATCCTAAGTCTGAACTCTCATTTACAGACCATAGGAGCAATCAACAAGTATCTCTTCCCCCAATGACTTAAGGTAGGTTCCAAGTACCCATGTCCAGGGGCTCAAAGTCAGCTACTCTAGCTCCAGTGAATCTGATGCCTTTTGCCTCTGCAGGAACACACACACACACACACACACACACACACACACACACACACACACACACAATCAAATCTTTAAAAAAGACAGATTGTGAGAGTGGCCAGCCAATGACTGATCCAGCCTGAGACCCAGGCCACTAGAGTAAGCCCACTCCTGACACCACCTGGAGTGTCAAGACCTCAAGTCCAGATGGCCCAGAGACCTGGGATTGAATCAAACACAACTAGAGAAAAAATATCAATATAATGATGCCTAAGATATGATATTCTGCTATACTCATAGATTGGTGACAACCCCAGTTGTCATCAGAGCCTTCATCCAGTAACTGTTAGAAACAGATTCAGAGACCCACAGTCAAACATTAGGCTGAGCTTGGGGAATTCTGCTGAAGAGAGAGAGCTAGGACTGTAGGAGCCAGAGGGGTTAAGGACATCACAAGAAAATTCACAGAATTAACTAACCTGGGCCCAGAGAAGCTTACAGAGTCTGAACCAACAACCAAGGAGCCTCCATGGAACTGATCCAGGCTCTCTACATATGTGTGACAGTTGTGTAGTTTGACTTCTTGTGAAACTCCTAACAGTGGGAACAGAGGCTGTCTCTAACTCTTTGGCTGGCTTTTGAGAACCTAGTCCTCATCCTGGGTTGCTTTGTCCAGCCTTAATACATGGGCAGGAGCTTAGTCTTACTGCAACTTGATATGCCATGATTTGTTGATGTCTATGGGAGGCCTGCCCTTTACTGAATAGAAATGGGAGGAGGAGAAGGAGTAGATTGGGAGGGCAGGCAGAGAGGAGGTGGGGAAGGAAAGGGGGAGGGAAAACTGCAGTCCAGATGTGAAATAAATAAATTTATTTAAAAAAATTAAAGAATGAATTTTATCTGGTTTTACCCTAGGTCTCTGGGCAGTCTCTGGCTCTTGGTCACCCAAGCAGTGTTGGGTATGGGTCCCATTTCATGGAGTGGACCTTAAGTTAAATCAGACATTGATTGGTTACTCCCACGGGATTTGTGCTACCATTGCCTTAGCATATTTTGGAGTTAGTACACCATTGTAGATCAAAGTGTTTGTGGTTGGTTTGGTGTCTACATTTCTCTTTTGGTAGCAAAAGACACCTCCCTTTACCAAAGACACTGGAACATAGGGATGAAAGTTCTATGTAGGCACCAGCTTGACCTCTCCATGTTCAATGAGTTGTATGGTTGTTGTCTTCAGCAACAGGAAGGGGCTTGCTGTCTGTTTGTGAGGAGCAATCTATTGTCTTGGCAACAGCCTGGGTTGTTTGGGGATTTCCACGGGACCCCTTTGGCCAACAACTCATTCGGATGTAACCCAGTCCCGGTACTGGCTTCGTTTGGTGGTAAGAGATGGCCAGTTGAGACTCTGTCTCCTCATTATTTAGAGACTTCATTAGGATTGCCTTCATGTATTTTAGAAAGTTTCCACTGAAATAGGTTTCCACATCACCCCCCAAATATCCCTCAATTCTAGCTGACTCTCCCCAAACCCACCTGACCCTCCCATTCCTGTCTCCCTCACCATCAGTCCATCAATAAAATCTGTTCTAGTTCTAACTCCCAGGGAGATCTATGTGTACCCCCAAGTCTCTTCCCTTATACCTAACTTCTCTCTGTCTATGGACTGTAGCTTTGTTATCATTTATTTAATGGCTAATGTCCATATATAAGCATATGCACACCATATTTATCTTTCTGGGTCTGTGTTACCTCACTCAGCATGATGTTTTTCTAGTTCCATCCATTTGCTACAAATTTAATGGTGCCATTTTTTAACAGATGAATAGTATTCCATTGTGTAAATGTACCACATTTTCTTTATCCATTCTTCAGTTGAGAGACATCTAGGTCATTTCTGGTTTCTGGTTATTATGAATAGAGCAAGAGTGAACATGGTTGAGCAAGTGTCCTTGTGGTAGGATGGAATGTCCTTTGGGTATATGCCCAAGAGTGGTATAGCTGGATCTTGAGGTAGATCAATTCCCATCTTTCTGAGAAACCACCATACTGATTTCCATTGTGGCTGTACATGTTTGTACTCCCATCAGCAATGGATGAGTGTTCTCCTTATTCCACATCCTTGCCATCATGAGCTGTCACTGTGTTATTGACATTAGCCATTCTGACAGGTATAAGATGAAATCTCAAAGTAGTTTTGGTTTGCGTTTCCCTGACGACTAAGGATGTTGAATATTTATTTAAGTGTTTCTCAGCCATGTACTAAATATTACTGGTCTAAATATAACTAAATACTACTGGTATAAAAAAAGTAACAATAAAATACCTCCTAATGATTTTCTGCTGTTTACAGAAATCAGTGCCTTATCCAGTCATCATCAGAGAGGCTTCCTCCTGCAGCAGATGGGAACAAATACCAAGACCCACAGTCAGACTTTACACAAATAGAGAGACCTTGGAACACACAGCTCTAGTGGATAGAGGTCTACATCAAATCCCTCCCCTTGGAGTTCGGGGTACCCCATAAAAGAGCCGGCAGAAAAAGTTTAAGAACCAGATGGGATGGAGGATACCAGGGGAGCAAGGGCCTCTAAATCAACTGATCAAAGCTCGTGTGAACTCACAGAAATGAAGCAGCATGCACAGGGCCTGCATGGGTCAGCACCTGGTCATCTGTGTGTACACCACAGCTTCCGGTTCAGTGTTTTTTAGGGACTCCTGAGTGTGTGAACTGGTGCCTTCTCCTGAGGGCTCTTCTCCTTCTGTTTGCTTGCCTTGTCCGACATCAATGTGTTTTGTTTTATCTTGTTACATTTTATTTGGTTACATGTTGTTATCTCTTAGAAGCCTGTTCTATTCTAATGAGAGACAGAAAAGGAGTGGGTCTAGATGGGAGGGGAGGTAGGGAGGACCCTGGAGGCATAGAGAGAGGGGAAACTGTAATCAAGACATCATGTATGAGAAAGGCATCTATTTTTAATAAATAGGGAATGTTTATATTTGATAAAAATCAGAAAGGAAGAAAGAAAGAGAGAAAGGGAGAAAGAGAGAGGGGGAGAGAGGGAGGGAGGGAAGGAGGAAGGAAGGAAGGAAGGAAGGAAGGAAGGAAGGAAAGAAGGAAGGAAGGAAGGAAGGAAGGAAGGAAGGAAGGAAGGAAGGAAGGAATAAAAAGAGTAAGTCAGGAGTTAGCCTGGTAAAAGTCCAGAGAATCCATAAGGACCTTATGATGTCATCCCATAAGCAGGTGTAAGAAATGCCCCCAAATGGCAGTCACACCACTGCCTGTGAACCCCAACACCAGAATAAGAGGTACAGTCCACAGAGTGTGGGAAACACCCTGAGGACATTTCCATGGTGAGGCAGAAATTTTGAAATGTGTGACCTCCTTTTCTTTTTCTTTTTTTTTCTTGTGTGTGTGGAGCATGCATGTGTGCATGGTGATGCATGTGTGTGTGGTGATGCATGTGTGGTTGTGGTGTATGTGTGTGTGTGGTGATGCATGTGTGTGTAGTGATGCATGTATGTGTGGTGATGCATATGTGGTTTTAGTGCATGTATATGTGGTGCATGGGTGTGTTTGTGGTGATGCGCGTGTGTGTGTGTGTGTGTGTGTGTGTGTGTGTGTGTGGTGATGGATGTGTGGTTGTAGTGCATGCATGTAGGTGTGGTGTATGTGTGTGTGTATGGTGCATGCATATATGAGTGGAGTGAAGCATGCATGTGTGTGTGGTGTGTGCATGTGTGTGTGGTGCATGCATGTGTGTGTAGTGATACATGTGTGTGGTGTGTGCATATATGTGTGGTGATGCATGTGTGTATGGTATGTGCATGTATGTGTGGAGCATGCATGTGTGTGGTGATGCATGCATGTGAGGTGATGTATGTGTGTGTAGTGATGCATGTGTGTATGGTACACACATGTGTGTGTAGTGCATGTGTGTGCATGTGCACTCATCTGTTGGTGAGGCTGATATCTAGCATTCTGTATGGCTCTTTACCTCTAAGGTCTCTCACTGAACTAAACATGGATTCATCAAGCTAATGAGAATCCTCCTGTCTCCACCTCCCCAGTGCCTGGGTTACAGACTAACACCACCCCAGTACTCTCTTTTACTTGGGCCCTAAGGATTCTAACTCAGGTCCTCACCTCTGCACAGCAAGATTCTGAGCTGCCTCCCCAGCTCCCAGATTTCTTTTTGCATTAATGAGAGTTATGAGAGACAGTGTTGTGCTTTCCCACATGGCATGAGATCCTGGGCTTTAGATGTGGCTGGGGTTAGCCTAGGTTCACATCATCACATCCATATGAGCTAAAAGGCAGCACTGTCCTTCCATGGGCTGCAGGCACTCACGTTCTCCTGAGTGCTAACGCCCTACACATCACAATTTCCAGAAAGTCTTTTAGTCCTGTCTGGGCTATTTGCCAACTCAAAATCCCTCTAGATCATTGCTCAGAGCCGAGTCAGATTTATGTTGTGTACCTAGGTCAATTACCCCTTTCCTCTTAGAGAGGTTTCATTAAAGCCACACTCACTGTTTGTAGATGAAGTTAACCCAAGGTCCACTAGATGGTGCCATTCCCACGTTTCTTCAATACCTCAAGACTTGAGATGTTCTCAGTGTGTGAACAGCATTCAAAACACACAGGGTGGCAACCTCTGGCTCTGCAGATTTCAGAGCAACCTCTCTGGAAAGTCAGTGCTGCCTGTACATAGCATGTTCAAAGCCATAGTCAACATGTATACAGACACCGATAGTAAGAGACATCTCCATCATAATTCCAATCGAACTAGAGATGGCTCAGTGGTAAAAAGTGCATTGGGCTCTTGCAGAGGACCCTGGTGGTGTCCCAGCACTCATATCAGGTGGCTCACAATTGCCTGTAACTACAGCTCCGGGAGATCCATCCCTCTTGCTTCCAAGAGCACCTACACACAGATGCACACATATACACACAATTATATAAAACAACTCTTTAAAATTTTAATATGAAAACAGTTTAATAAAATCACAATTGTGGAAGGGAAACTAAATGTATATTGCTATTTCTTACCCTATATTTCTCTACTTTTCATTCTCAAAGACTTGCTGGGGAATCTCAAAGACAAACACAGCTGTCCTCCCCCAACAGCTTCACACATCAGGATAGAAAACCAGCAGTGCCAAGGGGCCCATGGAAAGGTTTCCCTTAGATTGAGAAGTTAGGCTGAAAGTCCCTGACACTATAAAGAAAGGGGCATGTGCTGGCTCTGATTCTGTTTTAATTAGTACTGTGTTACTATCACAAAATGCCTGAGGCAATTAACTCCTTAAATAATCTAAAGGTTTAAGTACAAATTCAGGTCCCATCAGTCTGGGCTTTGGGTGAGGGTTGATACACCATGACAATAGCATGTGCCAGAGACTGATCACAGCACAAGGAGGGAGATTGTAGGTAAGTTTCTGTCCCACCTGGTCCCGCAGCCATTCAGTTCCAAATAAACACACAGAGGCTTGTATTAATTATAAACCGTTTGGCCTACGGCTCAGGCTTCTCATTAACGAGCTCTTACAACTTAATTCAACCCATTTCTATTAATCTATGTTTTGCCACATGGCTTTGTGGTGGTACTTATATTCCATTACATCTTACTCCTCCAGTAGCACTCAGCATCTCCTCCGACCCTGCCTTCTCCTCCTTTTCTCTCTGCTTGGATTCCGCACCTGCCTCTATTCTACCTCGCCATAGGACAGAGCAGCTTCTTTATTAACCAATGGTAGCAACACATATTCACAGCATACAGAAAGACTGTCCCACAGCAGGGAAATAGACATGGTTCTATCATCCCTTCAAGGTCACCCCCAGAGATCTGAAGATCTTCACACATTATTATCTCTTCAAAACCCACAGCATCTTTCAACCATGAGACACAAGGTACCAGATTCTTAAGGCATGGACCTTTAGGGAGCATGCAATACCTTCATTACAGCTGCCACTTTCTGTGAGAGTACAGAAAGCTGAACTTGCTTGGACTACGCCTTCATCCTGGGTAAAATGATAATGATAGGGCTGCCTGATGGGCAGGGGTTTTAAGAGTTAACAATACAAGCATTACTCAAAATAGTGCCTGAGATCGAACTCAGGTCTAGTCTTCATGCTTTCATAGTGAGCACTCTACAAACAGGGCTATCTCCCCAGCTCTAATCATATTTTTTTGCAGTGTTGGGGATTGAAATCAAGGTCTTGTGCATACTAATATAATCCTTTCTGTAAAATATGTGTGTCCACACATGCTCACAGATGTGCTGAAAGGGCCCTTATGTGGTTCAGGCTGGGCTCAGACTCACTATACAACTGGGGCTGACCTTGATCCTGCCATATCCACCTCCTACGTACTGGGATCAAGGCATGAATCATCCCAGCTATATTTTGCTGTTAATAACAACTGACCTAGCAGCTGGTGAAGCAGTTCTGGGCTAATCAGTTCTCCAACATCCAAGATCTCACTTGAGCCCAACAACTGTAATAGATAAGCACATTAGCATGTATACCTACGGATAGACTGGAGTTCACATGAGTCATCTGGTCACACAGCTTTGGGGGACAGAATGTAAACTCCAACACGGTCTCCCTGACTACACAGCTCGGCTTTTAATCTATAGATTGTGACTAAACTGCGGGTAACAGTCCCATGAGGCAGAGAAGGTAAATGGTTTGTCTTCCGTCAACATGTTGCTAGATGGTGATGCCTACAGCCGATTCTTCCCTGCTTTGGTAACCCTCCTACTCAGTATCCTTCATTAGAACCCTCTCTTGTCTTTCAACCATAAAAATATGAAACTGTTTCCACATTGGAACTTGGCATTTTAGGACAAATTGCATCCATGTTCCCAAGCCATGGCCACTCATATTTGGCTCTGGAATAAAACATCCCTTCTTCCCTTTGAGGGGAGATCTTTGCAGAGTTGAGAAGGTCAAGTGTAGGTGACCACAGCTGCTCTGTCTAGCTATAGCTCTGATCTCATCAGGACTGAAGGAAAGAGATCTCTGGGTCCGGTTCCCAGCCTTATTCCTTCTACTAGAAGCCTGCTCTTCTCCCATGCTCTGCCCATTGCTTGTGTTTTCCACTAATCCCCAGAGACGCAGCTTGCAAATGCTTAAAACTCTGAGAAATACACTAAAAGCCGAACTTCAGGATGAGAAGGATAAAGGAAAGTAGGCAGGCAGGGACTTCTGGGAAATCAGGCGAAGGCAGAACTCAGCACGCAGAAACACACATTTTCATTGCTTGCAGTGTTTCTCTTTGGAAGGGAAACCATCTTCTCCATCCTTTCTCCTAAGAAGCGTAACCTTTGGGGTTTGAAGCATGTGGGCTTACAGGGCAGAGACAGAGTGTGAATATCCCATCCCTCCCTCCCTCGGCTGTTGCCTAGTGTGTAACTCCATTCTAGATCCAGTTAGTCGCTCAGAGCAACCTTCATGGCGCTGAAACTCTGGGTGAGCCAGACCTCTGGTCAGGGGCAATCCAGACCCATCCGACCCATGTATCAATTGTCGTCCTTGCCAAAGGAAGATGATGAAAATGTGCACAGTGCATAAAGAAGCAAGACGGGACTAGTCAAGGGAGATGAAAGGTGGTTGGAAATCGCACCACAAAGTTGTCATTTAAAGAGAGTCGGCAGCTTTACACAAAACCATTCTCATTGGTAGAAGAAAGTGACATTAGTGACTGAGATCGTTAGTTTCAACTGGAAACCTAATACAATCTGGAATCACCTTGGAAGAGAATCTCCATAAAGGACTGTCAGAACCACGTTGGCCTGTGGGCATGTCTGCGGGGATTGCCTTCACTGCCTTAATTATGGCAAAAACCCAGCTGGAGAGTGGGCAGCACCATTCTCTGAGTCTGGGCCCTAGACTGCTCCGGAGCAGAGAATGTGAGCTGAGCAATAGCATACTTGTGAACTTTCTCTCTGCTCTTGACTGTGGGTGCCATGTGACCAGCTGCTTCAAGTTCCTGCTGCCTTGACGTCCCCACAAGGAGGGACTGTAACCTGAAATGGAAAGCTATAACAAACCCTTTCTTCATTAACTTGCTTTCTCTCCCCGCCCCCCGCAAAAGGTGTTTTATTGCAGCAACCAAGGAGACACTAGAATAATGAGCCCTTCTTCTGACCTCATACTTGATTGACAAGGACGGCTCCAGTGGGTAAGTGATGTGAGAGCAACCAACAGCACAGTCACATGTGTGGCTGCAGAAGATGCACGTCTCTTACTCTAATTCTCGTTAACAGGGACCCATTTGTTCAAGACCACATAAGTGTTCTACGAGCAAGGGGAAGAGCAAAGCACGGTCCCCAACCCAAAGGGCTTCGGATTAGACAACACCAGCTCTACTTCTTCAAAAAGCAGTTAAATTTTTCAACGTGTGACTGTGTACTGAGAGTCTCCAAGACGTTTCTCTGTTGAGTCTGTGTCCCACTTATTTGCCTACAGAGCACTCCTTGAATTCTTGCAGAGCCATCTTATCAGAGCACTAATCCGTGAGAAGTCATGTGTCTCGTCTTGATGGATTGACCAAATATGTGAGCCCTCAACCCTCTGTCACATCAGGAAGACTTACAGGAATCCAGTCACACAGCAGTGGTAGAACCTGTGACAATAATGGCAGAGGTGGCCTTTCATAGTTACATGGCATGGTCTCTTTCTCTCTGCCACTATCTTCTCTTGATTTTTTTCCATACATGTTTCTTTTGTTTCTTTTCAACTGTGTGTGTGTGTGTGTGTGTGTGTGTGTGTGTGTGTGTGCACGTGTGTAAGCATGTTTACAGGTGTGTGGGTGGGTGCACATGCATTGTGGATATGTATACATGTGGATGGAGGGCCAAGATTGTCAGGACACATTATCCATCATCCTCAATCTCTCTTCCACCTTATTCACTAAGACAGGGCCTCTAAATCAAACCTGGAGTTCACCAATATGGCTTGTCTCACTAGCCAGCAAGATCTAGTTGGGAATCTGTCTCTGCCTTCTGAGGATGGAATTCTAGGTGGGTCTCCATGCCCACCCAGCATTTACTGGCTTCTTGAGATCTGAACTCTGGTCCTCATGCTTGGGGGACAAGTGCTTTAAGCTCTGAGACATCTCTCCAGCCCTCTCCTTTTGGTTCTCTGAGTCATGTGGTGCAATTATCAACCATCATGTACTTTCAAAGAGTCAACTAGGACATATGACTCCCCATTAAGCCACTGCCCACAGTCTTCACCAGAATGATGATGCTTGGGGGTAGGCCCTTGCTGTCTTGACTGCACCCTTTATCCCACCCATTCCCCCTTTTATCCTATGCCACATGATTTCCCCTTCACATAATTGTCCTATTCTGCCACAAGGAACTCTGGACTTGGTATCTCAGTCTGTACCACTCTCTCCCCACAGTATATGACTGATCTGTCATTTTCCTTCAGGTCCTCTGTTCCAATGTCATCTGGGAAATTATTTTTCATGATCCAATTTCTACTATGACTATTTTTTCAAATGCAATGGTATCTGAAATTACTTTTTGATCATTTGCCATCTTTCTGTCTTATAAAGGCTTCAACTCTATTATTTATCATTGGAATCTTGGGGCCTAGGACAATTGACAGCACTCAGTAGATATCCAATAAATGCTTACTGAATAAATGGATGAGTGCCATGGTGAGTCTTTGCCTTTCATGATCCGCAGAATCCGGTCACCTTGCCTGAGCTGGCTGTGACTTCTGAAGCTTATATGAAGTACAAGTATGTGTGCTGACACAAAGGGCTCTTTTAGTAATCATTTATTGTGTATACTAATATGGAAGGTTATCTTAATAGTCATGTATTGTGTATGTAAATATGCAGGGCTATTATACAACCATTTATTGGATGTGAAACAATTAAGTAAAAAAGGGTGTGTGAAGTTCTGGCAAATACCAAAATATTTCTCTTCTCAACAATGATAGTGTTTATTATTTTTATGATAATTAATTCCAAAAGTTACCCCAAACTGTTACTTTACACATAAATCAAGAAGGGCATGGCTGACAGAAAGCACACTGTTTCTTGTCAGCAGGTAAGGTTCACTCTGGAAAGTCACTTCTTGGCCTTCAAACTAGATTGGGGGGGGGGGGGGGGTTCTTTTGTTTTTTTTGTTGTTGTTGTTGTTGTTGCTTTTTTGTTTTTGTTTTTGTAAACTGAACTAGATGCATCTATGATCCACGACTGCCCTTCACACCCTGATCACCAGAGGCAAAGGCTTGTGACCAAAGCAGTGACTGCCACTCCTGGGAAAGCACTGTGGGTTTCTGATCTCTCGGGAAGAATGTCCCAGTCACAGCAGGTGCACAGCATAAGCCGGGGGCGGGCGTGTAATCTAACACAGAGTGCACTTTTCCCTTGATTCTAGAAATCACTGAGCACCCAGAACTGGCAGTTTTGACTGAAGAGAGGCTTTGTCAGTCTAACTGATAAGCTAGACAGTGGCATACAGAAACGCAGTGTGCAAGGGAAAAAGGGTGTGGGGACTGAAGGGGGATCATAGAGGAGGTCAGAGGGGAATCAAAGCACCCACCGGGGCTGAGGGAGCAGTGGTGTAAGTAGAATGCCAGGAATACTTGAAGGAGATGGTAATGGAGCGAAGGTTAATAACAGATGGGGAAGAAGGGAAAGAGGGAGCCACAGAGGTGTGGGGGAGAGGAGCGTTCTGAACAGAGGAGAGAGTAAGAAAGTCCATGAGACAGAGCTCAGGTCTGTATGTTCAGTGAACAGAGAGCTCCCATGGGAACTGTGGTGAAGTGAGCTGGGGAGGGAAGAAGAGGAGGGATGGAGGAGAGAGGGTGAGCCTGCCTTCTGCTCCGGAGTGCCGGGTATTAGAGAACACAAGTGGAAACTGTGTTCACAGAAATGGTTTGTTGTGGTGTGTGTGTGTGTGTGTGTGTGTGTGTGTGTGTATGCATGCAGATGTGTGTATGTATATGTGTATTTGTGTTTGTGTGTATGTGTATTGTGTAAGTATATGTGTGTATATATGTATGTATGTGTACTTGTGTGTGTTTGTTTGTGGGGGTAATGTGCTTATGCATTTGGATGTATGTGTATGCATATGTATATGTATATCTGTACAGATGTGAATATATTTGTATGTATTTGTGTATATGTGGTATGGATATATGTGTGTGTTTATGCATTTATGTATATGTACATATACATTTGTATATGTGTATATGTGTGTATGTACATGCCATCATGTGTGTATTGTGTGTTTGTGTTAGTGGCTAGTGGCTAGGTATGATGAGGGGTGTTCAAATGTGCGTATGTTTGTGTACATTGTGCATGTAGAAGCCAGAGGTCAACTTCAGATGCCACTGTTCAGGTGACATCCACTTTGGTTTTGGGGTTTGGGGTTTTTTTTGTTTGAGGCAGGTCTCTGCCTGGCCTGGAATTCACAGATTAGGCAGGACCGCCTGCTCAGCAAGCCTCAGAGGCCCAGGTGTCTCCAGCTCCCTGCACTGAAACTGCAAGCTCTGCCCCCACACCCAGACCTTAAAAAATGGGTCTTAGAGATTGAATTCCAATCCTCATGCTTGCACGGCAAATACTGTGTTGGCTGAGACAGTTCCTCAGTCCTGACGTGGACAGGCTCATCTCAGTGACAGAAGTGTCTTGACACCAACTTATGGTGGCAGAGGCTCGCAGCCCAGTACCTAGACCAAGAGAATGGAACTGTGGTATCATGTGAATGTTAGCAGTGCTAGGGATAAAAACAGATGTCACAGGATATATAGCCTGTGGCTCTGTAGCATCTCCTGTAGCCAGAAGACAGTCAGAGCTGAAGATTAGGAGGAGAGAAGGCCTGAAGTAGCAATAGCAATGTAAAGACAGAGTTCCTGAATCAGACGGGACTCAGGCCAAAGTCAGTCCTGGTGAGGAAATGTGACCCCGATGGGATAGGGCTGTGTGCACAGATGTTGCTGAAACCCTTGAACTTTGAGAGTCCAGAGACAAGCCTGGATGGTAGGTTCACAGAGGTGACACATTCCTCCTCATGTGACAGCCTTGAAGAAACCTGTATTCAGCCAGAGCTTGAAACAGTTACTCTTGAAGAGTAACTAAGCTCATGCCTCTCAGCAGTAGACTGGCATTTGATAGAGGGATGTGGAGAAGAACGGGATGCTGAGATGAAGCCATATATACACAGCCAAGAAGAATGGACAGCTGAATTAAAAAACCATCAACAATTTCCAGAATTTAAAATCCTGAATCATGACATGACACTAGTGTAATTCAGGTGTTTCTGGTACATGGACTGCTCTCACCCAATGTGAGGTTGAACTGTTGACCTTGTGTACATCCTACTTCACAAATGAGTCTGTCAGATATGCTAAGCCTATAGGCTGAAGATGATGCCCCAGCATTGCGGAGAAACCTCAGGTGACTGTCCAGGCAGCTGGCTGTTTGTAGCTTGAGTTTTCCTGCCTGGCCCACAGTCAGGACAAATCTCTGTCACCCGCCAGTCCCACAGCAGCTCAGACCTGACCAAGTAAACACAGAGACTTATATTGGTTACAAACTGTATGGCTGTGGCATAACTGTTCTTATAGCTTAAATTAATCCATTTCCATTAATCTATACCTTGCCACATGGCTCGTGGCTTACCGGCATCTTCACATGCTGTTTGTCATCGTGGTGGCTGGCAGTGTCTCTCTGACTCAGCCTTCCACTTCCCAGCTTTATTCTCCTCCTTGTCCCGCCTACACTTCCTGCCTAGCCAATGGCCAATCAGTATTTTATTTATTGACTAATTAGCAACACATTTGCCATACAGAACATCCCACAGCAGCTGTTTCTGTCAACTCACAAATTTTTTGGAAGTTGCTTGCATGCACTTTCTGTTTTTATTTTTGTTAGCTAATATTATTTCCTTCTTGGGTCTCTGAGGGAGTTGAAGATTAGTTAGTTATAGTTGAAGGTTAGTTAGTTATAGTTGAAGATTAATTAGGATAGAAAGTGAATTAGATACATTTTGGACTTAACAAAATAGGATAGATAATGAAATTATTTTCTCTGAATTTGTCAAATACAAATGGACTAGACATTGTTTAGACATTTATTACTTGTATATATTGTATATAGCCATTGTACTTTTGTATATAGTTTTTCTTTTGTTACTTATAACATTTTTTCTTTTTTTTCCTTTTTATTAAAATAGAAAAGGGGAAATGTGGTGGTATTTTATTTGTACTGAAATGTGATTTTAATTGTATGTTAATAAATAAAGTTGCCTGAGGGTCAGAGCTATTAGAGCCATAGCAAGTACGTGGCGGCAGTGGCGCATGCCTTTAAGGACCTGGAGGACGGTACATACAGGCAGTGACGAGGCAGTCACATGTTTGGGTTTACAACCAATGAGAAAGCAGAACAGCTAGACTATATAAAGACATACACACAGGAAGTAGGCCCTTTTCGGAGAGCTCTCTTGACTGAAGAGGATCGCTGAAGCAGGAAGGGTGAGGCTCTTAGCTCTGACCTCTTGGCTTTCTTCTCTGAAAAAAAAAAAGAGGGGGGAAGTGCTGTGGGATGTTCTGTATGGCAAATGTGTTGCTAATTAGTCAATAAATAAAACACTGATTGGCCATTGGCTAGGCAGGAAGTGTAGGCGGGACAAGGAGGAGAATAAAGCTGGGAAGTGGAAGGCTGAGTCAGAGAGACACTGCCAGCTGCCATGATGAGAAACAGCATGTGAAGATGCCGGTAAGCCACGAGCCAAGTGGCAAGGTATAGATTAATGGAAATGGATTAATTTAAGCTGTAAGAACAGTTAGCAAGAAGCCTGCCACGGCCATACAGTTTGTAACCAATATAAGTCTCTGTGTTTACTTGGTTGGGTCTGACGGCTGTGGGACTGACAGGTGATAGAGATTTGTCCTGACTGTGGGCCAGACAGGAAAACTCTAGCTGCAAGAGCTGGATAAGACAATGGTGGCTTTCCCTGGCTCAGGCTGTGCTCCTTTCAAGTGTCACACCAGTAACTGGAGTCACCCATCATGGACACTGAAATGGGAAAATGAAGGGTGTGATCAGACACAGGAGGAATGCCATGTCAATGTTGCTGTAAACTGAGGCTATGTATATGGTCAAGATCCTAGAGAGTATGCTGGAGAAAGACTCCTGATCCTGAACCAAGAGTGGGTGAGTGAGGTCTTACTGACATGAGACATTCTTCTTCAGCAAGAATTAAGATCCTGACAAAGGACCCAGGGCGATTGTTCTCACATATTCTCATAGAAGCTTAGAGAAATGGCCAGCATTAAATGAAGTAACTATATCAGAGTTAGATATCAGACTTGGAAAACTGGATCATAGAGTCAATGATTACCCCAGACTGTTTCGAGTATTGGAACAGGGCTCAGAAAACCAGCCTACTGGATATATTCCTCAGAAAGACTCAGAGAAAGTTCTGGTGGGTGAAGAATGAGCCACTGAGGGTCACCAGCATCATGCACAGATCATGGGTGTCTCTGTGGCTGACTCTGCCATTAGCCGAAACATTGGCATGACTGGGTTTTCTAGAAGCAGTGGGAGCTGAAAAGTTAGCCAAGTCTTGTCACCAGGTGGCAGCACGCGACTGTGGAAAACAGAGCTGGCCTAATTACCCAGTCAGCTGAGAGCTCAGGTACCTTACCAGGCCACAGTGTTCTAACTGCAGTAACACGTGGTATCTGAGCAGCAATGTAATTGAGCATCCCAGTGGGAATCCACACTTCCTTCCCAATTCCCAGATGGGAGCCTTCTCAGGCCCCCAGAAATCCCTATTAGCATCTTCTTGCATGCCAAGAACGGGGTAAAGACTATTCAGGTCCTCCAAGTGCTGGAGGACGCAGATGAATTGATGCAGATATCCAGAGACCTGAAGGGCTACTGTGGCCCTCCTATTTGGAGTAAATGTTTAAGGATAAATTTGAATTTTATCTCTGATTTCTCTCTAGTGCCTCCCTTCATTCTACAGACCAACAGGTGCTCCTGTCCTGGGGTCCCAATGTATTAGTAGAAAGGACATGATCAGACACGTTGAAACCTTCCCATAGACTCCTCAACTTAGTGGATGAGACGCAGCACAACAAGGAAGGCCCCTGGCAGCCACTCACTGCCCTTTGCACAGCCACCAATGTACTTAACTAACACAGACTCCAGCTGAAGGCAATGGCAGAGTTTATGCAGCTTCCAGAGTAGGGAGCTCAGTCTCCATCGCAGAATCCACCTGAAGGAATGCACATCAAGAGAGGAGTAAGAGGGTCCAGACGGTGTGGAGAGTAGCAAAAAATGTCACTGCATTGCCTGGCTGTCTTGGTATCATGTCTCTTTGCTGTGATAAAATGCCCTGGGAAAAGTAACTTGGGGAGAAAGGGTTTATTTCTGCTCACGGTTCCATGTCACAGCCCGTTACTGGGAAGGATCAAGAAGGCACTAGCTTGAAGTGGTTAAGGGGGTCCCAATGGGGAATAATATGATTTTTTTACCTTTGCATTCATAATCCATCTACCTGAAACAGGTAACACAATTCAAACATTTTAAACTTTGGGGATAGCCACATCCAGCCACACTGCAAAGCCATTCAGTTTAATAAATAAATAAACTAAGGCATCATTATCTCTGTGGTGAAGAGAGAAAGGAACATACTGTAAACACCATTCAGAGCCAAACACTTCATAAGTTGCTTGCTAGAGGTGAAGTTAGAGGCTTGACACTTCCTGTTCCTGTTCTCTGGCCAATGAGGTCTGTCCCCTTGACGTCTGCTCTTTATATCTGTCTTCATTCGACAGTCTGCCATTGTCTCTAGGAGTCATCTCTCCTCTCTCCCTTTCAGTAGTGGGGGGTCCCTGGTCTTGTGACCATACAGGATGAGGTGACATTTCTTACCTTCTTTTTAGCTGCCAAGGCACCTGAACAAGATTAAAAGTGATGTGCAAATTTCCAAGCCTGTCTGTGGAGAAGACAGGGATCTATTTCCATAGATGCAATGTGCTTTCACTAGGCTAGAAGTAACGACAGTGACGTCCCTGGGAGCCTGTGCTGAGCACTCAGAACAATGTTCTCAGTCACTCAACACTGCCTCTAACTCCACATGCAGCCAGAAGAAGCTTTTCTGTTACCTAAACCACAATGCTGGAGTCTTTTATCCCTAAATAAGACATTCTGCCCAACACCAGAGTTCAGCAAAATACAAACCTCTCTCTTCTTTGGGAATTGTGTATACCTCTGTGTGTGTGTGTGTGTGTGTGTGTGTGTGTGTGTGTGTGTGTGTGTGTGTGTGCTTGTTTGCATGTATGGTGCACATGTATGCATGGTTCATGTGAGAACTTCTGCATGTTTGTGGAAGTAGGAGGTTCTTGCCAATTGTCTCCCTCAATTGCTCTACACTTTATGTATTTGAGGATAAGCCTTTCACTTGAACCCAGGGCTCACCAATTTCACTAGTTTAGCTAAGCCAGCTTTCTTTGGAGAGCGTCTGTCTCTACTTCCCCAGACCTGAGACTACAGACATTTAGAGATTATGTAAGTGCTGGGGGTCCAAATTCCAGCACTCACACAAATGCCTTCCCCCATTGAGCTGGGTCCTCAGCCCAGAGCCTCACTTTAAGCCTCATTTAGGGTGTGATGTCTCCCTGAAGACAACATTAGAAAGAAACAGGACCGTGCAATTGGAGGAAGAGTAGCAGTAGACATGGAGGGGGGGTCTCTCCATAGATTTCAAAAGGCCTAACGTGAAAATAATCACGTTTGCCCCACATACAAGATAGAAATAAAGGGGCACAGGTTTGCAGGACTGCAAATAGGAATAAATATTAACACCACTAAAGGAAGAGATTTCTCACCATAATACATATAATGGGTTTCTTGCCATGAGAGGGCAGTCGTGAGTTTCTTGAGATGAGGGTATGCAGCAAAACTACGCAGGAAAGATAGCCCAATTCTCTTTCCTAGGGATACCTGTGTTTCTTGCCATCTACAAACCAAATCTTCCTTTGTAAAATGGAGTTCTTTTCATATTATTTAGTGTGATTATAAACAATGGGAGAGAAAATACATAGGAAAGTCTTCCAGAAGAGATTCTAGCTGAACCTATTTGGCACGGTATTGAAGAGGACTTTTTTTTTTTTAATCTGGGGAAGAGGATAGGTACGTCTAACAGCTCTGCAGGCCTGTGACTCTGGATCCCCACTCCACACAAGCCAGATGTCTCATGGGGAATCTCTGCTCACTCTGCACTTGCTATTCTACACCTGCAGGACAGTGCAGAACTCTCTGGCATCCTCCTTCAATGTAGATGCTAAGTTCTGCCAAGCCTGTCTCCCCAGGAAGGTTCACTCAGTCCAAGCCAGGGAGAGAGGCATGGGGGCTCTAAAATGCCAATGCAATCTGATGGAGAAAAATGACTCACATCTGAAGAGTGAGGGGGACCATGGTACCTACTGACATATAGAGTATTCCTTTCCACCCTCCAGGCTCAGATTCTTTCAACTAAAATCCTCACTGTAAGATAACCCACTTCTTGTACAACTTGTACAAGCCTAAAGCTACTCAAGTCTCAGGGAGTAGAAGCCAGGACATGCCTGGGGAAATCTGGATGCACAGTGTTACATTAGACAGAGGCAGTACAGTCTTCTGAGCAGAAATAATCATTTTCCACTATAGGAACAGAGCCAAGAATGCATGTGTCAGGGCCTTTCTTGGTGTAAATTATTTGCTGAAAATAATGGGCTTTGTTATGACGTCTTCTATGTGTAGACACTGAGTCTTATTTCCCACCTCTTCACTCTCCTATCCACACCCCCTCTAAAAACCTTTCCCCAAACAACCCCCTTTCTATTTTTAAGTCTTTAAAATCTAGAGCCCCCTCCTGAAAGAAAACATGTGATGTTTTGTCTTTCTGAGAACAGTTTATTTTAATACAATCATCCCATTTCCATCCATTTTCCTGAAAGTGACCTGATTCCACACCTCTTTATAGCCAATGATACTGTGTGTATTGCCTTCATTACTTTTCTAGATACTTTGACAAAAAGCAACTTAAAGGGTTTATTTTAGCTTACAGTTCAAAGTGAGATGGACAGCCATGAAGAAAAGCCTAGTATCAAGAACCTAAGATAGCTGTCACATTCTCAGTGAACCCACAGTACTACACGGGGAGCTTCAAATCCCTCATGCTTGGGTCTCATTCTTTTTAACTCAGTCCAGGATGCCATCCTATAGAATGATACTGCCCATGTTTAGGGTAGGTATCCATCTCTATTGACCTGGCCCAGAAACTCCCTCCCAGACATATCCAGCTTTGTCTCCTTGGTAATTCTTTTTTTTTTTTTTTTTTTTTTTTGGTTTTTTCGAGACAGGGTTTCTCTGTGTAGCTTTGCGCCTTTTCCTGGAACTCACTTGGTAGTCCAGGCTGGCCTCGAACTCACAGAGATCCACCTGGCTCTGCCTCCCAAGTGCTGGGATTAAAGGCGTGCGCCACCACTGCCCGGCGTCTCCTTGGTAATTCTACATCCTGTCAAGTTGTCAATTGATACAGCCCATCACAAGTCTATACCTTGTCAATCTGAAAGGCAGACACATTACTTTAAAGCCATACTCTTTCACCCTAGTCCCATAGGCTCATTTCCTTTAACCATTGGTCTGTGAATGGGCTCCTATTAAGGCTGTTAAATTCTACCTGTTTTATCTGGCATGCGAACAGGAGGCAATTCATAGGCAGCCAAGAGAAGTTGTTGGGCACTCAGAGTGGTGGTTATACCTCAACCGATTGTCACATCCACCCTGCCTCATGCAGTCGGATAGATTTTGCAAAGCCACTTCCTGGACATTACATTTTCTCCCTCACAAATGGTCGCCAGTGCATTTTGATTTGGGTTTAAAAGAACCGAATAAGAAAAAAGATTAAAATGCTTACTCTTTGTCTGGCATTTTATCCAGTGGCCTCATATTTGAGGGAAAAAGTTTTGATTAGTGTGTTCACAGTGTAGTCACAGAACATGATCTCTTCATGTTACATAGTAAAGGGAGGGGAATATATCAGATAAATATCACATTCACCGAGGTCTATAGAGTCACCAGTGTTGATGTGAAGCTTGGACTTTCTTCCCTAATTATGTGACCCGTATTTTGACAGATTAAGGAACCAGGTCTCTGCATTGACTACTTTATGTCCCCTTCTCCTGTTTTTGTGTTATTAAGCCATGTCTACTGTATGTGCATGACATTCAGCCCCACCAAGATGGTGCAAATCGCATCACTAACTTTGGTCATCACAGTCACAGTGTCTTGACTTGAGGTCCTGGAATTTCAGAACTTTGTAGGTTGAGCAGATAATGATGACTCTTCTCCTCTTCTCCTCCCTTCTCCCCTCCTTCTTTTCTCCTCCTCTCTCCATTTTTCTCCTCTTCTCCCTCTTCTTCCTCCTACCCCTCTTCCCTCCTCATCCTCTTCCCCTTCCCCTCCTCTCCTCTTTCTTTCCCTTCCTTCCTCCTCCCCCTTTTCCCTCCACTCTTTCTCCCTCTTCCCTCCTGTTCATCTCCCCTTTCTATCTCCCCACTCCTCTCTTCTTTTCCTCTTCTCTTGTCCTTCTCTCCCTTTTCCTTCTCATTCCCTCCTCCTCCTCCTCCTCCCCCTCCTCCTCCTCCTCCTTCTCCTCCTCCTTCACTCTTTGTTTTCCCATTGATGGAATTCAGCACAAGTAGGATCAATCAGACATAGTTGTAAGATCCAAGAAATCTTTGATGAGTCTCTGGAGATGACACACTGTCAGCATAACACCCACTCCAAACAGGGTGCTGAGGGTACCAGGATTCAGGACACACTTCTACCAACGCAATCATGGTTTATGAGAGCCCTGCTGTGTCACAGAGCTGTGGTTTCAGATAAGCCAGTACAGACACATTTCTGTCTTGGGAATGCAGGCAATTATAACCACAATACCAAAAGATGCCTTTCAAACCAGCAACATTGTTAGTATAATCATTTAGTAAACAAAAGGAACTCTTCAAAGTCCCAGGCTTTCATAACCGGATATTATTAAATATGAATCCCAAAAGGACAAGTTCATAGAAGAACGAACAAAGTATCCTATTAAAAATAGTAATTTGCTGACAGATTCAGCACACAGATGATGCACAGTCTGCAAGCCAATCTGCCTTTGTTGTTAGTGAGCTCTTCAGTGAAAAGTTTAGAAATATTCTTTTCATAACTTTGAAAATATTAAAACAGCTCATCCATTTCTTTTATTACTCCAAAATAAAAGTGACTCCATCCAAACTCCTTTTAATTCCTGTAAAGCTGTACTTGGGATCCTAGCAACAGTGTCACAGAACGAAGTCTTCTCCAGGTTCCTATCTTCCCCAAGGAAACAGTTCAGCTGAGAGGCACAGGAAGTCAAGGAAGTTTATTAGCAAAACAAAGCAGAAACCCCAAAAAGAAATCAGAGTGGACTGCCCAAGGGAGGGGGTGGCAACACAGTGGGATGTGCACTACGGATTATTATGACCAAGGTGGTGGCATACTCCTGAGGGAAAAGTGAGCCTTTCCTCTCCCATATCATGGTGGACTACATCTCCCTCTTAGGGTTACTTCTTCCCATGACCATCTAGAAAAGCGCACAAGGAATGAAGGTCAAAATCATGATGTAAATGACTTGATAATGAAGCCAAGATCTTTTGAGGTGTAGACCCTTTATTAGTGGGTATGTAGGAACTGGGAAGGTGTTCTAGTGTATGAGTCCCTGATACAGCAAACAGAACTCAACTTTGGCCTCAAGAATGTTTAACCACTGTCTTAGGGTTTCTATTGCTGTGAAGAGGTGTAGCCTTGTTGGAGGAAGTGTGTCACTGTGGGGGTGGGCTTTGAGGTCTGTTTCTCAAGCTTCCCTCAGTGTGACAGTCAGTTGACTTCCTGCTGCCTCTGAGTCCAGATACAGGGCTTCTCAGCTCCAGCACTATATCTGCCTGCCTGCCACCATGTTCCCCACCGTGATGACCTCTGGAACTGTAAGCAAGCCATCCAGATTAAATGTTGTTCTTTATAAGAGTCACCGTGATGACCTCTGAAACTGTAAGAGAGCCATCCAGATTAAATGTTGTTCTTTATAAGAGTTACCTTGATGACCTCTGAAACTGTAAGTGAGCCATCCCAATTAAATGTTGGTCTTTATAAGAGTTGCCATGGTTATGGTGTCTTTCAAACCACCACAAGCACAAAAGGGCATTTGACTCTAAGGAGACACAGCTTCAAGCTCTATCTGTCGTTTCCTTGGTCCTACTTTACTCCTTGCCTACCCAGGACTCACAGCTACCAAGATAAGGATACAGGGCTTGGGAGAAGGCTCAGTGAGTAAAAGTACTTGTCATGCAAACATCAGGTCCTGGGTTGAATCACCAGAACCTACTTGAGAGCCAGACAAAATGACAGCACAAGCATCCGTAATCTGCTGGAAGAGAAGAGAGAGCTAGGAGGATGAGAATGAGCCTGGTGCACACCGTAAAAACAAGTACTGTCTCAAAACAGGTTGGAAGGCAAGGATCTACAGCTGATGCTGTCCTCTGACCTTCACATACAGGATGTGGATCACACATGACTGCATTCACATGCATGAACTCTCTCACACACACATATATGAATGTACATACAATGCACACACACACATACACTCATGCCCATATTCCTACATATGAATAAATACACACACACACACACACACACACACACACACACACACACACACACGAAACTGAAGCTGTGGATTTCTTTCTTACTTTATATCTAACTTCTTGCCTAACTGATTTCATTCCATTTGTGAAATATGGACTCATAATGTGATAAAGGCTATAGTAGGGCAGGGCTACCTCTTTCTTTAGTAAGTTCTTTTGACAAAGGGATGAGGCAGATCCTGTGCCTTAGTTAGGTTTCTATTGCTGTCATAAAGACCATGACTAAAAGCAACTCAAGGAGGAAAGAGTTTGATTCAGCTTAGAACTCTCAGCTTACACTATCTCTAAGGCAAATCAGGGCAAGTCCTGGGGGCAGCAGCTGAAGCAGGGGCCATGGAGGAACACTGCTTAGTGCTTACTGGCTTGCTCTGCATGACTTGTTCAGCCTGCTTTCTTGTAGATGCTAGAGCCACCTGCCGGAGTGGCACCATCCACAGTGATTGCTTACATCAATCATCGATCAAGAAAATGACCTACACCAGTGGTTCTCAGCCTCCCTAATGTTGTGACCTTTTAATCCAGTTCTTCATGTTGTGTTGACCCCCAACCATGTAATTATTTCATTGCTACTTCATAACTGTAATTTTGCTACTGTTACTAATCATAATGTAAATATCTGTGTTTCCCAATGGTCTTAGGTGACCCCTGTGAAAGGATTGATTGACCCCACAAAGGGGTCTCAACCTACATGTTGAGAACCATTGCCCTACGGACTTGCCTACAGGCCAAGCCTATGGGGGCCATTTTTTTCAACTGAGATTCCCTCTTTCCAGATGACTCTAGCTTGTGTCAAGTTGACATAAAAACTAGCCAGTACAGCCTGTCTGTGAGTCCAGCATCCTTGCTATGTATGTTGGTGGAGGAACCAAGACTGCTAAGCTGAAAAGGGAGCTTGTTGGTATGAATAACAATGATCTTATTGGTTGTAATTTCCTACAGAAGTTCTTTCTCACTTGGTCTAAATGGAATGTGATAGTCTAGGATCTGGTCTGGAAGGGAAGAGCCAGTATTTTAGTTGTAGAACCACTTGAAGCTGAATGCTGAATTCTGAAAGAGATAAACTGGTTTGACCCAGCAATTGCTACTTTGGTCTATTTACTCCTATATTTTTTGTCCAAGACCCAGGAGCAGCTCACCTACTGAAAACAGAAAACTCATCAGAGATGTCCATACCCTGTTAGATGAACCCATGAAGGCCTACCCAAAGGGACATTAGCATAAGAGACTGAATGTTCCAATGTCCTAAGTCACTCTCTTCTCCAACAAAGGCAGAAGAGCCATCTGTGGCATTGTCATGATGAACTGACTCTCAGCAGGTTCAGCTTATGCTCACATCCATAAATCCGAAACCTATGTAGATGGCCAGTCTTTCTTGTGAGACACAGCTTTGTAACCTCTGCCCTCTGCACTCTCCCTCCTCTGTTGCTTCCCAAATCCCCTTTTTATTCACCCCCCAGAACTTTCACTTCTCTTCTTTGACTGATGTTGGATACCTGAAAACCACCAGATGTCCATACAGTTTGCCAGAGACACTTTATAAACTTTGTATGTTATGTGTGCAGGTCATGAGCAGATAAGCTACAATGCCATCCTGGAGTACCCAGGGAAATATGGAGTCCAATGATGGGTTTACTATCCCAGTAAAGGAAGGCTGGGATCAGGTAATCTGTCCTCTCTTTGTCTGAGAGCTAGAAGGGGTGCAGTCCTGACATAAGGATCAGTCCCTTGTCCAGAGCAACTGAAGTTGAGAGAACCAGGTCCTTCCTGGGAGTCAAGGTCCTGGGATGTAGCATCTATATTTAGTTGTTTAATTGTGTGTTCCATTCTCCTCTTCTAGGATATCCCCCAACCCAACACAAAATGATCAGACAAAGGGGCCTTGGACTGACATTTTTCAGATTGCATAAAACTCTGTATTTTACAATAAGATCGGGTTGACCTTAATTTCACTCCACACAGAAACTAACCCAAGGACAAGAGTATAAAAATTGAAGGAAATCTGCACACAGGAACAGATCAGCTAACCAGGTCCAATTTACAGCTTCTAATTTGACAATCACTGTCCCTAAAAGGTCTGAACACAAGGGACCTTCATCCATTTGCCCATGTTCCAGGAAGAGACACAGTTGGAGGATGGGGTTAAAATTTAAATTCCCATTCTAGGATCAGACCTCTTCGTCACTCAGCTTGTGTTTCTGCCAAGCTGTATTACAAAGGAAGAGAGACTGGATTGTGTGTGTGTGTGTGTGTGTGTGTGTGTGTGTGTGTGTGTGTGTGTGTGTGTTTGTGTGATGTTGTCTTGTCTTGTTAAGGGACTAAGGTATGGTTTTGGTTGAGTCTTTAAAGATGCACTCCATAGGGTGAATCTAAGGGATAAATATTTTCCCCCAAAGAAAGACAGGACCTATACAAGGAAAGGAGGGACCCACAGCCTTCGCTAGCCATGGCCTTTAAGCAGGACATCTCTACCCCATAGAGTTCGGATTAAGCAGGCCCAATCACACACACCACCCTAGACAACCTATGAGGAGGGGACCAGGGCTAGAATGTAGCCCCAGGACTGGGTATCTTTCAGATCTTGTGACTGTCATAAAAAAAATCAATATCATGGACAAACTCCCTAGTATTAGACAGAGAACAAGGCTTCATGGATTCCCCTTAATGTGCATGGTGGCTATAGCAATGTAGTGTATCAGATGTCTGACTCAGTGTGGAATGAGGGAGGGCTGAGTCCAACTGTCTGGGGCTTTGAAGGTTCAGGAAGGACTTGATCTCTTGCATCACTCCCACCCCTACCTAAATACCCAAGACTTCTACATGAGCAAGTACAATGATATATATTCATGAAGATGTCATATTAAAGTTCATATTTTATAAGCTAACTAAAAAGTTTACAAAACTCATAAGGTCCATATATAGTAAGAATGTTTTAAATAACCAAACACCATATCACAGAAACAATAAAGGCCAGAAGAGTATACAGCAATAAATAGTTCTGAAATATGAAGAGAAAAATGAGAAAAAATAACAGTTTACAGTTCTGAGAAGCTCAGTGAATCCTAGACATGAGTTCCAAAGAAAACCACACCTAAGAACATGTAGGTCTGGAAAGCAGAGAGTGACAGACCTTCCAAAAGCAGCAGAGAAACAGTGATGCCATGCTGCCTCTATTGCTGATGAGAGCTAAGTCATCACCAGAAGCAAAAGAGACTGGAGACATGGAACCAGCTCCCAAAGTTCTCTTCCAAAGAGAACTCTGAGCAGAACACCATATCCAATGAAAATAGCCATTGGGTAGAAGGCAAGAGAGGCACGTTTCAAGTTCAGTAGAATCTATGGTCATTCACAGCCAGCAGATCTGCTCTTTGAGAAACTTAAAGCGTCATGTTTAGGTTGAGGAAAATGTTTGACAGGTTGACAGCCAGGACTCCAGAAACAAATGCAGAGCTCTATAAATTATAGAGATGGTAAATGATGAAAATTCACATTATTCCCTCAGCTGTTAGAGACATGTGGCAGCTTAAGGAAGTGTCTAACACTTGAGTGCTGCCCTCAGTGCCGTGTCCTAGGTATCAAGGAAACTGTCATGTTGATATCTCTATTATTTTACAAGGACTGGTAAAGAAAAACATTAGGGAGATTACGTAGGTTTGAAATGCATATTGGATGACTACCAGAAATATGTTCATGGCAGACAGCCCGAACAAATGGCAACAAAGAACAAAATTAGCTCAGCTTACAACCAATGGATCAGCAGGACATTAAGCAAAAATGGGCTCAATGTTCCCATTAAAGGTCAGAGATTATCAGACTGACTACAAAAAGTAAAAACCAATTATGTTGTGTCTATATCCAATGCCATTTAAAGACAAAAGTAATCTAAAATAAAAGGATGAAGTCTGGGGACCCCAACTGATACACATACAATAAAAACACAAACCAGAGTTACTAAATGAACACAAATAAAACAGGATTTAAATCAAGGGATACAAGAAATAATTATAAATATTTCATCATGATAGAACTGCTGGCTTTTCGGGAAGATGAGTTATAAATGCATGTGACTATTTTAAAAGCTTTAAAAACATACTGGGCAAAACTGACAGGCCTAAGAGAGAAATAGACCAATACACAACACCCATCAACCACTTGCATATGCCTTTCTGTGTAAACCACAGGGCAACCAAATAAAAGCATCTGGAAGAACACAGGACATGAGCACCATCACTGGTAGACCTCTGCACCCATCGACTGTAGGGTACAAATTCTTTTCAAATTCAAGACAGACTTCATCAAAGTTTCAAAAATGGCTAGTAAGATGGCTCAGTGCATGAAGATGATTGCTACTAAGTCTAATGACCTGTGTTTAATCCCTGGGTCCCACCTGGTAGAAAGAGTGAAATGACCTTCTCAAGTCCTCATCTGACCTCCATCTTCATACCTCCCACACATACAAAATAAATAAATGCAATTTTTAAATTTTTTTAAGTTTCAAAAAATTCTATGTCAATGAATGTATACTCCGTCCAGAATGGAATTGGACTAGAAATCAACAGCTTGCTGTATAAAAGCTCACTGTATCTGGAAAAACAGGGCAAAATAACCCAGGATTCCAAAGAAACTGTAGAGAAATGAAAACACATCTGTTTGAAATGTGGTGAAGATAGCCCAAACAGTGGTTAGTGAGAAGCACATTATCTGAAAGTATTATACCAAAAGTAATCAATGGTATTAGCTCCAGCCTCAGAAACAATGGTAATGTAAACAAATTAAACCAACACACACACACACACACACACACACACACACACACACACACACACACACGAACACAAAGGATCAGATATAAATGGAACAAAAAAACATACAGTAGTCACCTCACCTCACCAATTCCTCAGCTGATCCTGTTTCCGCAGACTAGAAGCCTCTGAGTCCTCAACCAAATGGATCTCAGCTGAACTGCTTCTCGAAAGCCTGAAAGCTTAACCAGCTAATTCCTGGTTTTCACGCCTTATATACCTTTCTGTTTTCTGCCATCACTTCCTGGGATTAAAGGCTTGTGTAGCCATGCCTGGCTGTTTCCAGTGTGGCTTTAAACTCACAGAGATCCAGGCAGATCTCTGCCTCTGGAATGCTAGGATTAAAGGCACGTGTGCCACCATATTCTGGCCTCTATATCTAGTAGCTGTTCTGTCTGTTCTGAAAGGAAAATTGAGACTTCATCAATTAGCAGGAATAGACCCATCAGAAATTGTCATACCTTTAACTAAGGAGGACATTGAAAAATTATGGACAGAAAGTGGGAACCTTGCCAAAGAACTTGCAGTAATTTTTTGGGAGAAATTAACAGCAAATATTCCAAAAGCAATAGATAGAATTGATCCTATAAAGAGAGCTGATTGGATTTTGCCTTGAATTGTACGGGAAAAACCCATATCTGGAGTTCTTACATTTTATACAGATGCACACAAACAAGGAAATGCAGGTTATAAGTCAGAAAACTTAAGTAAAGTGGTTCAAAGTCCTTATAATTCAGTTCAAAAATCAGAATTGTATGCTATTCTGTTGGTATTAATGAATTTTTCAGAACCTCTCAATATAGTTACTGACTCTCAGTATGCTGAAAGAGTGGAATTACATATTGAGACTGCAGAATTTATCCCTGATGAGTCAGAATTAACTTCACTATTTATTCAGTTACAAGATACAATCAGGAAAAGGAGTCATTCTTTATTTATAACTAAGATCCGATCCCATATGGGTCTGCCAGGCCCTCTAGCACAAGGTAATGATGAAACTGATAAATTATTGATAGGAAATGTGCTGGAGGCATCAAAATTTCATAAAAAACATCATGTCAATAGTAAAGGTTTAAAAAAGGATTTTTTCCATAACCTGGCAATAAGCCAAGGAAATTGTAAGGAAATGTCCTCACTTGTTCCTTTTACAACCAGACGCCATTACCAGCAGGATGCAACCCAAAGGGTACTGAGAGGAATGAAATCTGGCAGATGGATGTGTTTCACTTTGCAGAATATGGAAAATTGAAATATGTACACCATACCACTGATACTTCTTCAGGATTTCAATGGACAACTGCTTTGAGTTCTGAAAAAGCTGATTCTGTAATCACTCATTTGCTAGAAGTTATGGCCATCATGGGTATACCTGCACAAATTAAAACTGACAATGCTCCAGCATATGTCTCTGTTAAAATGAAACAGTTTTTTTGCATATTACAATATAAAGCATATTACAGGTATACCACATAATCCTACAGGCCAAGCAGTTATAGAAAGATCAAACAGAACTCTAAAGGAGATGCTAAATAAACAGAAAGGGGTAACAAAAACCCCCAGAAATAGATTGCTCTATGAACTTTGCATTTTCTCAATGCTAATGAGAAAGGAACAACAGCTGCAGAGAGACATTGGATAATAGAAAAAACTACAGAATTAAATCAGCCTATATACTTTAAGAATGTGCTAACCTCAGAATGGAAACCAGGATATGTGTTATGTTGGGGATGAGGTTTTGCTTTTGTTTCTACAGGAGAAAATAAGCTGTGGATACCATCAAAATTGATAAAGCTTCGATTTGAAAAAGAGAGACCTCTTAATTAGAAGAGGTGATAGTTCACCAACCACATAACCATCCAATTTAAACTAACTTAGACCATTAACACATGCCTTTTCATTTAATCAGATATAACTTACCAAAAGGGAACCTCCCCAAAATTAGTCTTGGGGAAAGGGTTTTGTTTTTGTCTTTTAGGAGAATGAAGGCTAAGGAATCTGAAGAACATTGGACAAATGAGACATCTGAAGAAAAAGGACAAATCATCTAGAAAAAAATGTCCCAAGAAAAATAGTAAAATGGCCTATTGGTATATCATCTATAAAATTTCATAAGTCTACCTAAATGTTTGTTTCTGCTCTTGTCTAAAGACATTTAACACTATTGGTCTTCTTGTAGTCCCAGTTCAATTAAAATTTAAAGCTGGCTTTAGAGTTGGAGAATGGCTCTCTCCTTCTTTAAACTCAAGCATGTTGTTAAAAGGAAAATGAAAACTTCCTGTATCATGCCAGAAGAAAGAACCATCTTCTGATATGGGACAGGAGAAAAACCAAATTAATTAAGGGACTATTCTATTACTACTAATCTCAATTCTTTGATTCTATTCTGATTCTTTAAACTTTTCTTAAAGTATGAATTCTATATCAAAATTTACAAGATTAATATATATATATACATTTTAAACTTTGTCAAGATATTAATGATCATATATAGAATACTAACTAATTCTAAAAAAAAAAAAGGCTAAAATTAGCTGCCTATACATGTCTTTGTGAGTCTCTTATCAGTTTTCTGCAGGAAATCATGGCCAGGCCTAACATCAACTGAAGACTCCAGGAAGAAGATGGGGCCCAACAACAACAATAATTCCACATGGACAATAATAATACCACTAAGCTGACAAACATCATCTACAAATCAGCTTTGGACTACAAAGTGCTCAGAGCAATTTTGAGAGGGCTAGCTGAGATGATCCAGTTTCAAAGACTACTTGAATAAGGTCTTGAGATAAACCCTGAACTTTGGCATTATACACAGACTGGACAACAAAAGATATAGCTACCTTTCCTAGACTTTGACAGTTAACCCAAAATTTTTCTTTTCAGAATAAAGATACCTTCGCCCATATCCAGCAAGAAGCAATTTTAAGAATGTGACGCCCACATTCCCAAAGAGGTGGTGTGGGGCAGGTATTTTTTTGGTCTTTTAATGGGCTTTGGGTCTGGGATAATTTTCATTGTTTAGGAGGGTTGGTTATAAGTTGTTGTTAAGGGTTAGAAAAAGGGCTAAGCAAAGGAGATTAGATTTAAGGTTCTTGTTTTTTTTTTAAAAAGATACATAGAAATGATAGAATAGAGGGTAGATTATTGAATCTACTCGGAAAAATAAAGAGAAGATATAGATATGTTATAGATAAAAAGATAGATTATTGAATCTACTTTTAAAAGACAATTACTAGTTTTAAATACTTTACATTGGATTGGATTTTTTATATTGTATACAAATTATATATATATTGAGATTGATATTGTTAGAAAATGCTATACCTATATTTCTAATCTTGTTCAAGATATTGTACTTATACTGTTCATTTAACAATGTAATGCAATTTGTTGATCCTTGAATGTTATTATTACCAACTATTAGGATAAAAAGAAATGAAAGTTAGTAGTTAGACATTACAATAGAACTTATAGTCAAATTAGGTATGTTTTCAAGATTGAGCAGATGTATTTTAGATAGACAGATCATCTTCAAACCCTTCAGAGATCTACAGAATATGACATTTAAAATGTTTTGATAACTTAGAAAATTTTTCTTTTTGTTATGTCTATGAGACATGTCGGCTCCTGGCAGTACCAATCTACTTCAGAGAAAATATGGGCATTGAAGAAACTGCATATGGAGTTAACTTTCATTGTGGCAAAAGTTAGCCACTGAACAACAAAGTATCCTCGAATCTACTGCTGACAAACAGGTCAGACAGGACATGAAACAAAGGACTACCAATTCTTGACAAAACAAGTGTGGTTGTGGCTTTAACAAAAGATATCTTCTGGGGCCAGGACAATATGGCACCTTCCCTGAAGTGGTCTTTGCAATCTGGAGAAGGTACAGTGCCCTTTTCTTCAAAGGCAGCCGAACAGGCAGTGGGCCGATGGCTTCTGATATGCAGTGGAACAGCAGCTGAAACAGTTATTCTTGAAGAGTAACTAAGCTCACACCTCTCAATAGTAGACTGGCATTTAATAGAGGGATGTGGAGAAGAACAGGATGCCAAGATGAAGCCACACACATACACAGCCAAGAAGAATGGACAGCTGAATTTTAAAAAATCAACAATTTCCAGAATTTAAAATCCTGAATCAAGACATGATAGTAGTGGAATTCAGGTGTTTCTGGTACATGGACTGCTCTCACCAAATGTGAGGTCGAACTGTTAATCTTGTGTACATTCTACTTCACAAATGAGTCTGTCAGATACACTAAGACTATAGGCTGAAGATGATGCCCCAACACTGTGGAGAAACCTCAGGTGACTGTCCAGGCAGCTGGCTGTTTCTGTCAACTCACATTTTTTTTTTTTTGGAAGCTGCTTGCGTGCACTTCCTGTTTTTATTTTTGTTAGGTAATATTTCCTTCTGGGGTCTCTGAGGGAGTTGAAGTTAGATAGTTATAGTTAAAGTTTAGCTAGTTATAGTTTTCCTTGTTAAGAATTTTAGAAAAGAAACTCACTAAAGAGTAAGTGGCTGGGTGGTGGTGGCGCACACTTTTAATCCCAGCACTCGGGAGGCAGAGCCAGGCGGATCTCTGTGAGTTCGAGGCCAGCCTGGTCTACAGAGCAAGATCCAGGAAAGGCACAAAGCTACACAGAGAAACCCTGTCTCAAAAAAAACCAAAAAAAAAAAAAAAAAGAAAGAAAGAAAGAAAAAAAGAGTAAGTGTATAAATTTGAAAGGCGTTATAAGATAGTTCTGTTAGTAATATAAGTTAGGATAGAAAGTGAATCAGGTACATTTTGGACTTTCCAAAATAGGATAGATAATGGAATTATTTTCTCTGAATTTGTCAAATGCAAATGGACTAGACATTGTTTAGATATTTATTGCTTGTATATATGGTATATAGTTATTGTACTTTTTTATATAGTTTTTCTTATATTAGTTATAACTTTTTTCTTTTTTCTTTTTATTAAAATAGAAAGGGGGAATATGGTGATATTTTATTTGAACTGAAATGTGATTTTATTTGTATGTTGATAAATAAAGTTGTCTGGGGGTCAGAGCTAATAGCAAGCCATAGCAGAAGCCGGGCAGTGGTGGCACACACCTTTAATCCCAGTCACATGACAGACAGATCTCTCTGTGTTCAAGGACACCACCAGCATGGAGACACACGTCTTTAATCTCAATACCAACCATAGAGACCTAGAGGTCTGTATAGACAGGTGGTGACGAGGAGGTCATGTGGTTGGGTTTACAACCAATAAGAAGGCAGAACAGAAAGTCAATAAAAAGACAGACATACAGGAAGTAGGCCTCTTTCGGAGGGGAAGGATGGCAGTAGCAATGAAGGGTAAGAAAGGGGTTTTAGTATCAGCTCTTAGCTACTGCTCTGACCTTTTGGGCTTTTAATTCTGCATTTGGCTCTGTGTTTCTTATTTAATAAGACTGTTACATCTACACTGTTTTTATTTTGTTTGTTCAATGACAGGGTCTCGTATAGACCAGGCTGGCCTCACAATAGTTGTATAGCTGAGGCTGGCTTTGAACTCCTGATCCTCATGTCTCTACCTCCCAAGTGGTGAGATTACAGCCATGTGCCACCATACCTAGTTTCAAAGCAGAATTTTAAAAGATGAATGAAATTGAGCAAACCCTTCTGAAATGTTATTATTCGGGTGGGGGAGGGGTTATCGACTGTCTGGTTTATTCTAGTGAATGGTCCCAGATATATGTACACACAGGCAGCATTAATGGATTTAGTGAAATCCATTAAAAACAAAGAAAATGTCATGAAGTTAGGAAGGGATATGTGGAAGTGAACCTAGAGAGAGTTGGAGGGAAGAAAACTGGAGTGGACATGATCATGGTTCATAGTACTCATGCATGAAATTCTCAAACAATAATCAAAAATATTTTTAAAGATGTATTTTTTTCTTTATTTTAAATTTAACTTCTTTATCGACTCTTTGGAAGTTTCACATCATGCACCCCAGTTCTGGTCACCTCCTGGTCTCCCTATATCCTCCCTTCACCCCTGCTGTGTCCCCCCACAAAAGAAAATAATGAAGTAAACAAGCAAACAAAAGCAAAAACAAACAAAAAAAACTCTCAAAAAAACGAAACAAAACAAAAACAACAGAAAAATCTCTCTGCTTCTCCTTCTTTCCCGCCTCTCCAGTACCTCTTCATCCATCCTGGTGGCATTGGGGGCTTCAGTGTGTCATATAGTACACCCCTTTGTCCCATCAGCTTTACTGGCAAATGTTCATTACAATGAGTCACTAGTCTGGTTCAAGGCCTCTGGTTTCTGGTACACCATCATCTCTGGGTCCTCACCAGAACTCCTCTAGGATATTCTGTGGTCACCTCAAGTCAAAGATGTATTTTTTAAAACCTAATATCACATATGCCATGGAGAGGACCCTGTGGCAGGGAGCTGTGGGCTCTCCAGGAAATGAGACCAGCTGCTGGCTGACAGCTAGAAGTAGAGACTCAGCCTTGCAGCCTCAGGGACAACACTCTACCAACCATCACCGAAGCTTAGAAGAGACTTAAGGAACTCAGGAGGCTGCAACTCTGATACCTGGTGAGAGCCTGCTGAGAAGGCACTCCAGTTAAGCCCACTTAAGCTCTGACCCACAGGATAAGCCAGGATAAGAAGCATTGTTCCAGGCCTTTACAACTGTGACTTGTGGCTTGTCACATAGGACATTAGAAAGTGACTACAGTCAGCAGACACAACCAGCTTGATTGATCTGTGCTCAACTCATCATGTCTCAAGCACTCCTCCTGTGGTTGAGGAGGGATGTTGTTCCTCACTTTATACCCCTCCTTTAGAGTCCTGTATTTCCTGGCATTTGTTGCAGATCTCTTTATATACATCATGATAAAATTGTTGATGTAAGTCAGTGAGTGTCCTTCCATCATAATGGCAAAAACAGGATCCCAGAGTCCAGTGTTTTCTTTTCAATTGCCTCACGGGAGATCTTTTTGTTATATCTCAGTTTAAATCATTTTAAGGAACTGAAGGGGGCAGTTACTATTTGGAGGTAGATTTATGTTACTGTGTCCCCCCAAAAATACTGACAGGCTACAGGATCTCAGTATCCTTTAGAGTACAGGGAAGAAGCACACTAAAGACAGTGCACAGATTCACATGGGACATTCTAAATTCAGTGAAATAAAGACCCTAGATCCTGGCCTTTGACTTCAAAGGCCACCACAATTCCTATGACATTCAATTTTTTCCTCAGGATAGAACAATGAAGGCTACCAGAAATTTCCCTAATTGCAGAGAGAGAGAGAGAAAGAGAGAGAGAGAGAGAGAGAGAGAGAGAGAGAGAGAGAGAGAGAGAGAGAGTTATTTTGAGACAGTTGACATTTCACACACCAGGACACCAGCAGAATCATGAAACATATCAGCTTCAATTAAGAAGATCAATAATCCAGCACATTAAGTGTACCAGGCTGTTTCTTTTAGGCCACCAACCAGCTCCCAAATAATGACACAGAGACTTACCATTAGTTTTGAATGCTCGGCCTTAGCTTAGCTCATTTCTGGTTAGCTCTTTTAACTTAAATTAACCTTTTGCCTTGGGGCTTTTTACCTTTTCTTACTTTCTTGCTGTCTCTGTGTCTGACTGGCTGAGGACTGCCTGGCTTCTGGCCCCGGGCATCTCCCTCATTCTCTCCTCTCTTCTCCTCTCATTCTTTCTTCTCTCTGGAACCTAGACCTCTCTCCTATTTATTCTCTCTGCCCAGTAGCCCTACCTATTCCCTCTCCTACCTAGCTATTAGCCAGTCAGCTTTTTATTAGACCCATCGGGTGCCTTAGGCAGGCAAGATGAAACAAATGCAACATAGCTTTACATAGTTAAACAAATGCAGCACAAACAAAAGTAACACACCTTTTACACAGTTAAAATAATATTCTGCAGTGTAAGCAAATGTAACACGTCTTTGCCTAATCAAAACAGTATTCCACAATAACTAAGTGGGAAGAGGTCCTCAGAAAATGGAGTGTAAGGAAAAGTAACAGTCTCTTCTTGTCTGTTTTTTCCTGAGGAGATGTGAACAAGTCCATATTCACTCTAGATAGGGCACTAACCACAGACCAAAGAAGCCACTCCACCAATGTCCTAGGGTTACAGGAACGTGAATGTGATAGTTTGAATGAGAAATGTCCCATCAGAGGGTTTACATACTTGAACCCCAGTTGTTGGCGCTATTTGGAGGAGTTGTGGAACCTTTCTGAAGTGGAGCATTAATGGAGGAAGTATACCACTGGGCAGGGGGTGGAATTTGAGGATTTAGAGTCTCTCTCCACTTCCTTTTCTCCCCCCTCCCTCCTTAACCCTTCTCTTCCCCTGCTTCTTGTGAGTAAATGAAATGTAAATGAAATCAGCCAGCCTCCTGCCACAATGCTTTCCTTGCCTATTGCCATGCTGTTGTGGGATATTCCTTTACACTGTGTGAAGATGTGTCACTGTGTTGGTTTAATAAAGAACTGAATGGCCAATAGCTAGGCAGGAAGAGGTTAGGCAGGACTTCTGGGGACAGAGAAGACTCTAGAGGAAGAAAAGCGGAGATGCCAGCTGGACTGAGGGAACAAGATGTGCAAGAGAAGAGGTAAAAGCCACAAGTCATGTGGCAACATGTAGATGAATAGAAATAGGTTAATTTAAGTTGTAAGAGCTAGTGGGACAAGCCTAAGCTATAGGCCAATCTTTTATAATTAATAAGTAGACAAGCCTAAGCTATAGGCCGATCTTTTATAATTAATAAGTCTCCGTGTCATTTTTTGTGAACTGGGGGCAGAAAGAAAAATTCATCTACATCACCCCTTCCCTGCCATAATGGACTCTATCCTTCCTAAACCTTTCTTCTCTTAGTTGCTTTGGTCATGGTCTAATCCAATGAGGGCTTCCTTCTGGAAGCATGGCTGACTCAAAGGCAGCTGAGTCACTGAGTGATGGCTCACTAAAGCTTAGTCCAGGAAGCTCTATACCCAACTTGCAGGCAGTTCCACCAGAGATTCAAGTCTTCCCAGGGATTGTTCTTATTTATACAACCTTGTTTGTGTGTGTTGGGGGTGAGGGTGGGGTCATCCTTGCTACTTTCTAAGCTTCCTAAGCCTTCTAAGCTTAGTGTGCTTCCTGAATCTAAGAGCCTCCTTCTAGGAGGGAACGTTTCAGTTCTGAGGAAACAGCACAGGACACGGAAGAATAAAGAAGTCACTCTGTGACCACCTCCCAGCCTCACCCGCACAGTGCTTTAAAGTCCTTGTGCTACAGCATCTGATGTCACTGCCTGCAGAGGTCACGTGCTGGGTTTTGGATGTTAAACTGATACTCAGAACCATCTAATGAACCCAGAAAAAGAGTGAACTCCTGTGTCAGCAATGTCATGTCTTCCCTCAGTGCCTAGAAGGTGTCCCAAAGGAGGCTGGGCTCACACTAGCCTGACAGTAAATCCAACCTTCCCCAAAGGGGCTATGAGCTTGAACAGTGAGTGCTGCAATTAACTGGGCATTCTGCTCACTCCTTGGGCATGTCTCCACATAGGACATCGTGATCACTTAAGAAAAGAAGAGAAGTGGAGGCTATCCCTAAACCCAGCTGCTAGAAAATGAAGACTCAGGAGTTCAAGACAGTCTGATATTAAGAAATATACTGCAATGACGTGTCATACATTTAAACACTTGAAACAAATCCCTGTTCAATTACATGTTTCCAGATGGTTCATTTAACAGCAAAAGTCCAAGACCCTAAATTTCTCCAACTCTCACTCTTAAAAGGTTTTTTTTTTTTTTTTTTGGACAGTGACATATGTATTTGATTTCAACAGAAGGGTCTGAGGCAGAAATGAGAAAATTTCATCTCACATATATCATGACAATTACATCTCTGACTGGGCCGTGCAATTGTTCTGCCCTGAGACCTGGAGGGACTAAACGATCTTCAAAGGTCCCAGGTACATAAATACCTACATCTTTACAGATGTATTTCAGTTCGGCTGAGCAGGGCCAGGGTTTGTGTGGGGTGGTGTGGGCAGTCTGAATTAATGTGATCCTTTTCAGGCGACTTTATTACACCATGCTTTATGCCTCAGAGGTCCACCGCAGACTGCAGTAGCTACAGCAACTTAAAGTGAGATGGCAAGAGGGAGACAGCCAATAACGTAACAGCCAGGAGAAATTCATCTAAATGGTAATGCTCCCACATCCCAGACTCCATTGGGTCTGAATTTGAAAGAACTGTAGCAAACCACAATATCAGAGAGAATGTCTGGACCAAGGGCACCCTGAGGAGGCAGCGGGGCATCTCTCACAATGGGATGGAATCCAATTAGAACCTAGCCAGAAACACACACACACACACACACACACACACACACACACACACACACACACACACACTTTCCTGGTATCTGTGACCATGCTTAGCAGGTACCCCTTGACTGCAGCCATATTCATGAGCAAATCTCTCCATCCATTGAAACCGATGATCTACTGGACATCGCAAATCACCAGAAGGTTAAATGATAATAATAATAAAAAAAGCGTAGCTTCCATAGGACTCTTAATATTTGTGATCAAATACCACCCCTCCCTTCTATCATGTTTTACTTCAAAAAAATCTGTATGTGTCTTCGTAAGGGTTTCTATTGATATAGGAAACTGACATGCCCAAAAGTAATATGGGGAGGAAAGGGTTTATTTCAGCTTACATTTCTACATCTACATCACAGTTCACCACTGAGGAAAAATTCAAGCAGAAACCAGAAGGAAGGAACTGGTGTAGAGGCCATGGAGGAGTGCTACCTACTGGCTTGCTCCTCATGGCTTTCAGTTACAGGCTAGGTGGCTATCCGTCCTCCACAAGTCAATCAATGAGCGAAGGGTGCCAGGCATAGAATGGAGATTTATTCGAACAGTTTCGGCGTGCTTGTGACTGATTATTAGGATATGCTTTCCTTCAAACATCCCCTCCCCGTGTGCTGTTCACAAGCTCATTGCTCATGAACCCAGGCCTGAGAACTACGGGACAGAACTTCCTCAGCAAAGCCACCGCCCTAAGGACCTCCTTGGGTGGCTTCTGCCTCTCCTTCTACTCCACAAGAAAGCCATTGCTCTCTTTTTGCCTCCTATGACAGTACAAATGTAATCCCATGTGTGAACACAGTACATGCATGTGCACGTGCACACGTGTCAAAACTAGAGGTCGGTGTCAGGTGTCACCCTCTATTGCTCTCCCTCCAACATATTGAGGCAGGGCCCCTCACTTGAACCAAGAACTGGGCAATTTTATCTAATCTGGCTAGGCAGCTTGCTCCATGGAACAGCGGCTCAAAGAGCAACAAAGTTCCTAAGCGGAGGCATTTTCAGAAACAAACTTTTAGCCCTGGCTATAGCACACCTGATGGCAGCTTCCTGTGAGCTCTACAAAGGACTGTGAAACTGGTGACTTAAATAACACAGAAAAATTGTGCTACAGATGTTTCGACCCAAAGTTGAAGCGGTTCTCACCAGGCACCGGTTCCCTTCTCGAGGTTCCAAATAGGAAACTGCTCCCTGCCTGTGGCACCTGCCATCCTCATTCGAAGCCAACAGTCCTGTGCACACTCCTCCCAGGGACTCCACTTCCCTGGTTCTCTCTGCCTTGTCATAGCTCTTCTGGCCACATCATTCAGGACTTACAGAATTAGATCAGGCTCACCCATACAGTCCATAATAAGCCTCCTATTCTTGAGTTCCAAATGGAATCAGCTGAAAAGACCCCTTTTGCTACCTATTGACATCGTCACTAAGTCTGAGAATTTGGATGCAAGTACATGACAGGCACCATTCTGCTACCACAGGGAAGGCCAATACTTTTCCTGTCCTAGTCCAACCCAGAGATAAAATGCACTCAACATAACCAATGAGGATCACCAGTCGTAAACAGGATCACCTCCTTAGAGCTCCGTAAGTCTGAGGCAGAGGAGAGGGGGAAAGCCGTCTTCTACAAAGGCTCTTTTTATCAAACATCTTTTCTCTATTTTAGATATGACACAAACCCTTTGCAGGATGATGTTTCCTTTGTTCTTATGTGATACTTCGATGAATTGGATGTAAGAGATTCGTTTTACTAGTCTAGAGACATAACTAAAGCAGAACAGAGGTTAGGAGTGGCAAGTTAGATATATTTAGGTAGAACAATAACAAATGGTTTTATGGGCACACATGTGCATGTGTTTATGTGTGTGTGATGTTCACATGTGTGTACATGTGTGTGAAGGATCACACTCTTGTGTGTGTCTGTGTTTGTGCACAAACACACACACATGCATGTACATGAGCCAGGGTACACATGCATGAGCACGTGTGTGGAAGCCAGAAGTTCATGTCAGGTATCTTCCTCCACGTTACAAATTGAGGCAAGGTCTTTCACTTCAACCAAGAACTGTCCTAATTTGGCTAATGTGGTTAGCCAGCTTGCTGCAGGCATCCCCTATATCTGCCTTCCAAGCACTGGGGTTACAGGGGTGCTGTTAGGCATGTCAGTATTTACATCAATGCTGGGTATCCAAACTGAAACCCTCACTCTTGTTTGACAGAAGCATTATCGGCTGAGCCATCTCCTTAGCCCAAGATCATGGGTTTTGATGCAGTTGCTTGACGGATAGAAATGTCGAGCTGCACACAAATTATACTTGTCACCTATAATTCACTTCAGATCAGTCTTACAGGAAATGTGATCTTGATCACTCAGAAAATGCACGTCCTTAGACAGCTGAGTAACACGATATGGCTTTTTGAAAACAAACCGATAACTCAAGTTCCCAAGGGCAGAAATGTCGAGTCTGCAAGGCACACGGCCCTTCCATTCATAAGCTGCCCTGGGCGCTGTCACCAGTATAATGAAGGGAACTGGTAATCTCTAACAGGAGGTGCAAACAGCCTGGATCCTTACTCTCCTTCCTCTGCAAATCCCCTCCGCACAAAGATGTCTGGCCACCTCAGAAGGGGGATGGCAGATGCCCCCTGTGTCCCTAGGAACCCCCCCTTTCCTTCTTAGAAACATTCAGTTCATCTATCCCCTCTCCAGCCTTCTATCAAAATAACTGAACATCTTTATCTCAGACAGTGCCACCAGACACAGTCTTCTTCTAATTAAACACAGTATTCAGATTATGCGTGGTTATTCTTCAGTGATACGCAGTACACACAAACCTTTGGTGGAAGCCCCTACAGGAAGCCTAACAAATTTACCCAAGAATCTACCATGTATCTAATAGCACATGAGTCATCTGGGCCATAGTTACTATGAATCATCCAATATCAATGTCTATACCTATCTATTGCTATATCTGTATGGGGGGGCATTCATGATTCATTCTCTAGATATCTGAAGTGAAAATTATTTGAGATTATTATATAGAAATATCCTCCAAACTGAAATGTTTCCCTCCTAAAGAAATGTTGTGAGGATTCTAAAAGTAAACAACTGAAAAGGCTCATGACTGAGTTCCTCACTCCAAAGGGGCAGGCTGGGGAATAGCACTTCTCAGGATCGGTTCTCAGAATCAAGGTGACATAGAATTTTAAGGAACTAAAGAAGAGATGGGAAAGGAGATGAACTCATCTGAGACCTGGAAATTCATTTGAGAACAGAAGCAGGGGCATAACACCCAGACCTTTCAGGATAAACAGGAAATGAGTTGTTTTCCCACAGGGCACCAGGGAGCCAATGACAAAGCTCTGGCTCTCTCTCTCGGTAGTGACTCTCTCAATTTTCTTCACTTATAAATGTCATGCAATCCTTAGAATAGGAACTACCTAACTACCTAGCGGAGATCAGCCTTGAAGGCCGACAGCAGGCTTTCTGCCCCACCTAGAACACAGGGTAAACTCTTTACCGTCATACTGCCATTCAGCAGAGATCTCTTTGTGAACCAGGAGCCTGCTGCACAGGCTTCTCACCCATCCCGAGCTGGGCTTGCACAGATCTCCTAAGCAGCCACTGTCTCTGCAGCCTCTGCCTGCTCCACCTCTCCATGCACAGCTCCGGGAGCTGCAGCTACAGTCCACCTCTCCCTAAGAGTCCTGATTAAAATGTGCATGCACCACTCTGTTCTGAGCACACAGAGAAATTGCTACTCGAAGCAATTTAAGGAACAAAAGAAGTCAGAGCCGAGCTGATGCCTGGCTTTAAACTTCATCTAATCTGCTTTTAATCTTTATAGTTTTTAAAGTCCAGGATGTGAAGCCTTTAAGACAGTGTGTTCTCCCTGGATTCCTTTTCGTCCTGGGTCTGGTTTCTGAGAGGCAAATAGCTTGAACATCATAAAGGCAGACTAGATCACAGCCCGGGCTGTCATCTTCCTCTGCCTGGCATTAGGCTAAGCCATTAAATGGCTCTATCCAGCATGCTTGCAAAAGCTCTTATTTTGCATATTGACTTTTATGAATACTCTTTCTCTTTCCTTGAGGGCTGAAGAGAAACCACCATCAAGAAGTGCCCTACTTGATAGTTAAATGTTCCTTACATTAACTTAATAGTGACCTGCTCTAAGCGGGTCTTTCCTTCCCTTTGAGTTCCTGGCTTTCTGCTAATTTGTCCACTAAATAAACACCATGGAGTTTGAGAAATAGACATGTCCTCAGGAGACTTAAGAGGATTTATTGTTGCCTTGTATTTCTTATTAGTATAGCATGATAACAAAGTTGGTATCTCCATACAGGCACACATCCTGGAAACAGTGTGCAGTAAACAGCCTCAACTGGAAGTCATCTCCTGTGGTTTAGCCACACTGTGAATGCCTACCTACAGCTCCTCTCTCCCACCCACCCCCACCCCACCCCACTGCCGGAACAACAATGGCTTCTGAGACCCACTTCTCCATGAAAAGAAACTCAGGGGATACTCACAGAAAGACAAAAGGAAAAGTTTTTACTGTGCTCTGCCAGGTAAGGGTGGAGGTACCCTAGGAACTTAGGAGGGAGGGATGATTCCTTAAAGAATCAGGTTTGCCAATAAAGGTTGATTCCCAGTCTTTTCATCCATACGATCTAGGCAATATCATCAACAGACTCCCCTTTGTCCACTTCCCCAAATATCTTTGCTGAGCATCCTCCCCTGGGCTAACAAGGGTGCTGGTTCACAGCAGGAAAGTCACTAGCAAAAAAAAAAAAAATCACCAGTTACCTCCCTTATTAATAAATTCTACAAAACACACAGAGACTAAGAAGCCCTATTTATGTCCTTTCCAGCCCAGGAGTGGACAGTGTCTTCTGCTTTCCCAAGAGGAGTGAGTTCCAAGTTGCACAGATTTCTGTTCACCTGCCAACCACAATGCAAGTCCTCCTAGAATAGAGACACCACCCTGTCTCCATACACAGTAGCATACTGGTCTAAGAAGATCACACTGCCCAGGCACTCAGACTTTTCTTTCCTTTTCCAGCTGCTCCATTCAGTTTTCTAACAATCTCTCTGACTGTGTGAACTGTTGCCTCCCTGATTTTCATCCTACTGGCCCCAGGGCCAGCCCCCCTCTGCTCTTCTCCACCCAAACCTGTCTCCAACATTACCACAGAGATGGCTAGGCCTTCTGGCAAGGCAGAAGAGCATGCCATTTCCATCGGCTAGTGTTGGTACAGAAATGAAAATAATTCCCCAGAGAGTTAGCTAACTCCTTTTATGTGCTATAGGCTAACTAGAGGAGTCCTTAGATTCTGATGCTAAACTCAAGAGCTTTTCTGCTCTAAAATCTCACATCCAGCTCCTTGGCTCTTCTATTCCTCAACCAGAGTCAAAATAAATGGGTATTTTATAAATTCATTTCATGGTCTAATTAGATTAGAAGTGTCCTCCATTAACAAGAAATGAAAGCATTCATAATTGGATGCAACTCAAGCCGTGTGTGTGTGTGTGTGTGTGTGTGTGTGTGTGTGTGTGTGTGTGTGTGTGTTTTCCATTACTAAGCTTAGAAGGCAGCCGTCTGATCTTCATAGGCCTGTGATGCTTCTCCATGTTGGTCAATCCTCTCTTCTCTTGATCCCTCTGCTGACACTAAATCCTGAACCCACACCAAGACCCAATGGGATTTGTCTTGCCAGTGGGCTGTGAGAACGGCACCTCCTATTCTGCCTGCATGGCCTGAAGATGCTGCTGAGTCTTTAGTACTCAGCTACCATAGTTCCAGCTTCCAGGCATCCACCTCCAAGGAAGGAGGCTCCACCAGAGGCGCTGTTAAGTCCTTGGATCGTCCAAGCTGGCTGATCTCTTCCCCTCTGCCCTACACTGACAGCAGATGTTGCCAATCAATTAACATCAATATGTAACAACCTTAGGCCAGGTAACCCCATCTCTCCCAAGGCTCCCAGCTTTTCAAACAGCCCTAGAGCAAAGTTGGGGTGTGCTTTCAGATTGTAGGTAATTCACAATAAAATACATCTCTGACTAGTTCAACATCTCAAGGAATTTGCAGTCATCCCTGTCCTCATTAGGCACAATTGACCTATGCCAGACCTAACTTGCTATTCAAATCTGAAGGGCACAAGCAATTATTAAAAGGTCCCTGTGTTCTTTCATTGAACATATATCACTGCAGATTCAGTCTGTTCCCAGCACTTGCACCCTCACCCCGATCAGCTTGCCCCAAGATGAAAGGCTAGCTTTGGAAGCCCTCTGTATCAGAAGAGCCCATTACAGAATGGCTACTGCTCACCCAGAGCTTAGGAGAGAGAACTGCTTTGAGTTATCTGTAGCAGTCGTAGGGTTTATGTATCCTCTACATCCTGACTATAAGAGGAAAGGAGAGCTGTGAACTTCTGGTAATTTACAGTTGAAGAGGAGGAGGAGGAGGCCTATGGTTGCACAGGGTGAATCACAGGAAACTGTAAAATGGCTTTGAAAACCCTACTGTTGAGAAGAATCTCCTGGGAGTGGATAAACCAGGCTCCTCCATTCCAAGGCAGATTTTATCCCCAAGGCAATGGTCTCCTGGCTGCATGGATGGTAAGAGCAAGGAAAAAGTGGACAAAGAAGTGCAAGTGAGCCAAGTCTCCCTGGTGCAGAGAACTCCTGATCACTCAACACTTCCAAAAATCTGCCACATGCAAGCAAAAAATGTGAGGTTTTCGTTACAAGTTCGGGTTGGCTCATGGAGTCTGGATGATGTCTGAGCTACCAGGTGATGCTCATGTTTCTAGCTAGCTCTAGGGCCATGCTTTAGAGCCAAATACAGAGTGCTTTCTTTCACGTATTTTATGTCTTCTGAGCCCACCCAAGAGATGCTGAATCAGAACAGCTGGGTTGGAACTCAAACATCTGCTTTACATCAAGCTTTAGGGTGCTTCCTATGGTTAATAAATGGGATAACTCTGGTCTCGTGCTGGATCTGAGGGGTCCAGGGTTCAGACACTCTGGGGAGAGCCTGGAATCTTTTGTAATTGCGGCCCAAACAGGGGCCACAGCTAAGAAGGAGACACTGACCGCTTAGTGATGTGCGCTTGCCTGTCTGATCCTTAGAAGCCTGGAGAACAGGCTCATGAGGGTGGCTGCTCAGGAATAGGGGTGCAAGCAGGAGGAAAAGACTCCACCTACCTGAGGCAGATAGAGACTGTCTTCAAAGAGACAGGGCCTTCTCATGTGGGAAACACAGCAGGGCAGGAGATCCATGATATAAGGGCCAACAGGAAGGTCTTCCAAAATGAACAAGTCTCCAGTCTTTCTTCTCTCTGTAGGTGAATGAGCTTTAAGCTCAGGGAAAGGCAGAAGTGAAGAGAGAAATATACACATACCACAGAGAAAAGCTTTTGTATTGATTGGTATTGGGTATGGACTCACCATAAGACATTCTGAATCTTTCACTGTATGGGGATGGGTTCCCTAACCGTCAAAGAATTAATATTGACTCACTGCACTAAAAGTCTTTGAGTTAGAGTTGAGCTGATTCACATGCAAGATAACAATCTAGGAGGAGATGGGAGAGAGCCAGCGAAAAATCTAGCTTTTCCTGTGTAACCCAATTCGCCTATGGAAACATACCTTGAATCTCTGCAGACACAGAAGTCAGGGAGGAAGCACCATTTATAAACCCAGTCCTATGCTAGATGTTTTCTTGACATCATCTAATTTGAAAACAACCCTCTACGGCAGGTGTTATTGCTTTCATTTTTCAGAGAAAGAAACCAAAGCCCAGAGAGTTTAAGCAAGTTTTCATTTCACATGGCTAACAAGACCGAAATCCTGTGTTCTTCATGATCTGTGCCTCGGCTTGACTACATGCCTGTGATTACATCGCTTCCATCCCCTCTGATGGCTCAGTCACCACGCGGCACTGGGGGAATAAAGGAAGACACCATGCCTCCAAGAGTCTCCTAACTCCTGCCAGTCCTCCAGCTTTGCTCTGTGCTCCATATAAGCACATGCTAGGTTGTCTGAAATGTAAACGTGATTAAGTGACATAGACACCTATTTTCCTTCCCCAGCTCCTATGTCATACCTAAAATGCTCCCAGGGCTGGGCTCCGTGGGTAGAGTGTTTGCCACAGGCAAGCATGAGGCCCTGAGATCAGATCCCCAGCTCTATACGGAGCCAGACATGACTACAGGCTCCTGTGGTAACTGTATTCCTACAGCAAAGTGTAAGACAGACAGGAGAGTCTCTGGAAACTCACTGGCCACCAAGCCTGGCATATAATGCAGGCAGAGGTTGCCCTCAGCTTCACACTCATGCCATGGTATACATGTTTCTGCGCGCACACACACACACACACACACACACACGCACACACACACACACACACACAAATATATATGCTCACACACATATGCACACTCACATAAACAAAAACACAAATACACACACATACACAGACATAAAGATACATACACACACAAAAATAAACACAGACATACATTCACACACACATATATACATACACGTACACACACATAAGTATACACACACATACACTCACACAGATACACAAACACACATGGTGTGATAAGGCATTCATCTGTAGTAAACAATAAAACTTATTAGAATAGGGTAATTGTATTATCATTATTATTGTTGTTGTTATTAATTAGAACAACTAGATATTACCTGCAATGAGCCTTTGTGGAGTGTGTCTGCCTCAGGAAGATCTGATATATTTGCTCTATATTAAGTAGCCTAGCATAGTAAATGGTTGTATTATTCTTTAATCAAGATAAGTTCAAATGAGGCTTAAAACCCTGCTTGCCAAGATGGAAAAAAATAAAAATAAAAAGCATTCTTGTTTTGGAGTTCCTCCTGGAAGTTACAGGCTTACTAAAGTTCTGAGACTAGAGCAGGTGGATTTACGTGGTGCCAGGGAAAGGACGTGTCTCCAGTTCTCCATCCTTTATGGCTACATAAAATTGTCCATTGATTCATCCAACAGTATGGTTGAATACAAAGGGATTTTACTAAGTGAGAAAAAGTCAGACCCAATGGGCTACGACTGTACGATTTGATTCAGTCTCTAAAAGGCAAAATTGTTGCAGTTGAGAACACAGTAGCTCTTTCCATGGAATGGTGGGTAGAAGAGTAGGTAGAGACAAACAATATACTGGAAAAGGAAAGAATGAGTTGGTATAGAATTCACCAATATACTATTTCTGTCTTGGGATGATTGCATAAATTTGTTCTATCTTAATTTGAATGAGATATTAAATGACTTTTCTCCAGAGGAACGTTCAGAATGATAGGAGCAGTCAATAAGGTAACAGAGGGAGGGACAAAGGATGCCTTGGATCCATTGAGAACTGCAGAATTTCCTACCACAGAGAAAACCACTGACACATGAGCTACAAAATATTAAAAAAGTAATCAGAATGCTGGGGGATCCAAGATGAAATAGTAGCTGTGAAGACGAATCTAACTTCTGTCAATGTCTGACATAATCGCTCTCTAGAGAACAGGGGAGGAGGAGATGACCCAAGACGCATCAAAAAAATGGTGTGTAGATGAGAGATTTAAAAAGGAGAGAAAAGGAAATAACAGAAGTGCTACACTTCAGTTGTTAAAGCTTTTTATCATGAGGTCACAGGCCAGCAATTCTATAGCTGCTCTGTAAGGAGGCTGAGGTAGGACAGATCAGCAAGTAGATGGTTTGAGAAGCAGTCTTCAAAGCATGGACGGCCCCAGTAGGCTGCACATTGGAGGCATCATGCACGCTTAGCCTCAGAGATAAGCAGACCCAGAAGCAATGGCAGACCACCAGCAATGTGTGGGCTATCATACATACATATCCTTCCTCTTGATCTTTCTGCTGGAAGAACCCCAAAGCAATGCCACGCCAGAACCAATGATTACTCCCTGTGCCCAGACCTTGGTTTCAAAATGGAAAAGTTATGAAGTGCCCCCAAAAAAGCACTGAATGGGGGAAGGGTCCAAGGAGTGTGAGAGTTAAACCAGTAGAACTTTCTGTGACCAAGGCTGGGGCAAGGTAGACAACAACATAACAGTGGTATTTGTGATTGCATTACACAGTGTGAACTACATACAAAAGAGAGCACCCAAACATAAATGAATAAATGGGTAGATAAAGAAATGAATGGACAGAGAAACAATTTTATTTGGTTTTTGTTTGTTTGTTTGTTTGTTGGTTTGTTTATGGAGACAGGGTTCCTCTATGTAACAGCCCTAGCTGTCCTGGAACTCACTTTGTAGACCAGGCTGGCCTCGAACTCACAAAGATCCCCTTGCCTCTGCTTCCCAAGTGTTGGGATTAAAGGCATGCACCACCACAAATCTTATCTGCAAAAGAATTTCGGATATATGCAGAATGCTCTCCCATGCAGAGGGATAAGGAATTGATTCCTACAGGTAGAGTTGGAGAAGGGAACAATAGCGACTTAACCAGGTTATCAAGATTATCATCAGTGGGTGGCAATGTGTGGTAAGGCCCCTTCATCCCTGCAGTAACTCCCAATACTGATAACTCTGGTTCAGCCACACAAGGCCACTTTAAGGAACATTTTACAAAAACCTAGCCAGTACTACTCAAAGTTCGCAGTCATGAAAATGGGAGAGGACTGAGAGGTGGAATCTGGGAAGATGCGGCACTTCACATGAGGCACCTGGGTTGTTTGTGTATTGATCAGAAAATGTCACTAATGGAAAAACTGGAGTAACTCTCTGGTATGTTTATTAAGGTGGGGGAGCGGAGGAGGAGACTTGTATACTATCAGGAAAGCAGACAGGATTTCTCATGAGCCTTTGGTTCCTGCTGACTGCTGCCCATGCTCCCTGTCCATGCCCATTTGACCTATTCAAAGGCAGGCACTTCATGTCCTCATTGTCACATGTGGGCAGGGCTTACAGTGGTCAACAGACACTCCTAACTTGCTCAGTCATATCCTGCACTGAGATGCTACCGACATCTTGATACTGAGAGATAAGACACAGAGGCTCAGTTTAGACTCATGCTCTGCATTTCCACCATCCTATCCCCAGGGAAGCTAAACCCTTTTCCTTTGCAATAAGTCAACTCCACTCTTTGTTATCCGATTTCCATTACAGTCCTGAAAACTGCAAAGTTCTAGCAAAACTTGACAGACACGAAGAGCAAATCTCAAGGCTTCCACTAGAGCTCCCCTGCTTAAGCAGCATCTCAGGACCCTTCACCTTCTGTAGCAGGAAGATCCCCATGGAAGAAAGTTTCAGGACACTGGCTTGACACTCTTCACCCACCATTCTGTCACACATCACACTATACATATTTCCATCTCATAGCGTGAGTTCCTTCAACTAAAGAATGGTGTCTCATGTCTCCTCATGAGTGGAGGCCCTCATGAGTAAGAGACCTGGACTGTGGTCAGCCAGATGTGTAAATGTGATCCTGAGGATCCCACGATACCAGCTACCCAGCCTGACTCTGTCAGCAGAGTCACGTGATAGAAGCAGCTGGAACATTCTGAAACTCACTTGCTCCCATCTGAATTTGTGAATGGAGCGGAGAATCGGGGTGTGGTTGGCCTCCCGACTGGAATCGGGGTGTGGTTGGCTTCCGGACTGGCACTGTGGCTGTGGTGCCTCTGAGGCTGCTCAGCTCAGGTCCACAAGGCTCTGTGTCCTTTCTTTACTGACAGCTGTCATCCCCAGTCAGTCTCTGCTCAGCATCCATGCACAACCTTCCCTAGATGGTTCGCTGCCTCCTAAACCCACGTCACCAACTTTGGCTAAGTTTTCTTTCCCTTGAGAAGGAAGTGGTGTGTAGTTGTGTGGATAGGGAGGTGAAGAGGATCAGAGGACATGGGGAAAAGAGTGATCAGTATGTATTATATGACAACAATTTTTTCTCAATCAAAAAAAAAAAAAAAAAGAGTTGTCTCCTTGGAAATCTCACATGCCCAGATGGAGCTTTCTGCAGAATGTTCTCTTGCATCTGATAGCTAAGGTTTCGCATTGGAGTGGGGCTACAGTATAAGCCAAAGAGTTGCTAATCTCTGTGCTGACAGCAGCTAAGGCATTCAAATGGACTAGCACGTTTAATGTAATTTAGTGTGATTGGTCAGTGTGTCAGTTTACCCCTGGGTTATCATGGGAACATGAGGAAGGAAGCTAATTGCTCTGTTGTTGTTGCAGTGTGATGGGCCAGTGCCCCCAAGCAGCCACTGTCCTTATTAGATGGGGTTGCTGGGGGAAAAACTGTCTCATTTCTTAGGCCCCTCCCACTTCTTTTGTTCAGTAATCATATTTAACAGATACACTTATCTGGTTAGCCCTGACATGTGGCAGTGTTGATTAACCCTCAAATTAGAAAGACAGTTACAGGAAGAAATATCTGTGATCGGTGGGGGGGAAGCTTCACACAATAGAGCCTCCTTGTGGGAGCATAGAAAGGCAGGTGAGCTAAGTGAGCGGTATCCTGGATTCTTGCACTTACAGCTTTGGTGAGCTGACATGGCATTCTCAAGCTAGAGTCAGCCCCACAGAACTCCTGCCTCTCACAGCAAAGGGCCAGCTGTGGTATCCCTGCTGGGATGTCACTAGCCAAGACCTCCAAGTGAGTGTGACCTCATTGCAAATGAGAGTGGATTAAACCTACATGATCTGAGGACCAAGTTCTCCCACCCATCACACCCAGATGGCTTGGCATGCATCCGTCACAGCCCCCTGTTTCTTGACGGTCCTGGACTTTTCTACATTTGATAGCAACCTATTAAATTGTGCAATGTCTTCTCCATTCCCAACCTCTTCTTAAGAGTTTCAGAGTGTTTATACGGCATCTATGGATACCTGCACAAGACGGAGCAGACTTGGTCAGCAGTCCATCATGGACAGAGGAGGAGCTCAAGAGGTCCCACCCTTCCCTGAAGAGCTATTGGTAGTTTATGGTTGCCGGGAGACTGGAGGTCATTTTCTTCAGTGGTGTGGCCACTAGTTAATTGTCCAGTGTTCCAACCCATGCAATATTATCCTCTTTGATTAAATTAAACAACATGGAGGTATAGGGTGGGGGGGGGGCTAATTGGAAAGAAGGAGGTCCACGGGAGTGGGGAAGAGAGGGCAAGAAGATGACTGTGGTCACAGAGCATTGTCTATATGAGGGAAATCATTGAAAAACAAGCATTTTCTGTGAAATATGAATTTTTTTAAATGAGAAAACAGAATGTTGGAGGGTCTATGTGATCTGGTGGAAGTTTCTGTGTGCCCCCTCCCCTTTAGACAGGGCCTTCTGTAGCCAAGGCTGGCTTCAAATTCGCCTTATATCCAAGTATTGAATTTCTGATCCTCCTGCCTGTGCCTCCTCACTGCTGGAATTGCAGGCATGCAACACCAGGCTTGGTTTGTATGGTGCTGGGAACTGAACCCAGGGCATCATTTATAGTAAACATGTACTCTACCAACTGAGCCACGTCCCCAGCCTCTCTTCATGACCCATTCTAATGGGCCAGCCTCTGCATTTAAAAAAAAGATCACCTTCACATTCATTAAAAGAGAAATCTGCTAAACTCAAGATTTCCTTTTCCCCTTAATGAGGTCATCCTTTCAGCCACCCTTCCCTGTACTCCACTGTATTTTCAAGGCAGGAGATATCTATTTAGTCCACACTCATGTAAGGAACTCACAACAGCACACTAGCAACATGGTGGTGTTTTCCATTCTGTTTGCAAACCGAGCGTTGGCTCCTCTCATGGAACAGCCCCATCACTCCCCACCCCACCTCATCCCCAGGCCATCCTCACCTTCATATGCTAGATCAAGCAACAGAACCTAAAAACACAAGGAAAACAAAAATCCAAGTGGGTGGATTAGGACACCTACCCAAGCTCACTGGATGGATGGAGATGGGCCACTGGTCCACGTGGGCTTGGCACATGGCTCCCCAGAGCCCCGGCTGAGTCAGCGCAGTGATTCTCAGTAATATCAGAAAATGAGTTTGAGAACAAAATCTGTTTTCTAACCCGTTTGTACTTGAAGGTTTTTTTTTCTTTCTTTTTTCTTTCTTTTTTTTTTTTTTTTTAACTTTCTTGACTCTGGCTTTCTAACATGAGGCCGAGTACACGATTCTACTTCTCTGAGTGCCTCTAAACTGATCTTTAACTGGCATGTTGCCCGACTGGAAAGTTCTGGTGTCAGAATTTCCTTTGTCGCTTTCTCTGAAGGTAGTTTTCCCCTTTCCAGACTACTGGCTTTATTAGTAGTTGGGATTTAAATAAATGTAGCCATTTGTACCATGGTAAATCCTTCCTTCCATGTGTTCCCTTTTCTATTACCTTTCTTTAGAAATACACTCTAAACTAAAATCACTGTCAATCTATTATACAATCAGTTATCTGTTGTCCCTACCTGCTTATCTGTATGCATACCTTTGTTTCCCATAGCAGAGCTTGTAGATAATTTACTGATTAGCCTCTTTACTCTTTATGTTTACTGAAGACCTACTGTGTGGGATATCCCTATGGCTGGTACCTACAAAGGTTGAGAAAGTTAGAATCCTCTTCATGTGAGCTGGGCCATGAACAGCACCATAAAAGGGAGACAGGAAAAGGGCTTCAGCTTAAGGAAGAGGGTGAGAGATTCCAGGGTAAGGAAAGGAAGCAGAGCCAAGGATGGATAACTCAGCCCTGGTCACATGGTCTCAACCCTGGTCACATGGTTCCACATGGCCATGTTTGTACAAGGTTGTTCTTTTCTGACATTTTGAGAGTCTACCAAGTGCTACCAAGAAGCAAAGGACAGTTAGGACATCAGATCTCTGTTTCAACTTCCAGTGTCTGTGTGAATGTGTGAGCATTCATATGTATGTGTGAGTGTGTGTGAATACGTGTGTGTGTGTGTGTGTGTGTGTGTGTGTGTGTGTGTGTGTGTGTGAATCCTTCTATGTGTGGACCACAGAACATGGACTGCATGGGGTGCAGACCAGAGAGCACAGAAGGCAACATGTCCAAGGAAGTCCCTAACATCACAGACGCAGTGATTCTATGCAAGCTTACTCTGCCTCTTCCTCTCTCGATCCCTTGACCTGCTACCAAGCAACAAGCTTTTCAATACATTCCCTTCTGAATTCCGGACTGATCAAAGTTTCCTAGAAAACTTGGATCCTGAAATCAGGTTAGCGGATGGCCAGCATATTATAAATGCTACCACTGCTGCCTCGTGTGTGTGGTTACTTTTAGGTGATTTACTTGTAGTCTAAACAACACTGTTTCAAAAACACTCCTGGAGGCCACCCCTCCCACCTGACAAATGAGAAAGTCTGTGGCCAGAGAGCTTTAATCTAGTCCTGATGAAATAAATACAGTCTGAGCTCAAATTAAGGGCTCAGCATAACCACAGTCCTTTTACATCCCACCTTTGAACCCCCTGAAAGTGTCTTTAAAAGTGGCGGTGAGGTCCCCTGAAACCTCTGGAGTGGGATATGCTGAGCAGAGCTAACGGTGGATCTCACGGGTTGGAAAACAAGGATCTTCATGGAAGTCAGGCTTTATAGCAAACCTATTTGAACTTGTCCCTAAGCAAGGCACAACGTAGGCTTCCAGACTGTTCTCTAGAAACTGCACTGTCATCCTGTATCCTATTTTTACAAGGACACAGTCTAAATGGAGAATGAGTTCCAAGGAGCTGCAAAGAACAGACTGCAGTAATTTCAGCCTAGGTGAGCTGGAAAAAAAAAAATTCGCTTCTGAGATGGGCCATAAATCCAAGCTATTTGATAGGCCTCCTGCTTCTATTCCTGCATTCAAAGAAAAAGCTAATTTGTTTTGTGAAAATTGGAAAAACAAAACAGTACAGAGTGGGGAAGTGGGCCTCCAAGGCACAGCCAGTCAGACAGTCCAGGGAGAACCCTCTGGGCCTTCAGAGTCCATCTACTCAAAGCCTACAGCACAAAACCCGGGCAAGTTCTGGGGGTGGCAGCTTCCCGAAGGCACTGGGGTGAAGGAGAGGTGGTCGCTGGAGAAACAGCTCAGCAGTAAAGAGCACTGGATGTTCTTGCAGAGAACCCAGGTTTGGTTCCCAGGACCCCTGTGATAGCTCACAATTGCCTGTAATTTCAGCTTCAGGAAGAATCCAACCCCTTCTTCTTGCCTCAGTGGGCACTACACACACAATACACACATAAATACAAGTTACTCTTAAAAAAAAAAAAAGTATACCAGGGCTGGGCCAGAGCACAGCGGCCAAGGCCTTTGTACTTTCTGTCATGCCATAGAGCAGGTCCCACCTCACCTGAGCCAGCCCCAGTCCCCTGCTAAGACTAAGAAAACCATTTACCCCGAGCTCTCCGCCACTTCTTTGAAGCACAAAGATCCATGGGAGGGCATCCAGCTAGAAGTCAGGCATGATTACCCAACTCTACTCAAAGGATGATCAAGGCACAGGCTCAAGGCTCTATCTGTGCAAATGAGACACTTCAATCACCAATGTACCAGACTTGCATTTATCCCAAACACTGGGCTCAACTCCATCTTCCTTCCTTTCTGTGACCTGCAGAAAGCTGTTCTGTTTTTCTGGTTTGTTTTTTCCATTGTTCAGCAAGGTATGCCAAGCTTCCTGCCTGAATCCCCATCCGGTTATTACACACACTCGACAACATTACAGGGTTTCCTTAAAAGGCTGGTGAGTCAGGTTTAAAATGAAGAGCAGATTTTCCGGTCAGGTGGCTGCTTGCCTCCATCCGTGTGTCCTTTTCACTAGTTCAGTACGGGCAAAGGCTCCTGCAGAGGTCGTTTTTCTAAAGGAGACTTTTTAAGTGCAGAAAAATTAAGTCCAGGATACTTGGAGAAGGGCAATATGGTTTTCCGAAAATGGCATGTGTATAATGACATCTGAATCATTGAGTGGTTCTTTATCACACACAAGGATCATTTGGGAAAATGGCAACCATGAGGGTCAGCTGTCAAAGATTCTGAATCTGAAGGTTTAGAGAAGACTTGGGAAACTGTGTCGCCGCCATGTACTATGGAAGGATTCAGTGCAAAGGCCAATGGTATGCTATGTTGGTTGGCGACATAGCTGAGAATCAATTGAGAAGAGAGTTTCAATTGAGGAATTTCCTAGAACGGGTTGGGCTATGGCCATATCTGTGGGGAACTGATTGACTAGGAAGATACCACCAATGCCTAGTTTGGGGCTCTGGACTGTACAGGAGTAGAGAAGGTCAATGACAGCAAGCAAGGATGTGTTTACTCTCCTTGTTCTGGGCTGCAGATATGATGTGGCTCACTGCTTGAGTTCTTGCCTTGACTTCCCCTCGGTGATGGACTGGAACCTGTAATTATGTGCGGAGTGGGACCCTTCCTCCCCATGTTGCTTATTGCCACATTATTTTATGACAGCAACAAAACGAAGCTAAAATATAAACTTGCCCGATAATGACTGTTTCAGCTAGTTATCACATCTCAGGTTACCCCAAAGATCTCGAGATGGGCACCTCAGAGATTCAGGTGCCCACCTGATAGCTTACATGTCATGGAGAGCCAGGGCTGAAAACTAAGTCCTTGATTTCCCCAAAGTCATGGAGTCACATTACAATGTCGGATGAACCATGGATCACAAAAGCATGATCACAGAGGAAATCACACTTGGAGTCAAGATGGCCGTGTGTGTGTGTGTGTGTGTGTGTGTGTGTGTGTGTGTGTGTGTGTGTGTGTCTGTGTGTCTGTGTGTGTGTCTGTCTGTCTGTCTGTGTCTGTGTGTCTGTCTGTCTCTATGTCTCTGTGTGTGTCTGTCTGTCTGTGTGTGTGTGTCTGTCTGTCTGTGTGTCTGTCTCTGTGTGTGTGTCTGTCTCTGTGTGTGTGTCTGTCTGTCTGTGAGTCTGTGTGTGTCTGTCTGTCTGTGTCTGTGTGTGTGTGTACACAGATCTGAAATAAGGATGGAGAGAAATCATTTGTAAGAGGAACAGAAAAGATGCTTTCCTTATCACCACAGTGCCCAGTGGTTCACCCCAAATTTTCCAAAGGGGTCCCAGAGCCTCTACTCCTCACACGCCCAACTCTGACCTGGTCACTCAGGAGATAGAGTCCCCCATACTCCCAAATATTAAAAAGGTGAAGATGTTTATTTCCTTTTTAACTCTGTATCTCTCTCTTCGTCTTCTTGACCACTGGCTCGATCCTGTTTCACTGTGGGATTACAGTTACAGACAAGAGGAGAAAGGTCTTCAATACTGCATTGAACCAACCATTCGCAAACTTGAGTTGGACTCTGGATTCATATACACAGTCTAACACCTATCAGAGATACAATGTGCGATCTTGGGAAAATCATTCATCTTCCTAAAGCTCTGCAAAGAAAGGGATTTGACAAGATTTCCTCAAGGGGCTCCTTGGGGATGGTTTCTAAAGATCAGTGCCGCAGTGAGCACCGGGTATATGTAAAGGTTCTGAGTTGGACTGGGTTTCTGAGAGAAAAGCAAAGGTATATTGCCAGACTGATGACATAGGCCTGTTATCTCAGCTACCTGAAAGCCTGATGCAGAAGGACTGTTTGGGCAAGAAAGAATTCAAGGCCAGACTTGGCAACCCTTTCTCGAAATCAAAAGTAAGATCGGGGCTGGAGATACAGTTCGTTGTAGAATGTTTCCTTCCCATACATGAGACCTTACATTTACTCCCTGGTACAAACCAAAAGGAAAGCCGTGAAGCTGAGTGACAGTCTGCATCTCACCTCTCTGACTCATCCCAGGAAAAGCATCCACTCTTGTCTGCTCCAATCTATCTGCCACAAGCAAACTGACTGATTGTTTTTGTTTTTCGAGACAGGGTTTCTCTGTGTAGCTTTGCGCCTTTCCTGGGACTCACTTGGTAGCCCAGGCTGGCCTCGAACTCACAGAGATCCGCCTGGCTCTGCCTCCCGAGTGCTGGGATTAAAGGCGCGCGCCACCACCGCCCGGCCTGATTTTTTTCAAAATGAAAATTGATCCCAGTCTACACACACACACACACACACACACACACACACACACACACACCCTCTAAAGTCTTTCCTTTCTACGTTGCAAGTTCCCAAATGTCCTAGTTAACTGTCAACTTCACACAACCTACACTCTATCTGAGAGCAAAGTCTCACCTGAGGAATTGCCTAAGTCAGATTGGCCCGTGTTTGGACATGACTATGGTGAATTGTCTTGATTAGTAATTGATGCAGGAAGGTGCAGCCCACAGCAGGCATTACCATTTGTAAGCAGGTAGCCTTTGGCTGCATTAGAAATCTAAACTAAGCATGAGCATGCAAACGAGAAGGCAAGCCAGCAAGTCGCATCTTCCATGGTTTCTTCCTTTGAGTTCCTGTCCTGACTTCCCTCAGTGATGGACTGTGATCTGGAAGTATCATCCCTATAAACCTTTTCTTCCCCTAAGTTGCATTTGGTGTTGGCCACAGCAACAGAATAAACTAGAATGCTAAGTGACCTGAAAGCCAGGGTCCGTATGTGCTTTCTTATCTTTTGTCTGTCTCTGATACTAAGCATGTCATAGGAACTTCCATAAATATTGGCAGAACCAACAAAAATGTGAATGAATGAGTGATTGAATGAATTAATGAGTAAGAAATATGAGTTGGCACTGAAGCTGAGTCATGAAGGAAAACCAAGGAGCAAAGGCTGTACAGGGAGGGTGGTGACATGGGGATGCTGGGCGAGGACTCATGAACTCTACAGAGAACCAGCAAGCCAGCTTGGGACATACAGAGCATCTGTACTGCTCTGCTCTGAGAACACATCTGTGAAGTGGGAGGGGACAGTCACAGGACGGGTTGGTTGTGTTTGCAAGAGAAGCTTTAGCCTCAAAGCTCCCAGCGTGAGGATTTAGCATAATGAAGACAAGACCTGAATGAAGAAGATCTGCTGTTTCCATGGCCAAGACACTCATGGGAAAGACTGGCAGTCAAGTCTGCTCGCACAGACATTCTTCACACCAGAAGCTCACTTTGCTCATTAGATTCCACACCTGCCACCCTCCTTTACCCACCATCCTTCTGAGTTAATCTGACCACTGAGAGCAGGCAGTAAGAACTAGGTTTAGAGCCTATCGGATCAAGAGAATGGATGAGCATCACTTCACACTTCTGCTGCCTGATGAGACGTTGGGATAGCAGGACAAGGCAGTTCATGGGAGTCACAAACCTGTGTTAAGCAGGACATTGAGACCTTTGCCTAGTGGCTGGTAAGTGTTCTGCCTGCAGGTGAGAGCATGGGCTGGGCATGCCAGCTAGGAGACACGGGGCTTGCTCATTAGCCCCTACATCCCTCCCTCTTCTCCTTTGAGAAATAAGAACAGCAGCAGTGTCTACCTCCCAGACACTGTGGAATGTGGGAACACTGACATGGTCCTCAGGAGCATTCTTGGTTCATAACTAGTCATATCGTGGTTAGATACTGCTGCTGGAGTGCTGGTGCCATTACCACTACTGCTGCTTCTCATTTCGTCTTTTCTTTTTATAATTTTATATTTTTTCAGTGTTGGGGGATGAACCTAGGACTCGGTGCTTAAGCTACATCCCCAGCTCTTTAAAAACAAACAAGCAAAACAAAACCCCTTTATTTTGAGTCCGGATCTTCTAAGTTGATCAGGCTGAACTTAAACCCTCTCCGTAGTTCAAGCATGCCTTGAATTTACCCTCTCTTGCCTTGGCCTCCCAAGTAGCTGGGATTACAGCCTAATTCTCTTTTTAGAATAAACATCAAAGAAACAGGAATTGACATTTCTCCCAGAGCTTACCTGATTAGTTGAAATTTGCATATTCATTAAGTGGCTCGCAGATAACAGAACTCAAAACACTCTGACTCCAGACCTTTTCCTTGGGGAAGGGGAATTTTGTGGTCCCAAATACTAATACTAGTAGAGCTGTGAAGGGAGCTGGGAGCTGAGATGAATGAGAGAATAAATGAATGAAAGAATGGATAAATGTCCAGTTCCAAATTCACTCCAGTGCCATCTTTGACAGCTGACTGTGTAACTGGCCGTGTAGACAATCAGCCTCAACTGCTTGGCTCTGTAACATGAAGACCACTAAGACTGTGAGCATGTGAGCTATTAGTTCATGCTTGGAAATGCATCCTACAGAAGACTCAGGCAAAACAAACAAACAAACAAACAAAAACCTCATCTGTACCGATTGTTGCTGTAAGAGATAAAAGTTGAAGAAATGAACTCATGAGGGATACAAACTATGTCATAAGTCTTGTGAGGTGAGGGACCAATGTGTCTCCTCCATGTATAATAGCTGATATCCAGAATCCAGTAGTTGTTCAGTCCATGATGCTAAATGTCTTAGAAGCCCCTTTTCTGGTGCTGGAATCATGGAGGAGTCCTGGGGGAGCTGCTGGTCTTCAGTCTACAACTGAATCTTGAAGAAGGTGGATTTAATACTGACTGAAGCAGCAGGGTAGATGGACTTGCCAGCAAGAGTGAGGGCAAGCAAGCAAAAAGCAAAGCTTCCTTCTTTTGTGTCCTTTATATGAGCTGCCACCAGAAGGTGCAGCCCAGATTTAAGGTGGGTCTTCCCACCTCAGATAATCTGGTAAGGACAATCCTTCACAGCAAGGCCTTGAAGCTTGGTTCCAGTTAATTCCAGATGCAGTCAAGTTGACAACCAAGACTAGCATCACAAGGACAGAAGGCAGCCAAAGACTCTGGTCTTCACCTTCCTCTTTGAGGCAGAGTCTCTCTTGCTCACTGTAGTGCTCATTGGGCTAGCTAGTCTCTTGGAGCCTGGAGCACTGCTGCATCCTGCTTATGTGGGTTCCAAGCATCCAAACTCAAGTCCTCACACTTGTGTGGCAAGCTCATTACCCACAGAGCCCATTCTCTAGCCACTATAAAAGTTTTTAAAATGTAATATACAATGCAGTGTTCAGCGTACAGATGTGAAGTCTTCAGGCAGCTTCCTCCCTTGGTAGAGCAGATACTTGGGAAATGTAATTTAACTTATCATTGGATGATAGTTAAGACACCAAAGTCAATTCAGGGTACTGTGAGTTCCTAAAACAAGGCTGCCATCCAGGTCCTAACAGCAAAGTGGTGCTTGCTCTAAAATCTGAAGTGCAGTAAATAGATGCACAGATAGTAGCCAGACTGAGAAGCAGAGGGTGCAATTAGGAATGACTACCTCCAAAAATATTGATCATCTTAGTATGGAGAAACAAGCACACTGTTCTTCATCTATCAACATTAAAAATAAAAATCAAATCAAGACCCTATAGAGCTTGAAGTAGGGATAGGGATGGGAAGCACAGAGCTGGCATGCTGAAAGAGACTTGGGGCGGGGCTTCATGTTGGAGACATTGAACACCCAGGAAGGGAAGAAAGGAGGTCATGAGGGTCTGCAGAGTGCTAATATGAGATGAGGGCCTAAGGCTGCCCTCTCCAGCTCCTTTCCAGCCCCACGCTGCCACGTTTCTAATTGGAACCAGGGGCGCAATGTCTCCCAGCTTCAACTGTCCTGTCAGACAAGGAAGGAGGCATGAGTGTGCAGTGCTGCCCTCTACAGGTCTGGCTGTGGCTTTCACAGCCTTACCCTGTTTTTGACTGTTCATGCCTCCCACACTGGTGGCTGCCTTCTCCATGCTTTTCTGCTTCCTCCTCTTGTGGCACAAATAGCTGGGAAAACTATGGAATGGTGATGACCTTTGAACCCCTGATCCTCCTACCCCCACCTCCTGATGACCAGGACTTCGGGAGTGCACCATCACACCTGGTTTTATGCACTGCTGGGAATCAGTCTTGGGGCTTTGGTGCGTGCTAGGCAGACACACTACCAACTGACCTACCTCCTCAGCTGTGAAATGGATTGTAACATTTTCCCAGTTCTGAAAGTTCCCGCCTTTTAAATGTTATCATTCAGTGTGGACAGAGTAGAGAACCAGGGTTCTGGGGACTGAATTGTCTTCATGCTCGCACAGCGGGCACTCTTACCAACAGGACCATCTCCTCAGCTCTTATTTTTATTTCATTTATTTCTATTTTAATACATTTCTAGATCATGGGTAACATGATTTGAGTCACATCTATCAATCCAATTTCTGTCAGATCGTGAATTTTAATTTACAAGATATGCTTTCGAAGAGTTTTGGTCTATGGCCTCTGGAATGCTCATGCCTTTCTTAGTAATAGCAGGCATCTCCCTCAGACCCACATGGTCCTCACAGCATATGCTTTTATCCAAACCTACATGTGGTTCTCCTAAGTGGGAGACAATTCTGGTCACTAGGTTAAACTGCCATTTTCGTATTCGCATGGATGGTCTCAAGTCTAGCCTCCTTGTCTTCACATTCATGACTGAGCAATGGAGACCTATCATACTCAGACAAAGCTCTTCCAGAGCGGGCTGGGCCCTATGCCTGCACTGAATTTTGATAACTTGAACTTCAGCTTACCTCTTGTTCTGAGGCTCTGATCTCTTATATACTATGATCATCTGAGTTTCTGTCTCTGGTGTGTGACAACATAAACCTCTCTAGGGTGTGTTCTCTTGTGGCCCAGTCACTCCATGTCTCTAGATCAAAGCTGCATTCCAGTCAATACTGGATTGACTGCATGCAGCTACCGGGTTTACACAAGTACTAGGTACTTGCAGAAGCCAGGATAACAGCCATAGGCCATATTCTGATGACCTATCTCTGTGACCTCATTGGCTACTCTCTAAGATGGGCACCATTAGGCCCAGGAAGTTAGAACTAAGAGACCTGAAACATTATTAATGATGGAGGTAAGGTTATAGCCCAGGCAGTCTAAACTCAGAACTCAGGTACCCAGTCTTGATACTAACCTGTTGAGTGTATCTGTGGATTAAGAATGAATGCATGGAGCCAGGCGATGGTGGCAGACGCCTTTAATCCCAGCACTCGGGAGGCAGAGGCAGGAGGATCTCTGTGAGTTTGAGGCCAGCCTGGTCTACAAAGTGAGTTCCAGGAAAGGCGCAAAACTACAGAGAAACCCTGTCTCGAAAAACCAACAACAACAACAAAAAAAAGAATGAATGCATGGAAGCATTTAAGCAAAAAAGGAGGTCTCAAATGAAGAGAGAAGTTTGGGGACAACACTGGGGTTCATGGTCAGTCTTAAATGCAAGAGACTCAGGATGTGTCCGCTCGTCTTGAATTTTGCACCATTGGTAAGTTCACAACCCAAACCAGAAGTGTGTCTGGTTTTGGATTTTCGTACCTATTTTCTTTTGAATCATCCTTGGTCTCTCCCAGGCTGGTACCAGGTAATGTGGCCAATACTATCATAACTTCCCTATTATTACTTTCCCTCCAGGCAATATTGCTTCTAGGCTCCCAAAGTTAGAGGCAAGGCCCCCTGGGTTTTCCTAAATGTACTGTTTCCTAACTGAAATATGGAAAGGTTTAGACAGCCTTATTTTTCATTCTGTATGTCATATTGCAGCCATTCCCAAGTCCCTAGATACTCAATATGTGAACACACACACACACACACACACACACACACACACACACACGCACAATATGAGGAAAAGCCAATGAAAAGGAGAATGCCTCTTGCTATTAGCTGAGGCTTTGACTTTGTGGTTCTAACAAATTGATACTTACTGCATCTGTGGTTTTATTATCTTGGCCATTAGGCCAGAGGAGGAAGAGGGGAAGAGGAAGAAGAGGAGGAGGGAGGACCTACAACCAAACACTAAAGTGTTATCCAAGCATGTGAGGAAAGATGGATCTAGTAATATTGTCCAATCCCTAGAATGTGTTCATTCCAGGAGGTGCAGGGGAGAAGGTAGGGGAAAGAATGGGTAGTTCCCACTCAAGGATGCAAATTCTCTCTTCCCTATTGAAAGTCTGTGAAAAAGACCATAAAGTTAGGTGCCAAATTTTGAAACACATAAACATCATTCTCCTAGTTCAAATGAGTGATAAGATAGAAAACAATGAGAGCATCAGAGAGAAGCTGGGCAGCTTCCTACAGAGGTTGGGAATTCTTCTGCCTTGACCAGTGCTGTTCATTCCTACACCTCAGGGACAGTTGGAGACAGTCATATGCATTCCTGCACAGCAAAGGCAGTCAGGGGTGTCAGTGCACTCATAGGCAGCCACCAGGCTAAATGAACCGGAAAAGAAAAGGAACTGATGAGATTCTTGGAGGACATTTGGAGAAAGGAGACCATGGGTCTGGAAGTAGGAATGAACCACAGGGCTGCTGTGGGATGGTCTGTATGACAAGTGTGTTGCTGATTGGTCAATAAATAAATCACTGATTGGCCAGTGGCCAGGCAGGAGGTATAGGCGGGACAAAGTGGAGAATAAAGCTGGGAAGTGGAAGGCTGAGTCAGAGACACTGCCAGCCGCCACCAGGACAAACAGCATGTGAAGATGCCGGTAAGCCACGAGCCACGTGGCAAGGTATAGATTTATAGAAATGGATTAATTTAAGCTGTAAGAACAGTTAGCAAGAAGCCTGCCACGGCCATATAGTTTGTAACCAATATAAGTCTCTGTGTTTACTTGGTTGGGTCTGAGCTGCTGTGGGACTGGCAGGTGAGAGAGATTTGTCCTGACTGTGGGCCAGGCAGGAAAACTCTAGCTACACAGGGCCCCACAGGCATGGTCAAAGCTATGGTGAGTTCTTGCTGTGCTTCTGCCAGCTTCCAACTCACCACTGTTACAGTTGTCACCTCACATAATCAGGCACCCGTCTCCATTGTATCAAATTTCCACAGGTACACGGGAGTACTTAAGGAGCAAGTCTAGCTGGTGCTCATTAACCAGGAAGCAGGGGGAAGATGATCTGACCTCATGGCCCGCTCCTGGCTGCAGGCTTCATTGGGTTTGCTAGCTGGGGCAGTGCTGGAGAGCTCGCCTGGGTAGTGACAGTGAGGGAAAGCTGGCAGGCTGATCAACCCAGCTACTAGCCAGGTCCAGAACCAGGGCTATGAGTTAACCCACCCAACATCCACTTCATCTGTGAGCAATTGGAGTATTTGACAGAGACGAACCTACAGATCCAAAAGGATCTCCAAGACACAGGACAACAACAGGATGTCCAAGATGAATCCTAGAGAGAGCCCATTATTGATGGTGGAGCAGAAGCCAGAGGCCTTGAAGCAGACCAATGACTCATAGCAATGAACACTTACAAGTAAAGATGAATGGACTAAAGGGTAAATTGTGTGACTCGACGGGCCACACTACAGCTTCCACAATGAAATTCTTCTCCTTTTGTTTGTTTGATTTTGTTTGCTTATTTTTTGTTTTTTTCTTTCCAATTTTGTTTTGTTTTGGTCTGCAGGTTCCATGGGCAGAGGGTGGAAGTGAGGGAACAAGGAGACAAGTGGGATCAAGATACATGTTGTGAAATCCACAGAGAATCAATAAAAGTTGAGAAAAAAAAAACAATAAAAAGAAAAGACAAAACAAAAGACAGAAAGCAGGAAGGGCACTATTGGAGGGTGGGGGAATCAGTAGGAAGGGAAGGGAAAAAATGTATCTTAGGAAGAAACAAGTCCCACTGCTCAGCAACAATCTCTGATGGAAAATGAACAGCAAAGGGCTGAGTAACCAAAACTAGCCAGACACACATGTGTAAGTGCATAGCAATGGACCCGTCGGTGTCTCTCAGCAGACACACAAGTGTAAGTGCATAGCAATGGACCCGTCGCTGTCTCTCAGCAGACACACATGTGTAAGTGCATAGCAATGGGCCTGTCTGTGTCTCTCAGCAGACACACATGTATAAGTGCATAGCAATGGACCCGTCGGTGTCTCTCAGCAGACACACATGTGTAAGTGCATAGCAATGGGCCTGTCTGTGTCTCCCACCAGACTGTGGCCCCAGGAGAGCAGGACCTGGGGCCAGCTTGATCGCTAGTGGGTTCTCAAATCCCAGCCCAAGAACAAACACCCAATAGGTACATGACTAACACACAAATAAAGAAATGTTGGGGGCTGGAGAAATAGCATCAGTAATTGATTTCATTTTGTTGCAGAGCCATATGGACTCTGTTCCCAGCACCCACATGGCAGCTCACAACTATCTGTAACTTCAGTTCCAGGGGATCCAAAGACCTCTTATGGATTCTACATGAACTTGCATACATGTAGTGAAAATACACACACTCAGGGACACACATATTTATATAAAAGATACGTAAAATATTTTTGAAAAGGAGTGTCTGGGATAGAGATTCTAGGATGTAAATGTAAGGAAGTTTTGGGGTTTAAAGGGGCTACATTTATGACAGAAGGAAAATAATAGAAAGAAGAGAAGCATCCAGCCTTACGGGAGATGGAACAGAGAGATCTTGCTTAAAGAAGTACAGCAGCAATGTTAACAAACAAGAAAGGCTAAGAGCATGGAGAACTTCCCAGGTCTAGAAGCACAGTTAAGGCCAGTGGAGATGGGCAGTAAAGGGAGCAGGCAAAAGCACCTTGGCCTGAGCACTGCCATTTTGACCTCAGACTACATTTTACCTGTAGGGTAACATAAAGTTCAGGTTCCCAAGCCCTAATGGAGCTGAGAACCAGCCTCCTCCCTAAACCATAGAAATAGTTGTTGTGCCATTTAGTACTCTAGAAACATTATGGCTGTTCCCAACAACAGAAGGAACAAATTAATCTGATTGATAGGACTGAAAGGCTTGCATTGTATCAATTGACAATGATGGAACATTCAAGGAAGCCCCTAATTTCTAAATCCTGATTGGTGAAAATTGTAACTGTAACTTGGCAACAATCCTGATTGGTGAAAATTGTAACTGTAACTTGGAAGCAAACTTTGGGATTTTTGTGCTTATAAAGCCCACTTCTGCCCCTACTTGGGGCCATCAGGAGAAACAAGGTTCCTGAGTCCTTGTCCCGCAGCCATAATCAATCAGTGACCCACTTGTGTGGTGAGTTAATAAGATCTTTGGAACCTGTAAGTGTTGTCTCTCTTCTTCCTCATGGCACTTAATGGGCTAGGTGGAACAGCGGCACCCAGTGTTCTCTGGCCTTGGTAGCTTCCTTGAGAAATCACTGATGTCCAATGAGCTCCATAGGTCTCGAGTGCATCCTGACATCTGTGTACAGTTGTGAAACCATCACCATCTCAGACACAATCAACACAAAGAGCATATTCTTTCCCCTGGTTTCCCATCATCCTCCCTTCCAGCCTCTCAAAACTCCCTAGTCATCCTATCCCAGGGCACTCAGCTGACTGCCACCATTATCTGCATCTCCTAGCATTGTGTGTGTGTATTATAATAACAATTAAATTATTAGATTAGTAATTAAATTATTAATACATAATTGTAATATTTTATATATATATATATATATATTGAATTATACAGGTACTTAGACTCTGATTTCCTTCACTCAGCACCGTTATTCTGAGACATATCCTTGTTGGTGTGCATCAGTAATTGATTTCATTTTGTTGCAGAGCCGTATGGACTCTATGGACACACCTCCACTTGTTTATCCATTCAACATGCATGGCAATTTGGACTGTTTCCAGCCCGGAGGAGTTACAAAGTGAGAGGTGGATGTGCGCAAAAGCCCAGGAGCAGCACGGTTGTGCCAATGCATACATCTTTTTAAGAAACTGGCAGACATTTTATTCATTGTTTTCAACTTCACAAGCCCACCAGCTGTGTCTGAGAGTTCCAGCTGCCCCCTCAGCTTCATAGGGTGAGAGTTGGCTGTTGGTTCTGAGGATAAGAAGTGGGCTGATGCTGTGGTTCTGATTCATGTTGCCCTGAGGAGCAAGGGTGTTGAGCATCCTCTCCTCTGCATATTTTATACCCACACTTGACTTCATGGAGTATCTGTTCTAAAACTTCAGTTCCATTCACCTCTTCTTATAGAGATGGGGTCTCGTGTATTCCAGAACTGCCTTGAAAATCTATACATGTTTAAATGTGACCTGGAACTCCGTTCACCTCCACCTCTGGAGGAGATGCTGGGATTATAGGCATGGGCCACCACGTCGGATTTATGTGATGCTAGGGATGGAACTCAATGTATTGTGTATGCTAAGCAAACACTTCACTGACTGAGCTACATCCTCAACCCTGGCTTCACCTTTTGGAGGAGGGGAAGTTCAAGAACCATTCATTAGAGTTTGAGAGAAAAATCCCCACACAGGCAAGCTGTAAATCCCAGCAGGTGCTGGGACAAGGGGGATGGAGAAAAGGAGGAGAGAAAGTCGTGCCTTTTGAATTAGGGTCAGCAATGGAGGTCTGTAAGCAACTGTAGCCAGAAGGGAGGAGGAAGGGATCTTCAGAGCAAACAGTGAGAAAGCCCAGAAGCATGCTTACAATTTGTGTCCATGTCCAAAGAATAAATTTTTTAAAAGATACACAGAAAAATTACACTTTTGAGTTAGAACTCAGAAAAGCTGGCAGGCTCAGCAGTGAGAACTCTGAGCCACCGCCAGTGTGTCCCTAACTACGTGCAAGTCTGTGTTTTAACTGTTGGTGGTAGAGATGTGTCATTGACTTCTTGACACAAGGCCATTATCTACAGTGGCAGGCACACCAACAATAACCACAGAGTTCTAATAAAGCTCTCACTGTGTGCTAGTTCTGCACATAAAGCTCTAACTGTGTTCTAGCTCTGCACTGCTTGTTTTGAACACCTCCATCTCACCACACTCCTTGGAGGAAGATCATGATAATTACCCAACTTTACAGCTGTGAAACCTGAGACTTTGAGAGATAAAACAACATGATTAAATGATCCCAGGTAAGAAGAAGGGGTAAACCTGGAGCTTTCACTCCAAAGTTGTGCTTTTAAACCTCAGTTCCAGAGCCTCGGGTAACTCAGCCCTCACTAGGTCAAAACAAAATGTTTTCCACTGCCAGAGAACAGGCCTTGTTCATAAATGCATTTCCTTAAATGGAAACCCGTCTGAGACGGCTTTGGAGAATTTGACCTGAGTCTCCAGGACATATGTTGGCACACTGAACTCGGTTCTTAAGTGGAGCTGAGGGTGAGGTTAACCACAGCTCCACGTCTAACATCCCTCCTTTGGCTGAGTAACTGCACAGCAGTGCCAATCCACAGCAGTGTGGAAGGTGTCATCTTAAGATGGGACAAATGCAAGAAACGAGAGTGAGGTCACTTTAAAATCTTCTGTGGGGTCAAAAGGCAGAGATTAAGGGACTGTGGGGTGCCCAGCCCTAATCAGTTCGTCTACAACTACCCCTACCCCTAAAGCTAGGGAACTTTGCAGAAGGGGGATGTGTAAGAGCCGGAGGACCAGGATATTTGCTGGAGACAGTGTCATCTAGGTATGACAGGACAGCTGCACCCATGAAATCTCAGTGGTATGGCTGCCTAAACTAGATCTGCATAATGACAACACCAGTTGACATCTCAATGCAGATAAGGGGAACTGCACAAGGCTCCACCCCTAGAAAAAGAGTTACAGGCAACCAATGGGTGCTGAGAAAAGGAGAATCAGTTCTCTGCAGGGATGAACCCCCTGTGATATCCAATCTCAAGTGGCCATCCCTAAATGCATGTACCTACAAGCAATGCTAGATGAACCCAGCAGGGTGTGTGTGTGTGTGTGTGTGTGTGTGTGTGTGTGTGTGTGTGTGTACAATTATAGAAAAAAACACCATGAATTTGGGGGAGAGTAAACAGGAGGAGCGGGAAAGGGAGATGAAGGAGTAGATGACTTAAATACAGTATTTATGTATGAAACTCTCAAAAAACTAAAATAAAAAAGTTGTGCTGTGGAGGAACAAGAATGGATGCCAGAGCAGTGTCTTGAAGCAGACAAGAACTCATCCACAGCCTCCTGCAAGAACTTCTACTTTTGACTCACTGTGCCTTCTTACAGGTGTCCAGAGAACCCCTGATCTTATAATAATTACTATCTCATTATTCTGTCGTTTTCCAGTGTACAGGATGTTTTTTATCTAGCATCTCATTCAACTCTCCTAACAGCGGCAGCCAGATGTGATTATCCCCACTTCACATATAAAAAATGAGCAGAGAGGTAAATTATTTTTTCCGCTGCTTCCCCTGGCTGCTTAATGGCAGAAATGGGAACTGAAATGAGAGCTCGTAACTCATGATCCAACAATTCCCCACTGTCCCCATGGTGTCTGGCTCTAAGGAGCAAAGAATCTTGTTGGAAAGATGTGTGTACCTGAGACTCAGATAATGCACTTGTTAACAGCAAAGATGAGGGGCGAAGATGAACAAAAATGATGTTCAAAATGATGGCAGCTTTGACTAGTCCTGGGATGAAGGAGGCTGCAGAGTGAATGTTCTTGATCAAGTAACCCCTGGCATCCTTGCTCCCAACCTGGACCTTAACCATACCATCCAGTCCAAGCCTACAAAACCCTGCTCCCTACACTATACACCAAAACTCAGCAACAAGGACATTACTTTTCAGGTAGATACCTCAGGCAGAATCTGAACCTTTCTACCCTCTACCCCCCCACCCCCACCCCCTGCACACAAATACACAATGTAAAGAACCCATTCAATGTGCACATTCACAAGATCCCAAAGAGATTCCCACATGCATTCAAGTTTGAGAGCCCTGCACAAGATCTCCCTCTATCATCCAGATGAACTCTGTGCATCTGTTTATGTGAGGAAGTAGCTATTACCAATCACTCCCTTCCCAAATCTTTTAAGACTCATTGTAAGAGTCTAGTTTTTCCTGGGGGTGGGGAGGCAGTGAGATGTTTTGGAGGATAAAGGTGCTTGCTGCCAAGCCTGATGATCTGAGTTCAAACCCACACTAGGACTCACCTGACAGAAGGAGAGAACTGACTCCCACAATTTATCCTTTGACATTCACATATGCATGTGCACACATGCACACACACACACACACACACACACACACACACACACACACACACCCCACATACTAATAAATGAATAAATAAATAAATGTTAAAAAGTACAAAAATTATTCTTGTTTTCTGCAAAGCCTTGCCTCCTTTTCCCTCAAACTTCCTTTCATTTTCTCCTCCATTTTGTGTTACTGGGAAACTGGCTTTATCGTATTAATCTCACTTCTCTCTTGGCCTCCCACCAAGGCTGTTTAGTCTTCTGTCTCTTACAGAACACGGGGGCACAGGGGTGGGGGGCCAGGTGTCTCCTCACTCCTCAGTCCGTTGGCCATTGTTTCTTCCTTCTCATGTCACAGCCTCTATCCTTTCTGAAGCCTGTGCTGCCAACCTCAGCCTTCCATCATCCTCTTCTTCATCTGTCAAAGACCTAAGCATCAAGCATTTGCCTTCAACCAGGGCCATTGGTTAAACGTTGACGTCACCATAACTGAACTGCCCTTTCAAATATCTGGGGTTGCTTTCTGGTTTTCTTGTTCCTATTGTTTTGAGATACAGTCTTGTGTAGACTAAGTCGGCCTTGAACTTGCTGTATAACCAAAGATGACCTGAGATCATAAGCCAAACAAACCCTCCCTCCTCTAAGCTAATTTTGCTCAGGTATCTTATAGCAACAGAAATAATGCTAGGACCGTATCTTATTCATTTTTTTTAACCCTCCCTGGGTTCATCTTCCTCATCATCACCACACCAAAGCCACTGCTTGCAGCATCACCAGCGAATCTCAGCTTCAAAACAGTGTTGACTCTCCAATCCTGTCTGCCTTTTCCCCTTTCTTCCCCCACCCTGTCCCTCTAAAACCACAGGAATCTTTCTGAGTCTTGTCTTCCCTTCACTTATAACCATTCTTAATGATCCTGAATAAAGTATTTATGTCTATCATTTAGTATGTTCCTTATCCAAGGGAAATGCAAACTTACTAACAGAGTCATTAAAAACTACAAAAGCAAGCAATCCAAAAGAATGAGACTCCCTGGAGTGATATTCTGCATGTCATTACAAACTGCCTTGCCATTTATTAGCTGTGAGGACACAAAAAGAGTCATATCCTCTCCCAGGGCCTCCGTGTCTCCAGGAGCAAAAAGAGAAGTTTGGAGATGGAAAACAAGGGCTTCTCACTATTGGTCTGAGAGAAAAGCTCGGAACCCTTGAGAGTGGGATGTATCATCATCCAGTGGTTGAGGCCAGAACCAGAAATGTGAGGCAAAGAACTGGCTGAATCGCTGTTTGGAAAAAGACATTACAGTCCTCTGGCCTCCCAAATACGAGGGTCACTGCAAGTCATCAATATGGAGCATCACTGGAGCCTGGGTACTGAGATACGCTACATTATCTTATGTGATATGCCATGACCAGTACTCAGTTGTTCATGCAGCCTAAAGAAATTAAGGTGCCTATGACTTGATCTTCTATGCTGCCTGCCCTACCTTAGTCTATTCATGTTGGCCTTTCAGAGGGGGATGGAATCTTAAAGACTACAGTCCAGACTTCTACTTTGCAGACAAAGACATGGAAATTGGATATGCTGGATAGAGCTAATGCAGACTGCATTGGAATTCTAGAATTTTCACTCAAGTGATGAAATAGAGAGAAAATCATGTATCCTGCCTGGTGACTATGAGGATATGCAAAGCTCTGCATGACTGATTCACTTCTAAGATTTGGTTTGTTTGTTTGTATTACTGGAGATTGAACCTAGGTCCTCACTCATGCTAGACAAAGCAATCTACCCTTGAGTTGTACCCCCAACCCACTGTTACATTTTTTAATAATATTATGCTGGTCTTCTAGGTGAGGAAAATTGTCTGACAATAGTCCTATCATTATCCAAATCACATCATATTTAAATCCTGGCTTATGAGGCTGGGGAGACGGCTGAGACAGTCCATTTCCTGACACACCATGAAGACCCGAATTCAGATCCCCAGTACCCACTAAAAAACCCACATATAGTGGTGAGTGCACACCTGTAATCCCAGTGCTGAGGAGACGAGAGAGCAGGTTTCCCGGAGTTCACTGGCCAGCAATCTTAACTGAATGGATGATCTTCAGGTTCTGTGAGAGACTCTGCTTCAAAAATAATAAGGTAGAGATGAGGATGGGGATGGCTCAGTGATTAAGGACACTTTCTGCTCTCACAAAGGATCTGCATTCAGTTCCCAGTACCTCTTTTATGGTTCACAGCAATACACAACTCCAGTTACAGGGAATCTGATACCCTCTCCTGACCTCCACAGAAACACATGGTGCACATAGTAGACAAAGGTAAAACACTTATACACATAAAATAGAATAAATCTTTAAAGAAGTGGAAAGTGATTGAGGAAAACACCCAAAGTCCAATCCTTTGTTCTCTCTCTCTCTCTCTCTCTCTCTCTCTCTCTCTCTCTCTCTCTCTCTTTCTCTCCCTCCCCACACACAATCATACACACACACACACACACACACACACACACACACGTGCATGCACGCGTGCAATCAAATATTTCCACTGTCTCCAAAGGTGGCTGTAGATGCAAACCTTCCTGCCAAGGCTGAGCTATATGTCATCTGGAATGAAAGGAGAAATTTAGAGGAGCCATGCTGGGGAAATTCTGGCAGACCCAGGAAGACTGGCAGATGGCTAACACTGTGAAGACATTATTCTCTTCTTTCTGCTTTTACAGGCATCCGTGACTCCCGGGCTACTCCAGAAGCACCCAGCACACAGCAAGGGCATGGGATATTTGTTTGTTAGCCAGACATGCTGAAGCTTGTTTCCCCTCAGAGTAGGTAAATTTTCTAATGCAAATATAAATTAATGGATATAGACAGCCATGGACTCAATGGCCTTTGCCAAGTGCCAGCAGCTGTCTAAGTTGATGGATGGAAGACAAACAAATTCTATAGGTTAGAAAATATTCTAAGTGGAAAAGGTCATCCTTTCCAATCTCTATAAAAATTGAGAAAACAGAGTCCAAAGCTGGACATTGAAGGAACACAGAAGCACACTGTGAGCTAGACACACATCTAAGACTAGAATTCAGACTTTCTGATGGTTAATCTATTGTTACCCTTGTGTAAGTTTTGGTTAATTAAGTTCTACATACAAAACTGAAAGTGTAACTCAAGAAACCAGAGGAAAAATACAAAAAAAAGGAAAGGAAAGGAAAGAAAGAAGGAAGGAAGGAAGGGAAGGACATCTGGAAATGATAACTGAGAGGAAAGATGCTCTCTCAGAGGAAGGGTGCTGTCCCAGAGGAAGGGTGCTCTCCCATTTAAAGTGTCAAGAGTCAGAAGGGCAGACAGTGATGTAGAACATCTTCATGTACAAAGAAAGAATAAGTCAGAGCTTTGTTTGTGTCTTTATTTAGCACATTTTGTTGAGTGCTTAGATGCCAATCATGGTGAAGAGTACCAGAGGTACAGCCATAAATAAAATAGTCCCAATGTTCGTGAAATTCATATTCCTAAGAACAGAGAAAGGAAATACATCAAGTGAATAAAAGAAAATATTTGCAACTTGAGATTTCTTTGAAGGCAGGAAACTAAGCATGTTGAGGGAACACCTCCGAAAAATGACTAAGCCTAGACTAGAAAGCTGAGCGAGGACTGTTTGGGAAGCAGCCTGGGTAGAGGACATTAGGCTGAGGAAAATGTAAATACAAAGGCCCAGAGCAGGAAAAGAGCAGGCTGATTATACCCACCTCATCCAGCCATGCAAGGACCTGCACATACCCTGTTTATATGGACTTTTCCTGGAGAGATCACGAAGGAGCAAAGAAAAGACTCTACTCCATCCCATCTCAGTGAACCAATGAGTTCCATTAGTTACTTCTAAGAGCATAGGTGACCTAGGGATGACTATTCCACTGGAGAAAATGACACACCCAGCACTGATGATGGCCTACAGATCCTGAGGGTAGGGTCTTGTGACCCCCTTCTCCCACCTTGTGCAGGTGTCCTGAGGGTAATCACAACTGCCAACAGCTCAAGAGAACAATGGCCACATGGTGTTCAGAGAAAAGCATTCAACCCCATTTTCTGTTTAGGGACCAGTTCCATCATTCTAATACCCCTTCTTTAGAGAGCTTTCCTAGGAGGGAGGCAACAAGAGGGGCCCTGGCTCCTGCTACTGACTCTTTCTGTTCAACCTTGGTCCCTCACTTGGGGTGAAAGAGGAACATGAAGATGACACCCAGGGGTGTGAAGCTCGAGGCCCCGGTGGACCTTGATCATTGTTGCCTCTCTGGTCCTCCTCTCCCTTCTTCTTGCAGGAAACAGGCCCTCTGCCAGCCACAGATGAGGCAAGAAATTAAAGCTAACCCAATCTCATTATTTCTGGGGAAAATTTAACTCATAAGCAGAAATCCAAAGAGAGAGAATCTAGTTAGTGTTGAGCTCAGAGGACAGAGACCCAAGGTCACTGAGCACGGTCTCTGGCAGGGTGTCAGCGCCATCCTGGCTCCTCTTCTCTGAAGCTTTCCACCCAGTGCCCCTCCCCCTCCATGCCCTGGCATGCTATAACTAAATAAGCCATGTTTGCTCACATGCTGCCTTCAGCGGCAGTATGAATGCCTTCCATCATAGAAAATTAACTAATGCAATCTATACAATGAAATTAACAGGCATAGATCAGATGTTTCTAACCAAAATACATCTTCTTCCCAAGTTTTCATATGCTCACAATTATAGTTGAGAGGTCATAACCAAGAAGGAATCTGAATAATTTTAAATGGTTGTGATTATACCATCAATGTCTTGAAACAATAAGAAACTAAAATTGGTGATGGAGAAATGCCTCAGCTGTCAAAGCTCTTGCTGTTCCTGGAGAGAAGCCAAGTTCAGTTCCCAGCATCCACATCTGGCTGCTCATAATTGCCTGTAAGTCCAGCTCCAGAGATCTGATGTCTTCTCCTGGCCTCTGGGGGCACCTGCACACACGTGCACATGTACACACACACACACACACACACACACACACACACACACACACCCCAAATAAATAAAATAAGTCTTAAAAAAATAAACCAGCCGGGTGGTGGTGGCGCACGCCTTTAATCCCAGCACTCGGGAGGCAGAGCCAGGCGGATCTCTGTGAGTTCGAGGCCAGCCTGGGCTACCAAGTGAGTTCCAGGAAAGGCGCAAAGCTACACAGAGAAACCCTGTCTCAAAAAACCTAAAAAAAAAAAAAAAAAAAGAAAATAAACCAAAATTAAACCACATCAGTTGTGGTGGTTTGAATAGTAATAGCTGCCATAGGCTCATATATTTGAATGTTTGGTCATTTAGGGAGTGGCAATACTTGACAGAGATTAGGAGGTGTGGCCTTGTTGGAGTAGGTGTGGCATCGTTGGAGGAAGTATGTCACTGGGGGTAGGATTTGGGGTTTCAAATACTCAAGCCAGGCCTCATGCTTCTCTTCTTCCCGCTGCCTGGGGATCCTGATGTAGAACTCTCAGCTACTTCTCCAGCACCATGTCTGTCTGCATGCTGCTGTGCTCCCCACTAGGCTGATAATGGACTAAACCTCTGAAACTGTAAGCCAGCCCCAGTTAAGTGCTGGCCTTTATAAGAGCTTGCTGTGGTCATGGGGTCTCTTCATAGCAATAGAACACCGGCTAAGACATCAATAAATAATTAGAGACATAAATACTATAAATAACTGTCAATTAAAATATCATGGAAAACAAAAGGTAATATTGCATTTATTAATTACAGCACATCATTTGTTGAATTCCCAGCATGTACCAGTGAACTAGCCCTTAATCAAGCCATTCCATTAGTGGATAAACTTCCTTCCACTTTCAGTACAAAAGGACAGTATTTATTAGATTCTTACTGCATAACAAATGTTATGTTAAACTGTTCCCCTATCTGTTTTCGTGTGTTCACAACAATCTCAATGAGTTAGAACTGTTAATCCTGATTACTTTACTGACAAAGAAATCTGTCATGATCTAGTCAATCTATTGACTCCTGTCTCAATATGGAAGCAGAACATTGCCACAGGAAGAGTCCTGAGGACATATGACATGAGTCCAGAAGCCTGGTATTGACAAGGAGAGACAATGTGAAAGGCTAGACTCTGCGGAGGCAGCCTGTAACTTGCCTTTGGAGTGTACAGGTCTATGGGACAGGAGAACAGTCACATGGATCTGCTAAGAGAGTTTCTGCTCTTTTCTGCTATAGAGACTGTTATGATAGTTAACTTGGAGCTGTGACTGGCTAGAAATTGCAAGGTGTCTCTAGTGGTGCAGAGAAAGGCATTCTGCCTGAAAAGATAGTAAACCAAATAGTATGTGCCCAAGGAAGTAGGATACATGGTTTTCTGTTCTGTTTAGCAAAAGTTTTGGTTTGGGGCATGATTCTTCTGTCCCTTGTTAAAATTATAAATGACTTCTAACTTGACCTGGCCTGGGAAGTGTGAATGGAATCACCATCTGTCATTTCCAAGCAGAAAATATCAGAGTCGTGGTTCTCTCAGAGCGTTTTTGCTAAGGAATCATGTAATACTGGCTGAAACCTGCACCCTAATGTGAAAACAATATAGAATAGAGAGAGGAAAAAAAAACAATCCTTGGTGGGTGTGCAGAATGAACAAGCAGTAAGTCTATGTTTATTTTAATCTCCTAAGGTTTGGATGCTGTTGTTAGAAAGCATGTATTAGGATTCTCTAGAGGAACAGAACTGATAGAATGAATCTGCACACACACACACACACACACACACACACACACACACACACACACACATATTTGAATGGCTTTCAGGTTGTGGTCCAGCTAGTCCAACAATGGCTGTCTACCAATGGAAGGTCCAGGAATCCAGTAGTTGTTCAGTCCACGAGGCTGGATGTCTCATCTGGCCTTCAGTACATGCCGGAATCCTGAAGAAGTAGGCTGTAATGCCAGTGAAGGAACAGACTTGCCAGGAGCAAACAGGCAAAGCTAGCTTCTTTCTTCTACATCCTTCAAATGGGCTGCCCACAGAAGGTGTGGCCCAGATTAAAGGTAGATATTCCCAAATCAAAAGAATCCAGATTAAAAGTGCGTCTTCCCACTTCAAAAGACTTAAGGAAAAAATCCCTCACAGGTGTACCCAGCCACTTGGGTTTTAGTTAATCACAGATGTAGTCAGGTTGACAACCAGTCATCTCAGAGCACAACCTAGCCCAAATGACTGACACACTGTGTAAAAAAGGACAGGTCCACCAGGTCTCACTGGTTCCTGTGCTTTCTTTTCCTCCCTTGTACTGGCAGGGATGAGGGAAGATGACCTCACAGACACTGTTGTTGCAAAGGGCACAAAGCCTGTACACACAAGACACTTATAATAATATCTGAAAGCAGGTGCTCAACAAATATAGCTCCTGCTATTTCTGTAGGTTTGGTAGATGCCACTCAGGCCCCCTGTCACATTCCCTTTCCCTCTGCCTTCAGCCACGGCTATGAAGGCAGAGAGAGCCCTGTGCGAGCTAAGGCTTACTGTTTTTGCTCGGGCTGCACCATCAGTCTCTACTGCTCTCCTATTGCTCTGCTCCTTAATCTTCCCTGAAGCTCCAGGACTAATTCAGAGAAGTTGCAGGATTCCTGTTCCAACAGCACCCCGCCCACAACAGGAGGTTAAAACTACGGGGGTGCGGGAAGCGCCCCGGGTTCTCTCAGAATAGCACAAATGATCCTCAAAACTTCCCTGTTTAGCAATAGGAAATTCTCATGGAACCCACTCTCTGATGTTGCCCCTGAGACTTTCCACACATCAGCTTCTCCTCCAGTCCTGGATGCCACCCAAGCATATGGTCAGGAGGTGACTTCACACTCTGCTCTGTGAGTCTTCTTCAGGCATGCCATCTCTATACAAAATGGCTGGCTCTGTCTCAATTTCTTTTCCTGATGTTGTGATAGATAAGATAGCCAGACAAAAGCAATCTAAGGTAGAAACGGTTTGTCTCACAGTTCAGTTTCATCCTGGTAGGGAAGTCACAGTGGCGTGAGCATGATGTAGCTGTTGGATAATATCAATATTCACTAAAGAGCACTTACTGCTCTTTCAGAGGACCTGGGTTCAATATAGTGGCTCAAAACCACCTATAATTCCAGTTCCAAGGGATCCAATGCCCTCTTCTGGATTTAGGAGACTCCTGCATGTATATAGTGCACAGAAAAGCACACAGACACACACATATAAAAATAATAAATAAATCTTTAAAAAGAAAAATATGCAAAGAGCAATGAATGCTGGTTGCTCAGTTCAGTTTCTCCTTTTAATTTTTCTAATCAATCTCACTTCACTCCCACTCACTCTTATCTCCCACCTTCTCCTTTCTATATAGTATAAGATCCTATCCTAGTGAATGATGCCACCTATAGTGGGCAGGACTTCCCACCTTAACTATCTCTTTAGGAATGCCACAGACATCTCTCCCCAGTGATTCTAGATCTCATCAAGTTGACAATTGAGATTAACCACCATAAAACCTTACAGGACATTGGGCCCCTAATTCTATCATCCTTGCACAGCTGAATGTAGGTCTAGACTCTGGGGATCTGGGGAGAGATGTCCATCTACTTTCGGAGCAACTTTAACACAAAAGTCTATTGAAACTCAGAAGTCTACAGGCCAAGGCAGCTTGACTGTAATTGCAGCAGTCTTATGTGGAGATGGAGAATGAAGTCTTAGAATCTCCCTGTCCATCCAGCTTTCCTGGGACACAGAGCAGCAAGCAGCAAGAGACCCTGTCTCAAAGAAGATGGAAGTCAAGGACTGACACCCATGGTTATTCTATGACTTCAACATATGCTCTGCGGCATATGCATTCCCACAATCACTCAGGTGGACATGCATGCACATGTATATAATAAGCACACACACACACACACACACACACACACACACACACACACACACACACACACATCTCATTTTCACATCAACCACTCCAAGCACATTCCTAATCTAAGAAGGTTGTAGCTATCTTGCTTGCTTTTTGAGAAAGAAGCTCACTGTGAAGCCCAGGCCTAGAACTCACTATGAGACCCAGAGTGGCCTGAAATGTAATAGCCTGTTTTGACCTCAGTACATGGAAAAACATTCAGATTATCCAATTCTTGTGTTTATTATCCTATTACATATCTTATTATTAAATTTTACTTTAAAGTTCCGCATAACTTCAAGTAACCCATGCTGAATAGTTTTGTAGTACTAGCAAGAAGACCCAGGACTTTGTCCTTACTAGAAAAGACCTCTAATGCGGGGTCACATACTAGATTGATATTGAACACTTTCTCCAAGAACTACTGAGTCTTCATGAAAATCATGCAAGGCATTGGAGCTGTTTTATTTATTTTGCAAATGGGGAGACTGAGACTCATGGAAACTAAATACAACTCTGTCTTTTGTTCATTGAAAATTCAATAATTGTATGCAGTATATTTTGCTCACATTACCACTCTCTCCTCTCTTCCAGCTTCCCCAGTCACATCTCCATCCCAACTTTATGTCATCCACCTTTTCAATTTACTTTTTAAAACCCAATTAGTTTGTTTTAATCTAATTAGTTTTATTTTAACACAATTAATGCTGCCTATATGCACACCAGAGGACCTGCAGATAGACTACCAGTGGTCACATTCCTAAAGAAAACTGGCTCCCTCCCCTCAGCAGCCATCAACTGCCAACAGCCCCTCAGTAGGGTTGGGGCATTGCTTCTCTTTCTGTGTTGGAATTTTAACTAGCTTCATCTTCTGCGGGTCTTGTACAGGTAACCATAGCTGCTGTGAATTCACCAGTACATCACACCAAGTCCGGAAGATGGCATTTCACAGCTGTCCTCCCATCCTCTCTCTTGCATTCTTTCCGTCTCCTCTTTCATGATGCTCCCTGAGCTCAGAGAGAGGGGACATAGATGTCCCATGTACAGCTAAACATTCACAGTTGCTTCTGCTCCACACTTTGCTCAGTTACGAGTTTCTGCATTAACCATGACTCTCTGTAATGAGAAACTTCTCAGACCAAGATTGAGAGCAGCACACATCTATGGATATAAACACAAACATTTAGAAGGAAGTTTAACAACATGTTCATTTAGAAAAACATCAATAGGTTCTCTCCTAGGGCCTATGACTCCTAGTAATGTTTATTGACCATGTTTACAGTGGCCTGGAAAAGGCAAACACAGTTTTCAAGGCCTACACCTATACTAGGTGTCTACAATTTGTGTCTTTAGCCCATCCCATCTCCTTTCACTGATGATAGTAAGCACCATCCTGTTTGGTGGGGCCTACCCTGTCATAACCACCACCCTACCTGGTGGGGCCTACCCTGTCATAACCAGTGATACTTTCTATCTTTAATGTGGTGCTCTATGAATTACAAATACCATTCCTATCTTAGTTACTTTTCTACTGCTGTGATAAAACATCCCAACCAAGGCAACTTATAGAAGGAGAAATTCATTTGGGCCTTACTATTTCAGAAGATGAGTCCATGATCACCATGGTGGGAGCATGACAGCTGGCAGGTATGCATGGTGCTGAAACAGTAGCTGAGAGTGTACATGTTGAGACAACAACCATGAGGCAGAGAGAGCAAATCAGGAATGTCATAGACTTTTGAAATCTCAAAGCCCACTCCATACATCTTCTCCAACAAGGCCACACCTCCTAATCCTCCCCAAATAGTTCCACCAACTGGAAACTAAGTATTCAAATATATGAGTCTATAGGGACCATTCCCTATATGAGTCTATAGAGGCCACATTTCCCTAACCCAGAATTTAACATCTGTCACCTTCTGCCCTTATAATTTTAAAGATCTTTAAATTTCAGTGCGATTTTTCAACTTGAATTCAGACTTCTCCTTCCTTGGAAATAAGCATTAAAGTTTGTAATGATGATATCAACATCAAAGTACTTTGGAATTATGTGTGTGTGCTCCCCCATGTGTATATGTGTGTATACATGTGCATGTTAACATTTGTATGTGTGTATGAACATGTTCATGCTAGCATATGTGAATGCACATACACATGCATGCATGTGGACTAGAGGATAACTTGGTTGTCATTTCTCAGGTGCCATCCATCTTGTTTTTGGAAACAGGGTCTTTCACTGGCCTAAAACTTTCCAGGTTGGCTGGAAGCCAGTGAGTCCCAGGATCTGCCTGTCTCTGCCTCCTTATCTCTAGAAGTAGATGCATGGGTCACTATGCCGGAATTCTCTAAAAATTATTATGTGTATGTATGTGTGCATGTGTACAAGGTAAGCATGAGCCATAGCACCCATAAGGAGGTCACAGGACAAGCTTGGATATTAATTCTTGCCTTCCACATTGCAACAGGGGCTCTTTACTGTAAACCAACCACACTAATGCCAGGCTATCCGGTCCATTAGCTTCAGGGGAGTCCACTGTCTCCACCTTCCTTCCACCTTGCCTTAGGAACACTGAAGTCACAAACTCAGGTTATTCGCTGTCGACTTGGTTGAGTTCAGAATCACCCAGGAGACATATCCCTGGCCATGTCTGTAAGGGCCTTTCCTGAGAGGATTAACTGGGGAGGGAAGACCCACCCTGAATGTGGGAGGCGCCATCCAGTGGGTTGAGGTCCTGGACTGAATAAAAAGGAAAACGAGTTAACTGAGCGCCAGCACTCATCCCTCTGCTTTCTGAGTGGGGCTCCGATGGACCCGCTGCCTCCTGTCCCTGTTATCCTCCCTTCCCCACGGCAGACTGCTGTAACCTTTCTTAAACTGAAAGGAAGTCCTTCCTCTTTACCTTTTCATGTCTTAAATGTTGCATTTATTTATTTGCTTGTTTGGGGTGTGTGTGTGTGTGTGTGTATGTGTGTGTGTGTGTGTGTGTGTGTGTGTGTGTGTGTGTACGTAATGTGTGTCATGCACATATGCAGAGGTTGGAGGATAACTTGAGGGAATTGGTTCTCTTCTTCTACCCCGTGAGTTCCAAGGACTGAACTCAGGTCCCCAGGCTTAGAGAAGAGCTGCTTGAGTCCTGAGCCCTCTCCCCAGCCCCGTAAGTCCCTCTTAGTGGCTCCAGTCAGCTGTTCTGTGAAAAACAGTGAGAAGAGTGACTAACACATTGTGTTTCCACAAAGCCCAGGACAGCATAGGGCATGAAGTAAATCCAGGAAAGGGTTTGCTGAAAAAAAACAAAATGAATAATGTAGGAGGAGAGAGAGAGACACACGAGAGACAGGCAGACAGATAGACAGAAACAGAGACACACACCTGAGAGAGACAAAGAGAGAAAGAGAGACAGAGAAACACAGAGACACACAAGAGAGAAACAGAAACAGAGAGAGACATAGAGAGACAGGGAGGGACAGACAGACAGAGGAAGAAGCAGAGACAGACAGACAGGAGAGAGGGGAGGGGGGAGAGAGAGAAGAGTCTGAAAGTTCAGTTTTCCTAATTTCTAATGGTCTGGTCCTGAAACCCACTTGCTTTCTGAACTGCTGAGAGAAATTGTTCGGAAAGGATAAGACCTAAAAGCTGATTTTCAGCCACTGAGATCCTCCAAATCACATGTCTCATGCTTTTCCCAGAGCGCCCTGATTGCCCAAAGGAATAATATAATCTGAGAAATCGATTGATCTTCCACAGCAGATTCGACATACAGGGGTCAGAGAGTGATGGAGACTCCCGGCTTAGCGGTCAGGTTTCTCGGCCCTTCCCGGGTTTCTCCCCAGAGCCCCACAACTCTGAGGCTGGCCCTACTGGGAGTATTTGCTCCTCAGGTGGTCCAGCTCACTCAGTGTAAGCTGACTCTCTGGCTTCTTCCAAGTCACAGGGAGGTCCCTCCTCTCAGACTCCCCAAACACAAAGCCCTCACACTAACCTGCCTGGCTCTCCCACGGTGCAGCTTAACACACTCATTGGCCTGCAGCCTGCCAGGGGCGGGGCTTGGGTGGTCCTCAAAAGGAGTTAGCAGTGTGAGAGGAGAGCCCTGGAGGCTGATGCTCTCCTCCCAGTCTCACCCGGCCTTCTTCAGGAGCCTCTGCTTTCAGGATTGTTCCCTTTGTGACTCGGCTTGGGACAGAGCCTCAGATCAGAGGACACCTGTGGCCTTGGATTTTAACCTCAGTGATGGGAAAACTTGAAAATACTTCCTGGATCCACGATCCTCTCATGAAGTACTTGAACAGCACGGAGGAGTACCTCGCTCACCTCTGCGGACCCCGGCGCAGCCACCTCTCCCTTCCAGTGTCTGTGGCCTATGCGTTGATCTTCGTGGTGGGGGTGATGGGCAATCTTCTGGTGTGCCTGGTGATCCTCCGACATCAGACCTTGAAAACACCCACCAACTACTACCTCTTCAGCCTGGCTGTCTCAGACCTGCTGGTCCTGCTCTTTGGGATGCCTCTGGAGGTCTATGAGATGTGGTACAATTACCCCTTCCTGTTTGGGCCGGTGGGCTGCTACTTCAAGACCGCCCTCTTCGAGACTGTGTGCTTTGCCTCCATTCTCAGTGTCACCACGGTTAGCATAGAGCGCTATGTGGCCATCGTCCACCCGTTCCGAGCCAAGCTGGAGAGCACGCGGCGGCGGGCCCTCAAGATCCTCAGCCTTGTCTGGGGTTTCTCTGTGGTGTTTTCTTTGCCCAACACCAGCATCCATGGCATCAAGTTCCAGCACTTTCCCAATGGGTCCTCCGTGCCCGGCTCTGCCACCTGCACAGTCACCAAGCCCATGTGGGTGTACAACTTCATCATCCAAGCCACCTCATTCCTCTTCTACATCCTCCCGATGACCCTCATCAGCATCCTCTACTACCTCATGGGGCTCAGAGTGAGTATCCAAGGTGACTGGCTTGGGGCAGCATCCCTCCTGTTATCACCCATTTTAAGTTCAAAGAAAGCCCTAGCATGAAGGAAGGACATAATCAGAAGGGGGTGCGGAGGATGACTTTAAGTGGGAAATTAAGAAGCAAATCTTATATGTATGTAAAACAGTTTCATGCGCAAATTCCACACATGCCCTCAGGAAATATCTCACAAGTAAAATCAGTTTGGTGTCCTGTTGAGCGGGGGGCAAATTGCCACCAGTTAAACAAGAGTCAAACCACAACTCTCTGTTATTTTCTTTACCTGGTGTCCACTATTCTCTCTATGCGTGTTCACCTGTGTTTCTAAGAAAGTGTTAGAAAACTTCCTAGGGGTATCAATATAGATACCACTCATGGGACAATCTGACTCCAGGGGCTTGAGGAGAAGCCTCACTGTGTGCACAGGAAGTGATCTAGGGTTAGAGGGTCACATTCCGGGGCGATTCTTCCACATTCTCTTGTCTCCTTGCTGCCCCTGCACCACTTTGCTGCCTGTGCTGAAATGTCTTGCTGAACCAACTTGTCCTGAGGATATTGTGGGGGCCTCCTGCTTAGCAGTCTGAGACAGATATACAGCTGTGAAGGTCTGTATTTCCTTGTGGTGCACTGACCCTTTGATTGAAATATCAAGTTAAATCATATATGTATGTGTGTACATATATATGATTCTATTTCATATCTCCTATACATATATAGACTTTGAAAACAGTTTTATAGAAGGTAGGGATGGAGGGATGGAAAAGTAAACAGAACTCATAAGTTAGAGCAGTATAAGCTATGATTAAGATGCATGTGAGTTTCTGGGGAAATCACTCAGTTTTCCCTGTATCTTACAATTAGAGTTTCCTTCTCTAAGCTTGTAGAGATAAACATTTTTTTCCGTTCTCTCTGGTTCCAAATTAGATGAGAGAATCTGTTTTTGAGAAGTGTAGGAGTGAATCTGTATACTTCCTACTGTATTCTGTACCCAAATTCATAGATGTGAGTCCTCACAATGATAGTTTTATATTCATTTTGGGAAGTGGTTCACGCAGTAAACAGTTATGACGTTATTTAGATTCTCAGGTCCTTGGCTGACATATGCCTTTAGGCAAGCAGCACACAATTGTCCTGGAATTGCTTTCCCATTTGGAGAATGAAAAGGTCACATCACATTATTTCTAAGGCTTCTTCCGGCTCTAACAGTCTGTGGTTCTGTTTTAAAAGGTAAAGAGACTATGAGTGGGATAGACATGAGCTATGAATGAAAGAATTAAACATGCGCACACATCCCATCATATCCTCCGGCACTGTGGCACCAGATGCAGGGGCCCACCCCAGTCCATCTCTGAGAAAGGTTTTTTATCAATATAGAGAGGATTTTTTTTTTTATATTTACTGGTCCTAAAATGAAAGGCCAGGCTTGAATAGGAAGAACATAATTTGACTGTCATAGACATGTGGGCACAGGAATGAATCTGACCAGAGAGTGGTGGCATTTTCCTTTAAGATCTGTGTCAAAGCAGACCAGCTCAGTGCCACAGTTCCAGAATGTCCTGTGTATCTAACCCAGAGGAAAAGATTTTCAGACATTTCCAAATATTAAGCATCCCAAAAGACCGTCTCACTCCGAGACTTTAGTAACAATATCATCTTGTTCAGTGCTAAACAACCATTTGTCTTGTATGAGTTTGGGGAAAATGCCTAAGTTTAACAGCAAACACAGATTCTTCTAAACTCTTTGCCTGAGTTTCATTTTGTTCCACTCTCGTGAATCCACAGTGTTTGTGTCCCAAGCTGGGGGCAGTTGAGATAAGAGCCACCCTACTTTGTGTGAGTAATGCAATTGGTGACATCCTGTGTCAGAAAAGATGAAGTAGAAGCAAGTGGACCAGAGGGTACCAGGAAAGGAAATGTCTGATGTGTCATTTGTTGAGTTTGAACAGCCCTATACCAGTGGCCTGCAGAAGCAAGCTCTGTTCAGTGACACAGGTGCCACAACCTTTGGACCTCTTCCCCTGGAAGGTCCGTGCCACCCGCCACCACACTTGCTTTGTCTTTTGACTCCGGTCCACCCTATCAGTCATGCTTCAAGTACACTGCCCTAGGGAAGCTCTCCTCGACCCCTGAGCTGCTCTGCCTCTGTTGTAGACTCCATGACTCTCAGTAACTTCCTTCGCTATAATTTATAATGGCATGTGGACCCTTTAGTTCATTTATTTCTCCCAAACCCGACTAAGTTCAGTCAGGGGATGAGGCTAAATTACTTCCCTCGCTACTGAGCTTCATCTTCTCTACACTTAAGACAAAAGACTTGGAAACATTGTCTCCAAGTCAAGATTTAAAGACACCAAGCCCTAATGGTATTTAAGTTATTGAGTCTGTTGAGAAGTCTAAAAGTGTGACTGAGTCTGGTTGCCACTACCTTCCGAAGGCAGCCAAGACTATGCTGATGAAAGTATAGGACAAAAGAAGCCCTTTGTGTGTTCAAGGCTGAACAACCATTGCTGTTATCTCATTTCAGGTCACAAATTTTCATAGAGATGCTCCTGAGGCTTAGAACATCACAGACATGGAAAGTACATGACCCAAGAGTAGCTTCCCAGCCACGTAGGAGGAAGCACCAGCAAAGTCAAGCCTAATCCATGTCTCTCTCACACATGACTTTTGTGTTGATGAGGAGACATGTGTGAACTGCATAAAAGTCAACTCTGCCTGACAGGCTGCAAACAAGAAAGATAGTGGATGGATGGATGGATGGATGGATGGATGGATGGATGGATGGATAGATGGACACGATGGGTAGAGATGGATGGACAGAGAGACAGATGATGAATGGATGGATGATAGAAAAGGGCAGAATGGCAAATTGAAAGACAGATAAATGAATAGATGGATAGATGGTTAGACAGGCAAATAGGCAGAAGAGGAGATTGATAGGCAGAGAGACAGATGGATGGATGGATGGATGGATGGATGGATGGATGGATGGATGGATGGAAGGAAGGAGGGGCAAATGAGCTGATAGAGAAGTTGAAAGACAGACAATAAGTATAGATCAGGACAATGTGTATCTACACCTATATTCATATATACACACAAATATACTCAAGTATATACATACACACAACACACACACACACACACACACACCACAGTCACCATGAACAGCTCATCAAGATAATAAATAACCTGAAAGATGATCAGTCCCATGAACCTCACCTGTTCCACTCTAAGCTTCTGAACTTTGGAGCATCCTATAGAGTGACCACAGCATCTCATCCCTTTTTGTCATTCCCTGAGTGTGAGTTCAGAGTTCATCCCATTGATGACTGAGTATCTACCCATGCTAAGCATCTAAAGTGAAATGGAAGTATTTAATATTAAAGCATCATTTGACATTAACTAGGCAGATGTCTTAGATTCTGTTGTGTCGGCCATTGTGAGCCCTGATGGGACACTACCATATCACATATTCAGTCCATCTCTTCCTTAAGTTGGCTGGTTGTGCCATTATTACCTGAAGACACTTCAAGGTGAGCAGTAATGGATAAGTGGTTTTCTTTTGGTACAAACCACAATGGCCAGGAGGCTAGTTCATAAAAATATCTATGTGGAATGATTGCTTGGTGTTTGATTTAAAGAAATGCCTCATGGGAGTACAGACTTCCCTGAGAACTATGAAACCCAGCCATGAAATGACCAACCTTTCAATATAGTGCCATTGTTCTTAACTATTGGCTGAAATCAATTATGGAACAACCAACAACTGTCTTACAATGGTCACAGTTTTAGAACTGGAATTATAATCTTTTTATCATTATTATTATTTCCCCTTTCTTAAAAATAGATTCATTTCTCATATAATATATCTTGATTACAATTTCCCCTCCCTTTACCCTCCCCAGGTCCTCTCCACCTCCCCTCCCATCCTAATCCACTCCTTTTCTGTCTCTCATTAGAAAAGAACAGGCTTCTAGGAGCTAACAACAAAACATAGCAAAATAAAATATAATAGGATAAAACAAAAGCTGTCACACTGAAGTTGGACAAGGCAAACCAACAGAAGGAAAAGAGCCCAAGAGCAGGCACAAGAGTCTGAGACCATTTGTTCACACACTTGGGAGTCCCATAAAAATAAAAATACTATCTGAAAGCTACAGAGAGAGAGAGAGACAGAGAGACAGAGACAGAGAGACAGAGACAGAGAGACAAAGACAGAGAGAGACAGAGAGAGAAGGCCTGGTACAGACCCATGCAGGCCCTGTACTTGTTGCTTCCATCTCTGTGAGTTCATATGAACTTAGCTCAGTCTATGCAGAGGGCCTTGTTCTCCTGGTGTCCTCCATTCCCTCTGGCTCTTACACATTCTCTCCTCTTCCACAATGTTCCCTGGGCTCTGGGGGAAAATATTTGATGGAGACATCCCATTTAGAGCTGTGTGTTCCAAGGTCTCTCTCTCTCTCTCTCTCTCTCTCTCTCTCTCTCTCTCTCTCTCTCTCTCTCTCTGTGTGTGTGTGTGTGTGTGTGTGTGTGTGTGTGTGTGTGTAATGTCTGGCTGGCTGTGAGTCTCTGTATTTAGTTCCTCTTCCCAGGTGACTCTAGGTTTATGCTGAGCTGACAGCTGAAGCAAAGGCTAACATCTGTCAAGCACAACACAGTTGAGTTAGAAGACAGACATTTTCCCAGAAGAGACTCGGTAATCCTCATAAGGAGATTCATAAATACAAGTAGCTGTCCTTGGCTATTTTAATTTGTATCCTGTCTTTTGAGAAGATGTGGAACAATAATCAGAACCAGCAGAATAGCAAAAAGTTACCACTCATTGAGTACCTCATGCTCTGCTCTGGGATGCTTATATTAGGAATACCTTATCACTTTCATACAACCCCCAATTATTTCCACAACAGCGCAGAATTCTCTCAGTTCTTCTCAGGTTTCAGGTGACTCTAAAAGGTCAAATCTCAAATAATTTTTAACCTCTCACTTTCTGAAAACATAGGCTTTATGTAGAGATCACCACAAAGTACAACACACAGGCAGACATAGTAACCACACAGGCGGTGACTGAGACCCATGTGTTCCTGTGGACTGCTTAATTTGAAGAAGCATGTATATTGTAGAGACATAGGATATGGATTTGTGGAGCTTTCAAGGTGAACTTTAATGGGCCATTCTTCCAAGTTATCCAACTTTAAAGACTTTCTCTCAAGTATTCCCTCAGGATAGCTTGCATCCCAGAAAGTTCACTGTTCCTTAGTCTGTTCATTATCACACACAATTACACCCATTTCTCATTTACCTTGAACTTGAAAATGTCTCCTTATAACTCAGGGGAGCTTGAGACTGTGTAGAACAATTTGAATTTTCCTTCCACTGGATAACCTCAGTTGATACGTCAGGACCCATGTCACCACTAGTGAAGGAATCTCAGCTTGACTATTGGTACATGAAGGGGGGCTTAGACTGAGATCCACAAAGTAGACATAGCTCTCAGTGAAGACTCCTTCAGGAAAACACACAACTACCAAACACCCAGCTTCTTCTCTGGTTCTTTGCTTTGCTTTCAAGGGAGCGTAAAGCCTGCACACAGCAGCACTATGAGTGCTTTTCTCACGGTGCCACACAAGCGACCACTGTAGCTCCTGCCTCAGATGCAGTAAAAAAAGGGTCCCTTCCATTCCCAAGAGTACAGAAGCAAGTACTTGAAACCCCATTGGCTCCAGTTACCCAACTACTGGGACTGGGGGATGAGACCGTCTGATCTGCTAGGTTATTTGGCAACAGAACCAGGAGCTGGAGATGGGGCTAACTCAGCTTAACCTTCCCTGTCATCTTGATTGGATTTAGAATCACGTAGGAGACACACGTTTGGGCATTTTTCAGAGGACATGTCCAGAGTGTTGTAACTGAGGGAAGGAGACCCACCCTGAATGGTGGTAGCAGCATCCCATAAGCTGGGGTTCCAGACTGAATGAAAAGGGGATGTAAGAGAAAGGGCGTCCAGCACAGTATTGGCCTCCTTCTATTTCCTGACTGGGATGCAATGTGACCATCTGCTTCATGCTCCTGCCTCTGTGACCTCCTCTCTCTCTCTCCCTAATGGACTCTCCTCAAACTATATGTCAACCTAAACCCTTCCTCCAGGAAGTTGCTTCTTGTTAGGTATGTTGCCATAGCAATGAGAAAAGTAACTAGCACACCAACCAAACTACTAAGTGTAGGAAAGGAATAAACAGCCGGAGAGTTGGGGTGCTGCTGGTAAGAAAATAAGGGGGGAGTGTCAGAGAATTAACAGACACTGGACCTACTTCTGGGTGTGTCATGGTCACAGGTCATCAGAGTTCCTATCTTCTGGTACATCATCCCCACAGACAGAAAGTAGATCTAACAGAGAAAGATTTCACCACCAGATGAATAACACAGCTATCTGGTGCTTGTGGACTTTGGAGAAAGAAGGAAACAAAGGGCTAGAGCTGTTGCATCTAGAGGGGTAGGCGGGCCTTAAACAGGCTAATAGAGACGGCATGTCAGGTCACGTTGACGTTCCAAACTTACATTACTATAAGGATCACACTATATTCCAATTAGGATAAATATGTGTCAATGTTTAAATTCTGAAGGATGTGCAGCTTTATCAGCAGAATCAGAAAACCGGCATGTCCTAAATTATGCTTGTCAGTACAGTGGCGAAATCTGCTGAAAAGAGCTGGGAATGTATTATTCAAAGAAATGTGACTCCCTTTTCAACTGAGACGAGCATGGGAGACACAAATGTGGAAAGTGGGGAAAGGGATACATCAACCCCTGGAAGATCCACATTGCTCATGAGCATATTCAAGACTCTGAAAGTCCCACAGTGTTGTGGTTTGAAAGGGATGTCCCCCCATATGTCCATATATTTGCATGTCTAGTTCCCAGTTAATGAACTGTTTGGAAGGATTAGGAGGTGTGGCCTTTGAGATTTCAAATACCCACATCAGGCCCTCTTTCTCTCTGCCTAATGCCTTTGGATCAGGATATAAAGCTCCCAGCTACTGTTCCAACACTACGCCTTCCTGCTTGTTACCGTATTTCCCACCATGATGATCATGAACTGAAACTGTAAGCAAGCCCCCAATTAAATGCTTTCTTTTATAAGCCTTGCCTTAGTCATGGTGTCTCTTTACAGCAATACAGCAGTAACTAAGACACACAACAGAGATCATAACATTCATGAGATCATAATATTTCATTTTCTGGAATCTCTCGTCATGTGGCACAGAGTCTTGACTCTAATGATATGTCTAACAAAAATGAAAGAAACTAAGTGAATAGAAGGGCCTAGCTAGCATTTTATTGGTATTGTTCATTTCAGGATTAACCATTTTGGCCGTGTGTGTGTGTGTGTGTGTGTGTGTGTGTGTGTGTGTGTGTGTGTGTGTGTGTAACATTTATTAACACACTACAGAACTAGAACTGCATAGAATTACTCATTAAAAACTTGCTTTTTTCTGTATCTTGCCCATAACCCCGTCCAGTTGATTCGGAGGTCCTAGATTAAATTCTGTGAAGTATTTAGAAGTTTAAAAACATTTCTTTAAGTGCTGTTTGTGTACCTCCAAAGTTTCTGGTGGGGGAGCCAGCTTCTCTTCCTAACCAGATCTCCACTTCTCTTTCAGCTGAAGAAAGATGAGTCCCTTGAGGCAGACAAAGTGACTGTGAACATTCATAGACCCTCCAGAAAATCAGTCACCAAGATGCTGTGTAAGCTGCTCGCTTTGTTTCAATGTTTGTTCACTTTTGTTTATAAGAGCGAAGGACTTGTGTTGGGCACTGACGTAATGGTGCTGGCTGAGATGTTCTTCTTGGTTTCCAGAAGGTTCCATGGCTGGCCTGTTTTGTTTCATCTTTGGCTTTGAGCATTCAAACCCTTGTACTAGGTTACAGTTGCTGAGATGCCTTCCAAGTGCTATGAAATAAATCACATTGGCATGCTGAGCCTGAGCACCACTCTCTCTGTAAGATGGGATGGGAGTGGGTTCTGAACCTGTCTGTGTTCCAGCATTCTTCAGACATGGGATACAGGTCATGGTGGACCCTGCACTCACAAATGCTTCCACATACAATATTTTATAACTTACTTCAGGGGATTGTGAGTTCCCAATGGCCACATAGACGCTGTGGATCTTTCCAATTCCAGATTAAGAATGACTAGTCATGAATTCTCCAGAGTGAATCATCCCACCTAGGACTCTGTGTAGCCTTGTATCAAAACGTCATCCTGTTTAAAAACAAAACAGTAAAAATAACCTTTCTTTGTTGGAAATATACATACTTGTAAGAGACAAAATATTTTAAGAAATCCAGGCGCTGACCAACCTCTCCTAAAAGGATGCTAGAAAAGAAAATGAGCCCTTGGGCTGGGAGATAGATCAGCAGCTAAAGCACTTGCTGTGCAAGCGTGAGCACTGGGGGTCAGCTCCCCAGAGACCACACAAATGCTGGTGGGAGTCACCACCCTCTTATAATTCCACTCTCGGAAGGGAGAGACAGGGGGTCCGTAGAGTAAGTTGGCTATGGAGACTGGCTGTACCAGTGAGCTCTTGGTTTGACTGCACAAGATCCTGCCTCAAGGAATAAGGTGGCTGAGTAACTGAGGACAATTCCCGACTCAACCTTGGGTCTACACACACGAGCGCGCGCACACACACACACACACACACACACACACACACACACTCAAACATGCATGCACACACATGCACATACGTACACACACAAGTGGGAAAATGAAAATAAATGAAAATAAATAAAATAAATAAAATGAAAATAAAAAACTAAGCAAAGCAACACCAGACCTCCAGGAGAGACACTCGTGAGGTATGTGAAACATCAAAAATTTCCAAATTACAGCCTACATTCAGAGAGGAAAGACTCCCCAGGCTAATGTGCACAGGAGTGTGGAAGCTGTACCCTCCGTGAACAGAAACCAGAAGTCACTGAAGCCGGTCTTTTGACTCTAATAATCATTTTCTTTGAAGTGGTTCAGCCCCGGGTGGGCCCTGGCCTGTGTTGACTGGGAAGCAGGGAGTCTTTGTTACTTCTCCCCTTCTCCCTCTGATCATGATCTCATCAATGTTTGCTCCTGTTAGCATCTCAGTAACATGCCTGGGGTGGAGCTCTCTGGTAGAGCATGTGCCCTGAATGTACAAGGCCCTGAATTTAATTCATAGCATATCACACACACACACACACACACACACACACACACACACACACACACACACACACACAAAAGAAAAAAAAACAACACATCTGAGCTGGGTTCAAAGCCAACTTGTGCAACTTAACAGGACTCTGTTTCAAAATAAAAAGTAAAAAGCGGTAGCTCAGTGGTAGAATGCTTGCCTGGCATGTGTGAGGCCTTGGATTCAATTCCCAATCCTAGAAAAAGGAGGAAAAGTTATAATAATAAAATGTAAAGCATTTTTCTTCATTATTATCAGTAATTAAGGCCGGAAGTGGGCAATTGACGGCCATTTCATTGAGGGAGAAACTCAAAAGAAACCGGATATTTTGGAAAGTTCATTGCACAGGCAGACAGCTTTTCCTCAATGTTAACACCAGAAAGAAACCAAGGTGCCATTTCCTGTGAAAACCTGGAATGTGCACATGCACAGCGTTGCAAAATGAAGACCATGTACCCACCTCTCAGCCTCAGACGTTCCTGGCTCACGGCTGCTCTACCTCATCAGCACCCTCGAGTCTCCCCTCCTTCAGGCCCTGTTAGATCACTCAGGTACAAACCTTACACAAGCTGTCACAGGAAAAGATGTGACAACTTCTTAGGAGAGAAAATGCTTATTTATTGTGTGGAGCTTCCAGATCCTGAGGGGAAACTGTTGTCATACCCATCCCTGCCCTGGGACTGGAAATGAGCAGAAGAGGGAACTCTGTGTGCTTCTGACTCAGGATAGGCAGTTCCTCCCAGAATCAATACTATATTTTCAGTTGTTCCTCCCAGAATCAATACTATATTTTCAGTTATTCTGTCTTTGTTCTGGCCCAGCACAGAATCAAAAGGATCAAAGGAACTGCTAATTATCTCTAGAGTACTGTGTTAGCAACTTTGTCTTGTTGCTATGACAAAATGAAGGAAAGAAGGCTGAGGAGACGGGCTGGCTGGTAAAATGCTTGCCGCACAAGCTTGAGAACTTGAGTTTGATTCCCAGAAACCTGTGTGTCAAAAAGCAGGGCGCGGTGGTGTGTGCTTGTAATTCCAGAACATCCCAGAGCTGGGCAGGTGGATGCAGGTGGATCCCTGGGCTTTGCTGGCCAGCAGTCTAGCTGAATTGTGAGTTCAGGGTAAAAATGAGAGACTGTCTCAAAACAAAGTGGGTAAGCCTCCTGAGGATTGACACTTAAAGTTGACCTCTGCCCCTTCTCAACACACACATACACACATACTCACACACATGCACACATGCACGCATGGACGCACAGGCACACACATAAGACAAAGACACGTAAGACACACAGAATAAGGAAAAGATTTATCTTGGGCCAAGTAGCTTTGGGCCTATTGTGAGGCAGAATATCACTGCAACAAGAGAGAAGAAAGGGAAAAATGGAGGGAGGAAGGATGGGAGAGAGGGAGGGAGGGAGGGAGGGAGGGAGGGAGGAAGGGAGGGAGGGAGGTAGAGAAGCAGTCCTCTTTACATCAGCTGCAGACATCAAGTCTCTGTGTCAAAGGCTAGGCAGCTTACATGGGGTGGATTGCTACCAATGTCTTTTTGGAGTTGTCAGTCACTTGATCCTTCAGCTTTGGGCCTGTGGTGAGGCAGAGCATCACAATAAGGCCTGTGGTGAAGCAAAGCTGTTCACTTCACAGCTGGCAAACAGAAAGGGAAGGAGTAGAGAGTCCCCATACTGCCTTCAAAGCATATCGAATGCCTGCCTCCTCTATCTAAATTCCTTCAAGTTTCCACCCACCCACCCCAGACAGCATCATCCACTGGGGACCATGCCTCAGAGGATGAGGTTGGGTAGCTGTTGGAATCCAATCCCTAAGAACTCTCTGAAAACCTGTGACTGTAGCTATCACAGCTCCCTAAAACAACCCGATCTAATCAGTGTATGAGTCTCTAAATGTGTCTGCTGAGAGCATGCTTTGTTTCCCACAATCAAGTGGTTTGGGAACTTGGAAATATATTCAGTTCTATTTTAAATATTCTAAGGAGAAACATACAAGAAATCTTGAGATGTCTCAGTGGTTAAGAGCCTTTGATACTCTTGCAGAGAACCCACATTCGGTTCCCAGCACCCACACTGAGCAGCTCACAACCTCCTGTAAGGCCCTCTTCTGTCCTCAGAAGGTACTGCAGATATGTGAGCACAAAGAGATAAGCAAGGCACACACACTACACATAAGTAAAAATAAATATTTTTTTCAAGAAAAAGAAAGAGAGAAATCAATCAGTATCAATCAATCCTGGGCCCGTGAGATGGCTCAGAGGGTAGAGGCACTTGCGGCCAAACCTGAGTTTGACCTCCAGGACCCAGGAGAAGGAAAGAACTCATTTCAAGAAGTTGCCCTCTGATTTTCACATGTGTGTTGTGGCATGTGTATGTGTGGTGTGCACACACATACACAAATAGTAATAACTGGACTTAGTGGGTTCTCAACAAAAAGGACATGAAGTTGAAATGGGGGCATGTTGGAGTGGGGAAATAGGGGTAGAGATGATATTTTATTATGTGCATTTATGAAAATTTCAAAAACAGAAAAACTTCAAGTAAAAAAAAATGAAACTTTAAAAGAAAACTTAGGCAATTGTGTAGAAAACTGATCCTAGATCCATATGATTAATTCTTCTGTTTGAATAGTCTTTATCTCTGGGGTCTCATTTGCCTGTGGCAATCAGTACTTAGTCATGGTGGCAGGGAAAACCTGATAAAAGAAGGAAACGGCTGGGAATGAGCATCACATTCTTCCCCGGCCTAGTCCGTCACTCCTTCTCCTGCTTCCTCTTCCAGTTGTCTTGGTCCTTGTGTTTGCTATCTGCTGGACCCCCTTCCATGTGGACCGGCTCTTCTTCAGCTTCGTGGAAGAGTGGACTGAGTCCCTGGCTGCTGTGTTCAATCTCATCCACGTGGTATCAGGTAAAGGCTTGGTGTGTTCAGTGACGGACGTAACTGTACGGTAGCTTTTCCCTCACTCTGTCCTGAGGCATTCATCACAATGCAAGCAGCTCACAGGGATCTGTACTTCTGTCACAGAAAAAGTGGGAGCTTATTGCATTCAGGAATTAAAAATGTTTCCAGGTTACTTTACAGAAAACCCCAACTCCACATGTGAGTGTGATAATTACAGCAGGAGAGCAGTTGGCGATCAACTAATCAAATAAGCAATTGATAGCAAAGAAATGCATGAGAAGAAATGGCTCACCCAAAGACATGAAGCTGTAAAAACCGTGAAAATGGGGCTCAAGTCTAAGCTACTGAATTTCAAGTTCAAGGTTCTTTTTCCAACAAACTAGAGAACCTACTGACGTTAGGTTCAGGGCACTTCTCCCCAGCTGTTTCTGTTGTCACTGTCTTATTCTGTGGCTATCAAGGACATGACCACACAGTAAAAGTTAGATGTATGTATGCAACTTAGGAATATCACAGCTCAGGACAGAAGGAAGGAGGGAGGGAAAAGAAAGATTGTACTGCAGACCTTCCTGTATAACGCCACCATTTCTGCCTCTGAACATTTGTACCCAAATACAAGTTCTGTCTCTTCATCGACCCTCTCCTATCCACATCAAGGTATAGCTGGTGTCATCACCTCCACTAAGTCCGTCATAACCACAGCAGTCTGTTAGAATAGAATAACTGTTGTAGTCTGACTGTTGGTAAATGCATTCTCCTAGGAGATGTCATTGTGTATCCCTGTTACTAGCTTTGCCGAGGATCCTGCCTCTGCTATATTCTTCCAAGTACTTGGAGAGGAAAAAAGTCTAAATCCCCTGTCTTTCAATGTGCTTTGAAGTTCTCAAAATGTCCTAGTAAGCATTTGATCCATGTCGGAGTGAACAGACATGTCTCCTCGTCCCAGAGAGGGCACTGACCATAGACACAAAGAAGGGATTCCATCCAAGTGCAGTTTGTTAAACCAATGAGTCACTGGGGTTACTAACAGGAATGAGTGATTTATGGGCAGCTATATCACCAAAAAAAAAAACTATTTCTCAGCAATGGTTAACTGTCTATAAATCCTTGAAAGGAGTCCAGCCTCATAAGTCTCTTCCCAAACAACTGTTAACTGTCTAAATCTTTGAGGAAAGGCAGGCAAGCCCTTCCCCTGTAATGCAGAGTTAATGGGAACACTCTTGTGTAGTCTCCAATGGGTGATCACAGCTGACAGTTTGAGAGGGCGGTGGCCATGACCATGTCTTGCCTGGAGGATGCTGTTTCACCACACACAGCTCCCACCAGAATACCCCGCCCCTATTTTCCAGAAGGAGGTGATGTGCCAGTGTTTATCCAAGGGCACAGAACAAAGGAGGGTCGGGGTCCTAACCCCCACTAAGCTCTATTGCTGTCTTATAGAAACAAAACAGGAAATAAGAGTGGGTGTACAGGAGCTGGGGAGATGGCTCTGTGGTTAAGGGCTCATACTGCTCTTACAGAGGTCTCTACTTCAGTTCCCAGACCCCATAGCAGGTTTCTTACATGCCTGTAACTCCAGTGCCAGAGGGCCAGACACCTTCCTTTGGCCTCTGTGGATACTGGGATTCAGGTACACACACACACACACACACACACACACACACACACACACACACACACACACTTACATAACTAAAAAATAAATCTCTAAAGAAAAGAGTGCATTTATAACAAGCAGAGAAAAGGCAATATACAAGCTGCCTGGTAGACAAAATAAGTAGAAAAATATAATTATTCAGTGGAAGAGCTATCAAGGGAAGCAGGAGTGGGTAGGGAAGGGACATGGGGGTGGGGCGGAGGGGGATGATCTCTCTCCAAGAGGTTTTCAACAGAATGAGGAATCTTAGAGACCAAATGTTGGCTGATTTACCAATCCTCACCACTGTAGTTTCAAATAATAGCTTTAACTAAAAATCCAATGAAGAAACAACCCTCTTTTCTCTGATATTTGAGCATCTCTCATTAGTGACATCGCTCAGCATGATGGGAAATCCATGGCTCTTCCGTTGCTCTATGTTTGATTCCTGAGTGCACAGGTGGATCTGCTCATAATATTTCCTTTTCTCAGTGAGTGCCCTGTACACCCCACTGCTTCCAGGAGAGGCAATCATGAGGTTCTCAGGCCTTTGTTAAATATTTATACTTCATCCTACCTTGCTGTCATGTCTTCTTTCAATCCCTCCTTCACAGGCGTCTTCTTCTATCTGAGCTCAGCTGTCAACCCCATTATCTATAACCTCTTGTCGAGACGCTTCCGGGCAGCCTTTCGGAATGTCATCTGTCCTTCCTGCAAGTGGTGCCATTCCCAAGATCTCCCACCAGGACCTCCAGCCCAGAAGATCATCTTCTTGACAGAATGCCACCTTGTGGAGTTGACAGAGGAAGCAGGCCCCCAGTTCCCCTGTCAGTCATCCATCTACAACTCACACCTCTCCACAGACCGTTGTGCTGGGCAGGTACCATGAAGGGAGTGGTCAGAAGGCCACTTCAGAAGGCCTGGATTCTGTGGATTGACATCCCTCTAAGCCCCAGCACTGTAGGAGGGACTTCCTGTCACCTGCGCCTCCTGTGTGCCATTAGGGAGATAACAAGATTCTTAGATCCCATGTACTCCTTGCTTTTATTAATGTAAAACTCCAGACTTCGTTCTAGGTCACAGTGGTGCAGACATTGCTGATTTAGACATGCCATCTTTCTGTATGGTGAGTTTCCATAACTGTGATTGCAATGTGCCACGTGAGTCCTACTTGAAGACACCCTCATAATGGTTGAGTTTAACAGAGTGAAGCATTACAGAGGAGCTAAGCTGCACAGCACAGTTTTACCAACCTCCAAACCCAGGACTCATAAGAAATTACTGGTGGTGAGCCAGTGGCTAGCTCAGAAGCGCTCGCTAAAGCTTACCACTCCAATAGTTAGGACTTTTGCAAGCTTGTTATCGAATGAGCGATGACTTGAAATCAGTCATAGCAGAAATATTTATGCTACAGAAATTAACAAGCTCTCTAAATCAGGGCTAAATAATTTTTATCCCCTGGAGAGCTGGCCCGTGAGCAGGTGGAGAGCTATTAATAAGCTGGCATTTTGCCAGCTTGCTGCGATCTGTGTGACTTGTTTTTAGAACAAATGCTGGTAATGCTGTAATTATGGACTACTTAGAGTTGTGGTTAACTCTGAAAAGAATGCTATGGACTAGATTTTTTTTTTTAACCTAGAGTTCCTAGATAAAAAATAAGCAAAAAAAAAACCTGCTAATTAAGCCATGGAAGCAGCATCAGCATTTTATAATTAACCTAGAGTCGAATGATTCTTTTTGGATGCCATCCATTAACATTAGCGCAGGAGACGACAATGGACCCAGTGTTATTTCCCCTCACACATCTGTATTTACAGAGTCCACAGGATGTGTTGTCAAAACTGGTGGATTTTCTATATTCTCTACTTGGCTGCAAACTTATTTTCTTTAACAGGTAGGAACATAAGTGGGTCAAAGGTTCTCATCACCAAACCTGAGGACCTGAGTTCAATGCCTGAAACTCACATGGTTGAAGGAGAGAACTGGCTCCCACAAGCTGTCTTCTGACCTCCAAACATGCACTATGGCATATGTTTCCCACACACCCCTGCACACACCACACCACACTAAGTAAATTCATATAAAAAATTTGAAGTTGTTATAAATCCATAGTGTGGAAGCTAACAATTATACCATCTTCTAGAAGCCATGCAAATCAAAATCACAGACAAAGCAGCCTTTAATCCCCTCCTATCCTTTCCTATCTGCATTAGATGACTGAATGCCACATGAACTCCACTTCTGACCCCACCTGTGGAACACTGTGGAAGCATTTTCAAGGCAAGGGCAATTTTAGAAGTTTTGACTAATTTATGAATGGGATAGATATTGTAGGCTATACCTACAACATACTGATTTCACTGCTAGTGAAATACATTCACTGTGCAAAACAGACTGTTAACTTAGAGAGTTAGAATGATGGACCAGTCTAGCAAAGAAAGCCAAGGACTATTGGACAGAGAGAAGCAAGGACTGGAGAGATGGCTCGGTGGACAAAGACACTGGTGGGCTAGCCCGATGATCTAAGTTCCGATGGTTGAGGAAGATACCCAACACCTGAAACTGTTCTCCGACCCCCATGTATTCACCATGACTTGTGTAGCAGCACCCCTTCACAATACAACAATAAAATTATTTTTTTAAAAGCAATTTACCTCTTCAAACACACACAATGTCTGTATACCACAAAACCACATAGAGGCATAGATAAGAATGTTTGTGAGTAAATAGTTATTTTGAAGATAGACCTTAAAAGGTTTGATAGAGCACACTTATTTGAATATTTTTCACAGCAGACAGACTATCTTTTATCAACAACACTTTGTTTTGTTTTATAAACACTGAAAATGTTAGATCCTGGCTTTGACGACCAATTCTTCGGTAATAAAATGGAATAAACGCCGTCCTGTGGACATTCATGTGCTCTCTGCACTCACTGTTTCTCCCATCTTACTGAGAAATAAAGTATTCCTGTGCACCCCTGCCTCCAGTTGACAGCAAAGAGCTTATCCTTAGTTTCACCTGGGGAAATGATATGAGCAATCTCAAAGAATCCGAGGCTACGACAGTCCTCACATCTCATTCAAAAACCTGCAGGGTGCTGAGGTGGCTCCGAGGCTGGGATCCTCTGAGGTCTGAGGCTTTCCCATCTGGCCTTGCCACCTGCAGCAGCCTCTTTCTTACAGCACCTGCAAAGATTGGTGAGTCCCTACTGAGGGTCTGTCGCCAAGTGTCCAGATTCCAGAGGGTGGATGCCATTCCTCCCCAAGGAAGTCTGTAGAGCAGCAGTTCTCAGCCTGTGGGTCACAATCTTTTCACAGGAGCCACCTAAGACCATCGGAAAACACAGATATTTACATTATGATTCATAACAGTAGCAAAATTACAGTTATGAAGTAATGGAGATTATTTTATGGTTGGGGGTGACCATAACATGAAGAACTGTATTAAAGGGTCACGGACTTAGGAAGGTTGAGAATCACTCCTACGGACATTGGGTTGCCAGATAGACTCCGGGACTCCATAAAGAGTGTGGTAGGTGAAGAATCCCCCACCCTATACACCTCAACTAGAAGTGCCCCTCCTCTGCACTAAGCCATGACCTCATGACTTTCCCACCTCCCTCTCACTCCCCACCTCCTCCTTACTCTCCTACATCCTCAGAGTCTCAGATTCCTTCCTCCTCTGGAGGCTCAGTAACAAGCAACTACTTAGCTCCAGATACTCCCTATGAAACCTTCCTCCTTCCTCTGAGACCTATACAAAGGACCCGCCACTATTCCCTGGGGGGCCATAACTCTTCTCAGACCACATTATATGCTGTCATCCATGTGTCCATGATGTTAACAAGTTTAATAAAGCTCTTACCCAAATCGATACCCGCTCAATCCCAAACCTGAACCCTTTTAGAACTGCACTGTCCGGAGGCACAGTGGCCACCAGGGGTACACACTTCTCTTGATAAGCAAGTCACCAGGACTATCAAAGGCAGAAGCATGGAAATACACTTTCTTGGAGGCTGTGACCCCTCTATGAGGTGAGAGCTATTCTTTTTCCCTGATACTCATGTGCCAATAAAAGAAAGAAGCGACCGGAAAAGCAGAGAAAGGAGTGTGGCCACACAAAGGCATGGAATTAAGTAGTCCATGGGCCCCCAACTCCATCTTTGGGGATTACAGCAGGATGTTTAGGTATAAATAGAGGACACAAGGTACAATTAACTAAGCAGTACAATCAGATTGCAGTCCATCATCATCTGGGCTCCAGTTTCTCCCGCAAGCTCCTCTGAAGAAGTTGTCAGAGCTGTGTGAAATCTTCTCCTAGGAGAAGAGCACCCCCTCTGGCTGCACTAGGCTTCCTCATCTTCCTTCTCCCAGTGTGAGATTCCTGGTAAAATACCAATTTCCTGGTGTCTATTATTTCAATAGTCCGAAGGACAAAGGGTGGAGCCGAGGCGTCCCTTTGAATAGTCTCACCCCTGCCAGGATAGTTACCTCAGGATAGTCCTTAGAAATGCTGTAATACTCATCTATAGAAAAACTAATAATAATAATAAATAAACAGGAATAGGAATTTATTATTCAGGAAGATAAGTTTTGATGGCATTTTACAGTGTTATTGCTTCCTCTGAGCTGAAACTCCCCCCGGAAGGAAACTAAAGGCTCACAGGACTGGGGAAGTAAACAAACCTCCTCTCAAAAGCTGGAACTCAGGTTTTAAGAGGCCCCTCACCAGGGTTATAGAAGCAGTAAATAACTGTTGGGAAAGGAGAGCTTTGACCAGCCTCATGGGTGCTGTTGAGAAAAGCGTCTCAGGCCTGCCCAGCTGCCTACAATCTGCACAGAGAGCACCAGGGTTGCAGCTTCCAGGAGTCTCACCCTTTCGGGAGTGGGCTCCCTTTCAATGAGAAAGCATCTGCCTTAGAGCTGCTCATGCTCCTGTAAGTAACCCCTCACCCACCCTGCCAGAGTTGAAAAGTTTCTGCACCCCAACAAGCCTCTCCACCGACGCAGCAATCCAAATCAGACCAAATCAAACTGAATTAAGAAAAAGCCCAGGTTTAAGAGGTAAAATGTTCTCGGGTGATTTTTCCAGCCGCCCACAGAGGAGATGGGGTAGAGAGACCGAAAAACCTCGTGTCTGTTTTCTGGGGTGCAGTTTAAATACCCTGTGGGAGTGGTATTGAGCATCTCTGGGGGAGGAGCGCCGGTGTTTGTCAGGCTTGAGACAGGACAAGATTTGGGGAGAGAGAGCTGGGGGAAGGAGTTGAGGTGGAGCTTCCACCAGAACATTCCAGAATCTTTGGGTATATGAGTGCCAAGGGCTGAGGTGGAGCTTCCACCAAAACAATAGTAACCTCAATCAACTCACTGACTTACCAAGCCAGAGATGCTGGTGTGATAGTTATTTTGATCTATGATGGGTCCCCTGGGGTGGAAGAATATTCACAGCACCCCAGGAAAAATTCACACAGCAAGCCCTCTTTCGGGGAGTACTCAAACACATACTGTAAATAAGCAATGTTGGCACAAAAACACAGCCCTCACCTCAAAAGGGAGAAGAGAGTTTACTCTGGAGCCAAATGGAGTGATCGTGGCCCAGAAACACAGATTTAGGTCACCCCAAATTCCATGTTCCAAGATGGGAACAGTTTGATGAAGTTTTTATAGGAACAGAAAACGGAAAGTCGTAAGTGGAAGTGTTTCTCAAGCACTTTGAGGGAGACACGAAGTTGGTTGTCAAGCAAAGCGGGGAAGCTCCGCTGTCTCCTCAGGTGCTTCACAGGACAACCTTCGCTTTCTGATTGGTGGAAACAAGGGTCCATTAAGTAAATACATTTCCAAAGGTTTCACCTGATCATAACAAGGATATTAAATCAGACACAGACTTGGGAAAAGGGTGGCTACATTTTCATGAGATTCTGGACCTGCAACATTCCAACCTTTCCAACAACCTTGAAGTTCTAATCAGTTCCTGGACCTGGCAAAAGGTTCAGTGGGGTGTGTCTTTCTAGGAACCTGTGTTCACAGCAGCATCCTAGGAAATTTGTCAGGCTTTAAAAAAGAATCATTATTCACTTCCAATCCAAATAAACAAGCTCCCTAAGACTCCGCCGCCCACTGCTAGGACTCGTGAATAATGAAGGCATGGGCATGTGTTACAGATTGCTTCTCTGGTACATGAAAGATTAATCAATATTATGACAGGGCAGTCAACAAAATGAGGAGCCCAGAATGCTCAGAACAGCTATGCATATTAATTGACTCTGAAGGTCTTCAGCCTCTGCCGTCTGGGAAATGAAATGCCTGTGATTTGTCTCTCAGAGTCAGAAGATGGAGATAGGACAATGATCATGTGATCCTTCCTGCTTGGACAATGAGGTCAGAGATGAATGAGGAGTGATTGTGTGTGTGTATGTGTGTGTGTGTGTGTGTGTGTGTGTGTGTGTGTGTGTGTGTGTGTGCTCACACGCAGAAGGCACATGCACACAGCACAAGCTGATGTTTGGTGAATTCAGTCTCCTCATGTCACTCTTTGAGACAGCCGTCTCTCCATGAACATGGAGCTCATTGATTGTTTAGACCAGCTGGGCAGTGAACTTCAGAGATTTGTCTGTCTCTGTATACCCCCAATCCCGGGTTGGGGTAACTAGTGCACACTGCTGTGTTTTTTATGTGGGTGCTGGGGATCTGAACTCGGGTCCTCAGGCTTGTGTGGCAGGCACTTTGCCCTCTGAGATATCTCATCTCCCCAGCCCATCTCCATGTATTGACTCTATGGATGCCATAGAATTCCTCTCACTGATTGAAAGGGATTTCATATCCATTCTTTGTTTTCTGTTAATTCTGGCCCTGATTCAACTGAGACATGCAACCTTTTTCAGTGCTTACATAACTTAATAAAAGTTCTAAGAATTTGAAGATTAAGGTGCCTTCGGTATAATCTACCACCACTGGAACATTTACTTATTTGTATATCAGAAGTGTTGATTTGGACTTTTTCCAATTACCATGCTAAAAGCTTTCAAAATGTTAGCTGACTTAACCTTCCCAACAACTATAAGAGATGGGTGCAGGTTTGACCCTGTCCCCTAGTAGAAAACACCCTGAAGTAGAGGGTTTCAGTGGTTTTTCTCATGGTCAACAGCCAGGACTATTGAACAGGGATGAGATATGGGAAGATTGTGAAAGGTTTCAGGTCTGAGGCTCAAAGGGAGACACTGAGGCAGGCTGTCCTTTTGGACAATAAGTTTATTAGAAGACTAATTGATGCCATGGACAGAGAGCAGCATCTCTGAGCGAGCAGAGTTCAGACTCTAACAGCATAGACAGACCTCATAGATGGGGCTCCAGTGAGAGTTCAGGTCCAAAAGGCAGAGCAGGTGCCCTTTCTTATGGGGTTCATGCCACACTGTTGATGATCCACCCATAGCACTGGCCTGTAACCGAGCTGTCATTGATTCCTAGGCAGCAGGGGCAGTGGTGTGGTTCTGAGGAAAGAGTGTGGGGTGCAAAGGAGGATGTGGGGGTAATGAGGAGGAGGAACGTATCTAGTTGAGGGATATTCATTATGATAGCACATCCTCTCTTGACCTAGACTCTAGAGCAATGTTTCTCAACCTATGGGTTGTGACTCCTAAGAGCTCACTTATCAGATATCCTGTATATCAGATATTTACATTATGATCCATAACAGTAGCAAAGTTACAGTTATAAAGTAGCAACAAAATAATTTTATGGTTGGGGGGCCACCATAACATGAGGAACTGTAGTAAAGGGTACAGACATTAGGAAGGTTGAGAACCACTGGTCTATCAAGTGTATGAAACTCCTTGGGACAGTGTGAATGGCACTTGCCATTATCCTGGAATCTGGGCACTTGATAAGTCTGTGAGGGCACGAGATTAATAAACAGGCTCTGGGTAGGGACTTGAATTTCATTCATAGCAGCTGTAAGAAAGAGCTGCTGCAGGTGGGTGTGGCCTGACTAGCCTGTAGCTTGGAACCTAACAGATTGCAAGTCAAGACTTCCAGATTCTAGCTACAAAACTACCCTGCCCACCTAAAGCACAAAGAGGTAAGTTGGCTGATGCTGAATAAAAAAAATAAGTGGCAGGTGGATGCTTGGGCTGGCCCCTCCCATAGTTCATTGCCTTTGAGTGAAGGAAGAGTACCTACAGCCTGGTAATTAGGGGATAGAAGAACACAATAAAATTAGCATAATTCTTTTCATTAATGAGAATCTCATTAATATGTTTCCTTTCTAATTTGAGTAGTTTCAAGACCTATTTGTATTCCCTGTACACAGGGCAATTCTTCATAGCAAAAAGATTGAGCCTTAAAGCAGGCCTGGGTAATAAGATGATTCACACTGAAATTCAAAGACACCCACCCTCATGTTACAATTTGACCCTGATTGAAAGGAAGTCCCAGAATTTACTCCCAGAGTAGCCCATGCAATTCTTGCCTACTGAAGCCATAACTGCACCAATTATGTAAAAGAAAAAAATCACCTTGAGGACACTTGTTAAAAATGACAGCAAGGAAGACTTCACTGGCTGTGGCTGTGATAAGGAGACAGTGAGCTGAAGCCCAAGTAAGTGGTAGCCAGGTGAGATTTGTAGCCAGCATCAGGGGGAGGAAAGGGATGGGAAAGTTTTAAGAATAGTGGCATTTCAGAGCAGAGAGACCTGATTAGATCTGAGAGATCTGAAGGAGAGGAGTTTGAATGGGGTCAAGTGCAGAAAGGACTCTCTAAACACCACAGCAGAATTTTTTTTGCTGTAACTGAGCCCAGCAGGTAGAAGGGGCCAAGAAGAGTCCTGACTGGTACAAAGGCTCCAATTCACTTGAGTAAAGTTTGGTGCAGGGGCCACTCCTTGTTTGTGGCCAGTCCAAGAGTTGAGGAGGGCCCAGTAGGGGCCTGTGACAGACAAAGATACAAAGTGCCAGGCCCTAGAATATAACACTGAAAAAAGCTGTGGCTTCTCTGAAATTCTCTCCACCATCCTTGTTCCTTCTAGAAGTTTCCCATGTCCATATTTATTCTTATACATCTCAGGATTCCTACCAGGCAGAGATCCTTGGAGAAATACAATAGGCATGATGGACAGGTGAATGGATGGCCCACAGAAGGAAGGATACACATATGGATAGGTGGTATATTGATAAGTAGATGATTGATTGATTGATTGATACATAGGTAGATGAAAAGTGATAGATATAATAGATAGATAGATAGATAGATAGATGACTGAAAGATGATTGCTAGATGAGAGACAGATGATGGATTGATAGGTAGGTAGATAGATGATAGATAGATGGATAGATAGATAGATTGATTGATTGATTGATACTGGACCCACAGACTGAAATTTAGGAACTAGGTCATGTGACTATGAAAACTGAGAGGTCTCAAGCTTTGTTATCTACAAGTTGAAAACCCAGAAAGTTGAATAAAACCCCTAATTTGACTCTGAAGCCTGGAAAATCAGTGAAGCTGATGCTGGAGGCTTAAAAACTTCTTGGCATAAGTTCTGGTTGCAAAAAGAAGAAAAAATGAATGTTCTCATTCAAGCTGTTGTACGGGAGTCCCTCCCTCCAAATCAGACTTTGTGTCCTATTCTGGTTCTCTACTGACTAGATGAGGCCATATTAGCTAACCAAGGTGAGGTGTTAATCGCATTCTGGATTCAGTGCTAATCTGATACACATCTTCTCAGATACACCCAAAGAGAAGATTGACCAGATGTCTGGCATCCTTTCCTTATAAAAGTTTATTTCTTTTTCTATGGAATTAGTATAATTTATTCTTGGTCTGAATAACGTGACTTTCCCATTCTTAACCTCTGACATGTCATCATAATCACACTCTCACATTAAGACCTTGAATATCTATCTCAAAAATCACTTTGGAAAGATTAAACAGATGTGGTCCTCAGCTTATAATGGGTTAGGTCCCAATAAACCCATCACACATTGAGCCTTAATGTATCCAGGTTGTCACAAATCCTACTTGTAATGGTTAGTCTTGATTACCAATTCCATTAGACCTGGAATCAACTAAAAGACAAGTCTCTTATGGGCCTATGAGGACATGTCTAGAAAGGATTGACAGAAGGGAGAAGACCTTCTCACAAAGGGCCAGTACTTTCTAGCTAAAAAAAAAAAAAAAATGTCCAAAAGAAAAGCAACATTACTTGATGTAAGAACGTAATGTTCGGTCCCAGCTTATTCTCCCTTCACAGACACCCACAGCTGCCTTTCTGGGACACTGTGGATTCCCTTGTTGGTACCACTGACATCTCACTTGGGAATTGAGTTTACAGCAAAGGGGTGCCCCACGCTTCCTTTCCTGCCTCCTGTCTGAGAATCAGAGAGCCTGAATACAGGTTCTTGCAAACCCTATCCTTATCAGCAAAAAGGTATTTAAAAAAAAAAAAAAACTTCCTCCCTTGCCATGTGGGCTTTGAGTCTCTTTGCTGCCCCTGCCATGTCACCTGTCTCTGCTGCTAGAGCCTAAATTCTCCTCAAAGTCCTGTAGTGGGCAGCTGTTCCAGCTTTAACCTGGAAGTACTACCCCTAGTGAGGCTTCTGGTAACTGCCATGCCTACCTATGACCGGCCCTGGGGCGGGGCCAAGATGGGAGTCCTTAAGACCCAAAATCTGGATGTGCTGGGCCTCTTGGTTCCTCATGATCCTGGATGCTGAATGGAAGACCCGAGTCGGAGTTCTCCAGAGAACCCTGATGGACTGCACCTTACCTCTCTTGGATCCTATAACCAACCCCTTTACTGGCTGTAAGTTACCCCAAAATAAACCTCCTTTTTAACTATGTAGAGTTGCCTTGTTAAATCCTCACATTAAAGCCCCCTCCATGTTGTTGTTTCTGTGTCTGTCTGTTTCTAGAGTCAATAACTCTTCTAATTAACTCCTTATTAGAATTAATCCTAATTCTAATTCCTCAGTTTATAATGAGTTAAATCCCAATAAAGCCATCAGAAATTGAAAATGCCTTATATATCTAATCTGCCATGCATCATACTTGTAATGACTAATCTTGATTGTCAGTTTGATTAATCAGACTAATTAATCTGTCTCAGTGTCCTCTTGAACTACCTGCCTCATCCAAGACCTAACATTTTGCCTACCTGCCTTTGCTCTATAGTGATAATCCATCCTATTGCTGCTGCTGCTGCCAACATTGCCCAGTTTCTTTGGCCTTCCAACCTGGACTGAAGACCACCAACAGTTCTCCAGGAATCTCTCAGGCCTCCAGCACCAGATAAGGACCACTGAGGCATCCAGCATTTTTGGCTAATATACTCCCTGGTTCTCAACTTTTGCTATTGAGGATAGTTTGCTAAACACCTTTTCAGAGTATATATTCATTCTCTGGGCTCTACTACTCTAGAAAACCCTGACTAATAAAATAATCTAGGAACATAGAGCACTGCAGCCCATTGGTAGTTTGCCATGTGGTCACATGACTGACAGGAGCTATAGTTCACCACTGAAGAAGGACCTTAGCAAATATCACTACCTCAAGTTACATCAGAATCAAAGTCTCATTCATGTGGAATCGGACCAAGTTTGTACCACTGGAAAGTTGAAAAATTTAGACCATCTATACATGTAAGTGATGAGCACTTACATATTAAGTTATGAAAATTTTTTGATAGAAAAATCAGTATATTTCAGAAAAAACAATCATTTTTGTGTGTTTAATTAAATACAAATATTCCTGGCTCAATGGTCCCCAAAGCTTTAAAAAAATACTGCTTTTGGCAGTGTTGTGGATCAAACATAAACACTATAGGCAAGTTCTGTACCATTGAATGGTAGCCCTATTCCCTAAAACATCTTTCCTTCACTCAGGATTGTGTTTTGAATGACTCTAGGTATATTGCCCCCTCCCAACAGTGAAGAGTTATTCAACCCCATACAACTTAAGTAAAGAGAGATGGACCTATGAGAGTAGAATTTCATTATTTGAAGAAAAGGATAGAGATAGAAGGGATCGTAAGGAGTATATACCCACCTGACCTACAGTATTGTTGACACAAAGATCAAGACTCAGGGCCCCCACAGTACTCCTGAGGCACTGCAGCTGATTGACAAAGAGCTGAGAGTAGGATGCATGACTTCTGACAACCAATGCAAGGTGCTGAGAGTGGGATGCATGACTTCTGATGACCAATTTGAGGTGCTGAGAGTGGGATGCATGACTTCTGATGACCAATTTGAGGTGCTGAGAGTGGAATGCATGACTTCTGATGACCAATGGAAGGTACCAGTTACTTAACATAAAATAGAAATCTGATGAGCTGGTGAACACTGCCTTAGCAATGTTTTCAAATGAGGAATCATTTAGAGTCATGTCTCTGTAAATTGTATGCCTGTGTTAACTAGTGGAAATATTTAACACAGTGCAGTGATTCCACTTTTGGCAATCAGGTCCCCACATGGTGTCTTTCCAGTGAGTGTGGCTTACGTACCAGCTTGCTTCTAACAAGCAGAATATAGCAGAAATAATAGGGGATCACTTCATGGTTGAATTAAAAAAAGACTGGTTCTCTCCTTTCCTAAGCATGCTGCCCATCCCTCTCCTCCTTTCATCTCCTTCCCTCCCTCCCTCCCTCCCTTTCCTCTCTCTCTCCCTCCCTCTCTTTTACTTTTCAGAATTTCATACAATAGATTTTGAGTATATTCTTTCCTCTTCCCCAACTCCTCCCAGATCTTTCCACTCCCACCTAACTTCTAGCTCTTTCTTTCTCTCAAAAAAAAACAAAAACAAAAACAAGTAAATAAAGCCCACTAACCCCCATGCATGCTTGCACCCCCGCGCACACACACACATATGCCCAACCGTGGAGTCAGGTTTGTGTTGGCTACCTACTCCTGAGCACAGGGCCAGCCCTGGAATGTGGTTGATATATGAACTGTCACTCCATTGCATGGGGTGGAGGGGGGCACAAAACAAAACTGATTTTCCTTCTCCCAATATCTATCAATTGCAAATAATTTCTTGATTGGGGTGGGACTTTGTGCCTACTTCTCCTTCTCTGTGTTGGGATATTGTTTGGCTTGAACCTGCACAGGCCTTGTGCATGCTATCACAGTCTCTGTGAGTTCACATGTTTGGAGTTGTCCATCCATCACTCCTGACTCTTACAATCTGCATAGACCCTAATTTTGAGGGTAGGAGTGTGATAGAGAGAGACAGCCCATTTAGAGCTATGTATCTCCCTTTTCTTCTTCCTCTCCCAGACATTTTGTTCTTGTCAAATCAGCTACAGGGAGCTTGTCAGTAGATCCCTGCCATCTGGGCCATGCCTGCTGCAGCCATGTCCTACAGAGACTGCAACCTTTGGACATCTTCAGTGCAGACATACAAGAGACCCTGAGACAGACCAGGTGTCCTACTACACCATGTGTAATCCTTGGTCTACAGAAACTGTGAAATAATAATGAAGTGCTGCTATTATTCTGGGATGTGTGTGTTTAGTGTATGCACACATGTGAGCATGGGATGGCTTGCAGCCACACATATACCCCAAGAGGTCAGTGGAGAACATCAGATGTCCTGCTCTGGAATTCCCCACCCTATTCCTTTGAGACAGGGTTTCTTACTGAACCTGGACAAATGCCAGTGATCCTCCTGTCTCAGCCCCATTTCCACAGTGACAAGGTTACTGGCATATACAAGGTCACCTATATTTTTCCATGGGTGTTGGGGACTCAGACTCAGGTCCTCCAAGCTTTCAGGGTAAGCACTGTGACCCCCTGAGCAATGTCCTCAGCCTGAAGTGTTTACAGCCACTCTGTGTCAGTGTAATTCATTAACGTACTATTGTTAGCATAAAGATGTCATAATCTTGAAGCAGTTTGAGGAGAAGAATTCAAGCACTAGTATAATTCAATCATTAACATACCTTCATTGCCTAGAAACTTTTGCACCACCTTGAGACCCTCTTACTGAATACAGTTTATTATAACTGGACCATCATTATTGACTGAACCCAAATATTGTTCAACTGGGACCAGTGTGGCCATATTTTCTGCTGATGAAGACACTTCCCAGCATTTTCACTCTCTGAGCCCCGCACTCAGAAGAAAACTAGAAAATGAAATCTGGATGGTTCTTATTGTGTTTATTTATACTCTAGAAGAGTCGTCATTTGCAAAGTGAAATAAAAAACACCCTGCAAATCCAGTGGGTTCTGCTTTACTTTTCTCTAATGTACTCACAGAGAAACTAAAGACTCCCTAGAGACACTCAAAAAATGCTTTACTACCCCCAAGTGGACACATGAGTTATATTTTTACAGACATGAAATGTAAAAGTGGCAATGTCATCCAAACAAAACAGATGGAATGGAATGCAATGCTAATGTATCACACTAGGGATCTCAGAGCTGGAGGGGCCTAAAGACTCGGGAGCTTTATGTTCTGGCCCTTAGAAGCAGCACCATGCAATCTGCTTCACAGCACACCTCTGCAGTCCAGTGAGTCAGCTGCTCTTCAAATAGTTGCATCTGGGTTGTCCTGGTAAGTCTTGGCTTGTCATTCAACACTGTCTACAAATGATGTCTATGAAAGATCTCTTATGTCCTCTGCACCAATAATTTATTTATTCATTCATGTAGTTAGTGATTTTGGAAGCAGAGTCTTACTATGTAGCCAAAGTTGGCCTCAAATTTGCTCTCCTTCTGCCTCAGGTTTCAAGTTACAGGTGTGTGCCACCATGCCTGGCTCTCACCTACACTACTACTAATTTTGATAGCTACTTTTCAAGATAAATGGTGCGGCTTTCTATATGTCACATTTGAATAACCAGAGAGCTGAGTTGCATCTAACCTGGAGTTGAATCCTCCATATTCACCTAACTAATCATTCCTTTCATGAATGCTGAAGCACAAAGAGTTCCATGGCCTCTAAGCCTCTCAAACCCTCCCAGTCATGTCCCTGAGCTCAGTTTACCACGGTTTCAGACTAAGATTCTAGTAACCAGAGGTGTCCAGCCTTCTGACACAGTTCTGACGACTACAAATGTGTTGGTCACATTCATAGCTATCGTATTATACAGCCCCAGGCCACAGGTGGAACATGCCTGGTCTGTGTTGGAGCCGCCAAAGGAGACATTATTTCTAATTTCAGAGTTAGGCTCAGGCTTCATGTCCAGCAAGGTCTCCCCCAAGTCCTCTATGCATAATGGGACAGGATGATAGACAGCTGAGGACTCCTTTTATCTTTCAGAGTTGTGATCTGGATCTTAAATGTCACCAAGGGGCTTGTCCTCAGCTAATGGTGCTGTTGGAATGTGGTAGAAACTTTACAAGGTGATGCAGAGTTGAAGAAGTGGGTTATTGGGTTCATGGCCTTAAAGGAAGAACTGGGTCTCCTCACCTCTTCCTCTTGCTTTGAGCATTCTGGCAACTATCAGGTGAACATCTTGGACATGCCCCATCCTCCCCATCAGGATGCTCTCCCTCATCACAGACCCAAAGCAGTGGAGCCAATCAACCCTGGACCAAAACCTCCAAAATCAGGAGCAATAAGATCTTTCCTCTTCAGCTGGTTAGTTCAGGGGCTTGCCACTGTGGGGGAGAGTTGACAGCTGCAAGCAGTGTCAAGATCACTGTTTCTCAGGTCATGATCATGGGGCTGAGGACCTGCTTTGTGAGTGGCTGAGAGTAATTTCAACAGCATAGGCTCTGAACATGCTGGAATGGAATCTGTTGAGTGAGTATAGGAACATGAATTAGTGTTGGGAGCTCCCAGGCAATCTTTATGCACACTGAAGACTGGAAACTATGGCTTAGGCCGAAATTTTGCCAAGTTGTGAGGGAAAAAAAACAAAAGATATTGAAGTTGGATAAGTCAGGAATCATCAGAGGGCAAGAATCTGCTGGGCCATTGTAGCATGAATCTTAAAAGGTCTTATTAATAAAAACAAACCTGGAGCTGGGTATAGGGGTGAATGCTGGAAGATCAGAGAAGCAGAACAAGCCACAGCCACCTCACCTTGCCAATTCCTCAGCTGATCCTGTTTCCTCAGACTGGAAGCCTCTGAGTCCTCATTCAGATGGATCTCAGCTGAACTGCTGCTCAAAAGCCTAAAAGCTTAACCAGCTCTAGTTCCTCGACCTCACGCCTTATATACCTTTTTGCTCCCTGTCATCACTTCCTGGGATTAAAGGTGTGTGTCACCATGCCTGGCTGTTTCCAGTGTGTCTTTGAACTCACAGAGATCCAGACGGATCTCTGCCTCTTGAATGCTTGGATTAAAGGCATGTATGCCACCATTTCCTGGCCTCTATGTCTATCGAGTGGCTGTTCTGTCCTCTGACCCCAAATAAGTTTATTAGGATGCATAATATATTGGGGGACACAATATATCACCACAGGCCATCCTGCTGCCAAGCTAGGGCACATGCATCCTTACTTTTTAACCCTACCTGTAACTAGTGAAGAAACAAGAGTTGAGTATCAGATGGATGGTTCAGAGTTCTTGAGTCTTGAATGGACCATTATGATTTCATGCAATCATTGTCCATTAGAAGCAAACCATGGCCTAGCAGGTCAAGGTGCTTACGGTACAAGCCTCGAGACCTGAATTCAATCCCCAGACATGCATAAAAATGGATAGGATATAAATAGCTCCAAAAAGTTCTCCTCCAGCCTCTACATGCATGCCACATGTGTCCCAATAAAAGCAACAACAATAATAATACATTTAAAACATAAGCACAGCTCCAACCCTCTTGCTCATGCCCACTTAGAGCTGTTGCTTCTGTGCAGATGTGGTTGTGACTGCTCCCCCCTCTTTCTATCTTCTCTAGAAACACAAGCTAGACTAGACTAGACCTGTTCTACTAACATGACATACTGACCTCCAACTATCCCCTGTAACTTCCTTTATCCATAGCTGGTATAAGATAGTCCTAAGATTGGAATCTGGAGCAGCATAGGACCCTCTTCTGAGTCTTAGGTTATAAATTGGATTTCAGTCTGCTTGTTCACAGAGAAGCCTACCTTGGGGTGCTAGGGAATTTTAATGCAGTTTCTAGGCATGCTGTAAGAATCTGATCCCTAATTACCATGTTATACTCGTATGATCTCATCCTGAAATCTAGAAAGCACACCAAACCACCCTTTCAGAGACTCACACTGGTGTATTAAAGCCTCCAGTCTCGGCAAGCCTCACAGTGAAGAGACATGATGAATGTCATTTATTGAGAAGTTTTCCACCTCTGAGTCTCATGGCTCCACTGAGGAAATATTGTGGAAAACATCAGTGTACATTTAAAGTCAGGAAACATGCTCTGTAAGAGCCAGGGAGCAGATGTTTCAGGCTTTTTAAAACCACACACTATTGTGACTATTCAATACTGCCACTGTAGCAGGAAAGCAGATATCAAAAACACATGTTATAAAAAGGGTCAAGATGATGGGTTGGAGGAGAGCAGGTCTCTCCAGCCTCTGTGTGAACTAGGAAGTAAAATGGCCAGAACAGCTCCTTAGAGACATGAGGGAAATGGGTGCACTGAAGGTCAATGTTGGACAGATGGATTTGGAGACAGACCCAGACTCTGGGTGTCAGAATGGGGAGAGGGGATCAGAAATCGTTCTTAGCTATGGCTCACCGAGTACCAAAGGATGAGCAGACGGAAGGGCCAGAGGTGTAGGACAAAGTTGGCACAGAAGCTTCAGCTGTGGCAGAGGACCTGGGATAGCTTCCCAGCACCCACACTGGGGCTCACAACCATCTGTCACTCCAGTACCAGGGGATCTGACTCTCTTTTAGCCTCTCCAGGCACTAGGCACGCACATTGTGCACATACATGTAGGTAAACAGTCTCACAGACACAGACAAACCCACTTTAACAAAAAAAGGAAGAAAATCCACTTAATTCCATACTCTCTGCACCCTCCTTTTCTTGTACTCTCACCAATCAAGTTGGTCTTTCCTTTGCTTCAAGTAAACCAAAGCCTCCAGGTTCAATTGTCAACCCTCTTTTTTTCAACCTCTTAGCATTGTTTCTTTATTTAACTCCCTCTACTACTGAAGCACTTTCTCTATTGGGGCCCTAGATACTATTCTCACCTTCTGGCTGCTACTCAAATACCTCTGACTGCTCTAATAAAATCTCTGTCTCTCTCTGTCTCTCTGTCTCTGTCTCTCTGTCTCTGTCTCTCTGTCTCCCTCTCTGTCTCTCTCTCTGTCTATGTCTCTCTCTGTCTCTCTGTCTCTCTCTCTCTGTCTCTCTCTCTCTCTCTCTCTGGCTTGCTCACCCTTGCTCTGTCCTATCAAAGAGCTTTTTAAATGGCTTTATTGCTTCTACTTTTTTTTTAACCTCCCTCCAAACTCTTCTACACACAGAAGACATTCAAAGTTGACTTAGTGCTTCAAAACTCCTTAATCTGTCCCAAATCTACTAATCCTACACCGACACACTTAGAAAACAAAACCAAACCCACTGCTCAGCCCCATGTAAACGGAGTCCCAACAACTTCCTCACCTCTGTTCCCTCCCATTTCCCACAAGTTGCCCCTGCCCCCTCTAGCTCATTCCCTCTCATGGCCTTTGTGTTTGTCACACAGACTGCCTGGCATGAGAAGCCTGGACTGTTAGTCTCTTCATGCCATGCAGATGCCCATACAAGCATCACAATGCAGCGATGCTTCTCCCAACCAACTCTTTTCAAAGAACTAAACCCTTTCTCTGCAGAGACCTCTCCTGCTTCCCTTCACTGGAGAGTGTCAATAGCCCCTTAATGATGCACCTGTGTGTTTATTGATTTCTCTCCTTCCAGTCCAAAGCAAACCCCACTTCCCAGAACACCCTCTTAAACAAAAGTATCCAGTCAGTGCTCACCACACAGGTGATGCATGCTCACAAAACATGATATGTGGTGTTAAGACTCCAAAAGCCTAATCTGAGGCACAGGATAGGAAACAGCGGACACATACCACACACATAACTACAAAGGTAGCAGGCAGACCAAGGAGCATGAAAGAGGGCCAGGTGAAGTTTGATGAGAGCATAGCTGGACTGAAACTACCTTCTACAAGGGGGAGGGTTTGTGGAGCAGATGACATCAGACATTGCATGGTGTTTTGTCAAAAAGAAGAATGGGCAGCATGAGAAATGCTGCAGAGTTAAAAAAAAAAGCATGCTCAACCATTTGTTTAATGAATAGTCATTGATTTTCTATTATAAGCCTGCTAGGTATTATTCTAAATGCTATGAATAAGACAGGAATGAATAAGACAGAGAAAACCACAAATTGCACTTTCAAAAAGTTTCCCTTCTACCGGGAGGAGTTACACAATAAGAAAATAAACAGAGGAAGACTGGGGAGATGGGCAGGGGAGAGGGCTCAGTGGGAAAAATGTTTGCTGCACTAGCCCGAGGACCTGAGTTCAGACCCCCGGAACTCCCAGGAAAGCTGAGCATGGTTGCGTACTCTTTGTATCAGAGGTAGCAGATCTCAGGGACTTGTTGCCCAGTTTACTCAAAATGGTAAGCTCCAGGTTCAGTGAGAGACGCTGTGTCACAATTAAATTAAAAATAAGGTGGAGAGGCAGTTGAGGGAGAATGCTGATGTCCACCACCAGCCTCCACATGCATCCACAGAGGCAGGTACACACACACACAAATGCACTCCCACCACACAGAGGAGAAATAAGCAAAGAGCAATGCTTATTTCAGTTCATGAACTTGAGGAGTTACAATGACACATTGGGGAATGGATTGGAGAAGGGCAAGAGGCACTGCCTGGACATATGTGGTGCAGATGTTCTCACAAGGAAGACCTGGGTTCTGAGAAGATGAGAAGCATCAGACCTACAGACAGATGAAAGAAAACTGCATCAAGCTAAGGGCACCCCCTTCCTTCAGGTACAGGGATGCAAATAGTCATTTCTGACCACTGCTGGCTGATGGTTTCTGGTTGTCCACCTGCAAGGCATGCGCAGGAAGGCACATCATTGTTCTTTCATCTTTGTGGTTAATTCTGGCCTCTGAATTGTAGTGGAAGCAATGTGTGCTGCCTAATTGCTGACGTAAGTTCTGGCAGAATCTGGATTCCCTCTAGAATAGCAAGCAACCATCATTAGCAAGAATCCTGGCTACTTTGTGGTTCTGGGTCCCAAGTGAATTAAAAAGCAGATCTTCTGTGATCCATAATGGGAAAAAAAGACACTTGAGTCCATATACTGATTGATTGATTGAGTGATTGATTGATTGATTAGTGATTGATTGCATGGCTGTCATCTAATGGAAAAAACTAACAGTTGGGTCCATTTATTTGTTTGTTTGTTTGCTGCATGATTGTCAACTAGGAATGGAGCTATTAGTTCATTCATACTCCATGGTTAACATTTTAAATACCCTCCAGTTTATCTTCCCAAGCGGTGATAGCATTTACATTCTCAGAAGCAATGCATGGATGTACTGATTGCACACACATACAGTTCTCTTTAAGGGTGTGATGTCCAGTATGCCAACCATGTTTCATTGGATGATCCCCACACCCGAGTATATGAACAGCACAAATTAGACTTGATGTCTTTAAAAAAAAAAAAAAGATCACAAAGTTAGGTGAGTCAGGGTGGAGTGGAGTGGATCTAGGAGCAGTCGGGGAAATGAATATGATCAAAATACATTGTATAAATTATTTTAAAACTAGTAACAATACAAATAACCACTACCAATAAAAAGCTGCTTGGGGGCAACCTGTCTTTTCCCATTATCAGTTAGACAGCTGACCTCACCACATGGAGTTTGTGGTAAGTCCTTCCAGTGGGCCAGTCCCTCAGACAGCTGACCTCACCACGTGGAGTTTGTGGTAAGTCTTTCCAGTGGGCCAGTCCCTCATTTCCTCTTCTCAACTGTGTTTCTGATGTGACTTATTTTCACTCCAGGATGAAAATCCAGAAAGCATCTATATACACCAAGTCATTTTACTAACTGCCTGATGCATAATACTTAGGCCATGAGAAAAGAAGAGTTAAGTCCATCCTTCTCAGCTGACTACACTGCCATTATCCATAAGTCAACTGCATTTCAATTGAGGGGCCTCTGTAGGTTCTGAGAAATATCCAGAGTATAGCTTGTTTATTGTGACATTTGAAGTTTGCTAAGGAGCTTGCATTCTGAGTTCTTCCCCGAGTGTCTCATGCTTCAGAGGCAAGTTCTCAATGATGCTTTTCCGGTCCTGAAATTCACCCTTGAATTTGTGCCTCTGTATGTATCTCTTTCTAAGACCAATTCCTGATACTGACTCTCAGTGTCAACCTGTGGAGGGCACCATCCATCCCTGGATTCAGTCCAAACCTAAAGTCTTCAGAAGGATGCCTGGCATGTTCAGACTTGGTTGGAAAACTTGAGAGGAAAGGTACATTGGTTTCTCATAACTGAACAGCAGAAATTACTCCCAGTTCTAGTCACAGATTTTCAAAATCTAGGTGCTTGGGGACCATGTTCCCCTCAAAGGCTTTCAGGAGAAGCCTTCCTTACTTCCTCTGTACCCCTTGCCCTGCATATTCTTCAGTTTGTAGCATGGAACTACTTTCTGCTGAAGTCTTCACCATGTTTTCTCTTCTCCTGAATCTCTAATTTTCCTGTTAGAAGGACATTTGTCCTGGGACCCTCCAGATAGTTCAATGTGAGCTCAGCTTAAGATCCTTAACTACAACCACAAAGAACCTTTTCCCCAAATAACATCAAATTCAAAGTTGCTGAGTGTTAATATGGATTTACCTTGGTGAAAGCCACTGCCAGGTCATCTCCCAAATGCTCCTTCACAAAACTGTTCCCACTGCTAACCTGGCTATGTAAATAGAAGGAGGAGCCTATCACCAGGACCAACTGTTGATCATAACCAAGCGATGACCTAGAGATGAGAGAGGCATATGAATACCTTGCCATATCTATGGACCACTGAGTCCAGGATATCAAGGAGGTTGCCAATGGTCTTTCAGAGAAGCCTGAATAAACTGATGGGCCTTCTGAAGAAAAAGCAGTGTTTAATTAGGGGTGAATTATATTAACTGCTTGGAGAAAGTCGGAGTTTCTTATTACCACAGCACTAATCAAATGAATAGAAACAAAACAGTGCTATTACCCTCAGGCCTGTGAAAAGGAGGCATGGAAATGAGTCTGAAGGGCAACAGAAGCCAGGGGAAGGTGCTAGGCATCGATTTTCAGTTCATTGCTATATAGAATCTCAACAAGTGTGCCCCGCCCCAGGGGGTTTATTGGATGAGGGGTGAAAAACATCAGAGGCATGGGCTAGCAAGACTTATGACATTATCTCTCTACTAAATTGTATAATGTTACATTATCTCAATGTGAAGAAAATTACATTATATATTATATAGAATCACCATTAATCATGGGCTATATAAGCTGGATGACAAGCCGTCCATCCGACGTGAAGCACTGAGATCCTTTAAGCCAGACAACGTCTGCTTTGTGCTTCTGTGACGGTGACACCAACTGTCAGACCAGCTGAGGTACACCTGGAGGTGTGATTCTCACAGCCACTGAATAAAGACGTGAATTTTCATCCAGAGCTTGCTTCTAATTAAATCACTGACATGGCAAGACACCTGGTCCTGGGACTGCCATTGTTTCATTCGGTCAAACAAATGTCTTCATCTCTAGGGGTCACATTCTACAGATTCAGGAAAAATTAGAATATTAAAGTCAGCTAAGTTTGGAAATTATAGAAGAATGCATGCCCTTCTTAGATGTGTGTAAGCCATGTTGGCGTACTGATGGCTTTGAGAAGCCCACAATGGAAGCATGTTCATGCCAACCAGTTTAGATTAAAACAAACTTATTCTAAACATTATATGGAAAGGCAAGAGACTAGGGTTGCTGGTAGAGTGTTGAAGAAGAATTGGGGGGCTAGGTGTGCATCCTTAAGGTCGAGTCCTTGCCTACCTGGCACATACAAAGACTTGGGTTTGAACCCCTCAACTAACTAACTAACTAACTGCGGCAATTTGAATGAGAATGGCCCCCATAGGTTCATATATTTGAATGCTAAGTCTCTAGTTGGTTGGTAGAACTGTTTTAGGAAGGATTAGGAGGTATGCCCTTGTTGGGGAAAGTATGTCATGGGAGGGAGTGGGCCTTGAGGTTGTAATAGTCCATGACAGGCCCAGTCTCTCTCTCTCTCTCTCTCTCTCTCTCTCTCTCTCTCTCTCTCTCTCTCTCTCTCTCTCTCTCTCTCTCTCCATCTCTCTTTCTCTCTCTGTTGCCTGAAGATCAGGATGTAGTTCTCAGCCACTACTACAGACTATGTCTTGCTGTAGGATGTTCTGTATGTTAAATATGTTGCTCTGATTGGTTAATAAATAAAACACTGATTGGCCAGTAGCCAGGCAGGAAGTATAGGCAGGACAAGGAGAGAGGAGAATTTGGGGAAGTGAAAGGTGGAGACAGAGAAACGCTGCCAGCACTGGCATGACAAGCGAGATGTAAGGTACTGGTAAGCCACGAGCCACGTGGCAACTTCTAGATTAATAGAAATGGGTTAATTTAAGATATAAGAACAGTTAGCAAGAAGCCTGCCACGGCCATACAGTTTGTAAGCAATATAAGTCTCTGTGTGTTTACTTGGTTGGGTCTGAGTGACTTTGGGACTGGTGGGTGAGAGAGATTTGTCCTGACTGTGGGCCAGGCAGGAAAACTCTAGCTACAATGTCTGGCTGTGTACCACCATGCTCCCACCATGATAATTGACTAACCTTCTGAAACTGTAAGCCCCTGCCCCCAGTTAAATGTTTTCTTTTTGTGTGAGTTGCCTTGGACCTGGTGTCTCCTCGCAGCAGTAGAACAGTAACTAAAACACTAAATAAATAAATTAACTAAGTAGCAAAGAAAAATGTAAATCAGATGAAAAGGTGTAAAGAAAGGCTCACATTAACCAATTGCAAAATTTTCTATGATAATCAAGTTAGGGTTGAATCAATGAAATAATGAGACACAATCATTGGAATGAAAGTCATAAACATACACACACACAGAGCTGATTTTTTAAAACCAAAGCAAAAATTCAATTCAGTGGAGGAAGGATAATAACTTCAACTAATGGTGCCAGAAGAATTGAACACAAATGAAAGACAAAAACTCAACGCCCCAAAACAACTTAATTACAAATATACATATTTTGTGAATGGAATCTTCACCAAAGAAGACATAAGATTACAAAAAATGTTCCATACCACACATCCTTGATGATGTGAAAACTCAAACAATCAGATGCTATGACATACCTACAAGAAAGGCTAAAATTTAAAAGATAGAAACAGCAGCAGTTAAAAAGCACTTTACCAAACCAATTGCTGGCAAAGATAAGAAGTGATGGAACCCTCAGCCATCGTTGGTGGGGTTATAAAGAGGCATAGACACTTTGGAAGACAGTTTGGAAGCGTCTTACAAATCTAAATATAGTCATCACACAATCAAGCAATCTCATCCCTGATTGGAAATCTCATGTCCACACAAAAGTCTGTGCACAAATTTTGAGGCATTTTATTGACAATCTCAAAAATGAAGCAATCAAGATCCCCTTTAGTAGAGAAATAAACTGTGGTATGCCCACACCGTGAAATACTATCCATCTATAAAAAGCAATAAGCTATTAAACCTTGTCAACACCTAGATGAATCTTAAGCATACTTTGAGACGTGAAAGAAACCATTCTTGAAAGAATACAGGGCTCAGGAGATGGCTCAATGGGTAAGTGCCTGCCATACAAACAGACATGAGGACCTGAGTTAGGGTCACCAGAATCCATACAAAACAGGGTGCAGCAGCATGCATCTGTAACTCCAAATCTCACACAGCAAGATGGGAGGCAGGGGCAAGAGATTCCTCAGAAGCTCATGGGCCAGTTAGCCTAGTGTAGGCAGCAGTGAACAAGAAACCTGCCTCCAACAATGTGAAAGGCGCAGACTGGCAACCCAAGGTTGTCCTCTGATAGCAGGCTCCATGGCATGCACACACTGTGCTCTCACATGAAGACTGCACAAGCATGCATACTGTAGATGTAACAGTCTTATTAAATAAGAAAGACAGAGCCAAATGCAGAGTGAAAAGCCCAAGAGGTCAGAGCAATAGCTAAGAGCTGATACTAAAAACCCTTTCTTACCCTTCGCTGCCACTGCCATCCTTCCTCTGAGAAAGTGGCCTACTTCTTGTGTGCCTGTCTTTTTATTGACTTTCTGTTCTGCCTTCTTATTGGTCGTAAACCCAACCACATGACCTCCTTGTCACTGCCTGTCTATACAGACCTATAGGTCTCTATGGTTGGTATTGAAATTAAAGGCACGTGTCTCCATGCTGTCTGTATCCTTGAACACAGAGAGATCTGTCTGTCATGTGACTGGGATTAAAGGTGTGCGCCATCACCGCCCGGCTTCTGCTATGGCTTGCTATTAGCTCTGACCCCCAGGCAACTTTATTTATTAACATACAAATAAAATCACATTTTAGCGCAAATTAAATATCACCATATGCATACACATGCATAAACACTATGCACTTATTATACAGACCAAAAAGGTTATATACTGTGTGATTAATTTTAAATTATGTGCAGAAGGATTAACATAGTAGATGTGAGACTGCTATTCCCAGAAAGACCTGTTAGCAATGCTATTCTTTGGCTAATGTCCAGGATCTAGGACTTCATGTATGTTTTCCTCACACCAAGTGCTGGTAAGCTTGGCCCACTGTGCCCAAACTTTGTAAACACTTTGGGGTTTGTTGCTTACTTTTCCACTTCTGGGAGTCTGGCAATTCAATGTACTCCAGATAGAGGATGTCCATGTGATCAGCCTCTAATAGAAATGCTGGGTGTGAGTGTCCAATGACTTTTCCCCAAGACACAATTCACACCTCTTGTCATAACTCAGAGTTGAGTTAAGCCCACCATGTGTAACTCCCATGGAGGAGACCTTTGAAGTCTATGCCTGGCTCCGTTTGGACTCTGTCCCACATCCCCTTTCCTCTGGGTGACTTTGTTTTGCATTTCCTTACTGCAATGATTCATAAAAGCAACAGTATACTGAAGAGATCATCTTCCAGCATTGCATGAAAACTGGGGACAGTCTTGGAGATCCTGATGTAGACTACATTATAGAATGGTGAAGCATAGAATGGTCAACATGCTAGCTATTTCAAGGAATTTGAGCAGGGGGTCCAAGCACAGTAAATCTGGGGCAAAATCATATTATATGAAACTGTCATTGTGGATGCATAATACTGCACTTGTCAAAATCTGTAGCATTCACAAATAGTACAAATGAAGGACCTTAATGTATACAAATTATTTAAAGCATAATAATTTAAGAAATGAAATAATTCCTGGGTGGGAGTGTGGAGTGTGGAAAAGAATCTAACTGCAGCATTCTTGCAAGATGGTATCTAATTTGAACAATGAAACCCAACTCCCACTGTCCATCATCCTAATAGAGTGAGGTCAGCCATATGCTCAGTAGCTTCAGAGTTGACTTTTACAGAATGGAGGAAAGACTCTATCAACTAGCGTATGTGGTAGTATTGTGTTCCCCAATATAGTGCACCCTAATAAACTTGTCTGGGGGTCAGAAAACAGAACAGCCACAATATTAAACATAGAGGTTAGGCAATGGTGGCACACACGCCTTTAATCCTATCACTTGGGAGACAGAGATCCGGATGGATCTCTGTGAGTTTAAAGTCACACTGGAAACAGCCAGGCATGGTGACTTATGCCTTTAACTCCAGGAACTGAGCCTTTAATCCCAGGAAGTGGTGTCAGCAAGCGGAAAGGTATATAAGGCGTGAGGACCAGGAACTAGGGCCGGTTAAGCTTTCCGACTTTCCAGAAGCAGTTCAGCTGAAATCCATTTGGGTAAGGACACAGAAGCTTCCAGCCTGAGGAAACAGGATCAGCTGAGGAACTGGCAAGGTGAGGAAGCTGTGGCTTGTTCTGCTTCTCTGATCTTCCAGCGTTGACCCCAGTACCCGGCTCCAGGTTTAAGAAGAACTTTTAAGATTCGTGCTACAAGCGTACATGTTTATACAACTCCTTTGGCCTCTTAAGGGCTTCACTAGATTGTGTAACTGAGTCAGAATTCTCGCACTTGGCTCAGTCAAAGCCCTGTGTGCTGATTAGTTTTTACTGTCAACTTCACACAAACTAGAGATACCTGGGAAGAGGGAACCTCAACTGGAGAATTGCCCAGATCAGACTAGTTTGTGGTCATGTTTGTGAGAGATTGCCTGATAACTGATATAGGAAGACCCAGTCCACTATGAGCAGCACCATCCCTAGGCAGGAGGGTCTGGGCTGTATCAGAAAGCCAGTTGAGCAATCCAGGAAGCAGCATCCCTCCATAGTCTCTGCTTCAGTTCCTGCCTCCAGGTGCCTGCTAGAGTTCCTGTTCTGTCTTCTCTCAATGATGGATTGTGATCTGGAAGTGGATGATAAATTAACCCTTACCTCCCACAAGTTGCTTTTGGTTGTGTTGCTTGTCATAGCAAGAAAAAGAAAACTACAACAGTGCGTTTATTCCTCCTTTACATGACTTGTTTTGCTTTCTTTTCTCTATTTCTAGACTATGAACTTTGGCGTAATTGCTAGCCCTGCATCCTCCATGGCTTGCAAGACCTTCCTAAAGGGAAAAAAAACAAAATCCATGCCAAAGTTTATCGCATTCTGTCCTTATTGGTGAAGCCCTACCTACCTGACAGTTCTGAACATGATTAGTGACAATGTATTGTTGAGGGATATTTGATTGCACTGTGACACTCTGAAACTGTGTTAATAAAATTAACCTCGGGTCAAGGGGGCAGAGCCTTCAACTAGTGGACAGGAATTAGTCATTAGTCACAGAGAGGAAGGAGGAGCCAAGAATAAGAATAGAGAGACACACAGGAAGGAGTAGGGAAGGTCTTTTGGGTTTGGGACGAGTGGAGAGATGCTTCTCTTGCTGGATCTCCAGCCAAAAAGAAGGTCAGCGGGTTAATTCTCAGCTTCTCTGATCTAGCAAGCCAGCCCATACTGGTGGGACCAGGCCAGGTCTGAGCAGTGAGGTGCTGACTTCAGGGCCAGGGAACACAGACAGTAATTAAAATATCAGTTGATTCATGTGTGGCCACTAAGCCAACAGAAAAACAACAGCATTCTTTAAAACTAAACCAATGAATTAAATGAAGAAATAGCCCTCTCTCTTGAGAAGCCTGCACCCTGGTCTTAGGTGATACAACTAATGTCCTTTTCTAAGAGGGCGCTCTCCTCCCCTTCCCACTCTTCCCACTTCCCTCCTATGCTTCTGGCTCTGATTCTCCCTTCTCTCTTCTCTCTCCCTCCACCTGCCTCTTTCCCCTCTCCCCCCCTCTCCTCTCTTCTTTTCTCTTCTCTTCTCTCCTCTCTTTTCCTCCCCTCCCCTCCCCTCCTTTCCATCCCCTCCCTCCCCTTCCCATCTCTCCCCTTCCTCCCTCTCCTTCCCATCACTCTCTCTCTCTCTCTCTCTCTCTCTCTCTCTCTCTCTCTCTCCCTCTTCTATCTCCTTACTCTCCCATTTTTCCTCCTTCTCTTTATCCTCAAACACAAAAAAGAAAAGTAAAAATTAATGAGACTAATGTTTACTGACAGTCTTCACTATGCAATCCTGTGCCAACCTATATCCATAAACTCCTTCATTCAAACAGCAAATCTGTGCTCAGAAGTTATCATTGTTATCCCCCTCCACACCTACCCTGCTCCTCCCCCTCCCTCCCACACCTACCCTGCTCCTCCCCCTCCCTCCCACACCTACCCTGCTCCTCCCCCTCCCTCCCACACCTACCCTGCTCCTCCCCCTCCCTCCCACACCTACCCTGCTCTTCCCCCTCCCTCCCACACCTACCCTGCTCCTCCCCCTCCCTCCCACACCTACCCTGCTCCTCCCCCTCCCTCCCACACCTACCCTGCTCCTCCCCCTCCCTCCCACAACTACCCTGCTCCTCTCCCTCCCTCCCACATCTACCCCTCCCCTCCTCTCTATCCCTCCCACACCTACCCTGCTCCCCCCTCCCTCCCACACATACCCTGCTCCCCCCTCCCTCCCACACCTACCCTGCTCCTCCCCCTCCCTCCCACACCTACCCTGCTCCCCCTCCCTCCCACACCTACCCTGCTCCTCTCCCTCCCTCCCACACCTACCCTGCTCCCCCCTCCCTCCCACACATACCCTGCTCCCCCCTCCCTCCCACACCTATCCTGCTCTTCCCCCTCCCTCCCACACATACCCTGCTCCCCCCTCCCTCCCACACCTACCCTGCTCCTCCCCCTCCCTCCCACACCTACCCTGCTCCCCCTCCCTCCCACACCTACCCTGCTCCTCCCCCTCCCTCCCACACCTACCCTGCTCCTCCCCCTCCCTCCCACACCTACCCTGCTCCTCTCCCTCCCTCCCACATCTACCCTGCTCCTCCCCCTTCCTCCCACAACTACCCTGCTCCTCCCCCTCCCTCCCACATCTACCCTTCCCCTCCTCTCTATCCCTCCCACACCTACCCTGCTCCCCCCCCAACCTCCACCTCTGACTGCTGCTTTTTCATGATGAGAACACTTCTATAATGAACTTCCTTCAAACCAAGACTGGTGGTAACTGAACCCATTAGCACCACATCTTTAGTTTATTTGTCCGGATGTGAGAAGTAAATCTGTTTCCTAGCAACCTGTCCTCTGCTTCCTCCATCTTCCTTACTCATTATCCTCCCCATGATTGACTACAAATTAACCAAATTATGGGTAGACTTCAGGCCTCCTGAAAATTGAAGGGACACTTAAACACATTTGTTTGTTCTCTTCTCTTGGCAGGAAGTGGCTCATCGGACTGATGCTTACTGGGAAAAAAGCACAATGATAAAAGTGGCCATCAGTCTCAATATGACTGCGGGTACGAGAGCCCGTTATCCCAGCATGTCCACTTAAGTGGCATCTTTTAGCCATTCCATGGTGAACCGATGTTGGCTTCAAAGGAAGCCATAATTTTGATTAATGTTCGCCAGACGTTCATCTACAAAGCCAGTGGTCATTTATGATAGTTTTACACTTAGTTCTTTTGAGTTCTATGCCATAGCCCTCACCCTTTAACATTCTAACAATCACATGGCTGTTCAAACTGACATGCAAAACCTCTTTTTGGGGAGACAGGGGAAAATAGTTTGTGCACCATTACAGAATGTAACAAGGAACTCACCCAGCCCATCTCCACCAGGACTCTCCAAGTCCAAGGCTTTCTAAACATTAGTAATCTGAATTGGGTCTGAGATGGTACTGCTGTGGGTAAAGTGCTTTCCACACAGGCATGGGGGCCTGAGTTTGACTCTAGCACCCACCTAAAAAGTCAAGTGTGGTGCATGTGCTGGTAATCCCAGTGCTGGAGAGACGGAGACAGAAGGATACCTGGTTCTCACTGGCCAGCCAGCCTAACCTAATCCGTTAACCACATGTCCCATGGAGAAACCTGTCTCAAAAAACCAAAGTGACAGCTCCTGAGAAATGACACCCAAGGTCGACCTCTGGCCTCCGTGTACATGTGTGTAAGTAAAGGCAAACATGCACATGCTCATGAAATAAATCATCTGTACTAATGCTGATTTTCAAAACACAGTCCTTTCATGGGTTACTACACATAACATTTTAATCAAAATTCTTTCAGAACTCTGGGCAGGTATCAAGGTGAACTCTGGGTGACATAAAGTATTATTTCACTTTTGTGTATTTGTTCATTCATTTGTTTATGTGACACACATCTTTAGGCACCTGTCATGTGCCAGGCACCCTGTAGACACTAGTGCCATAGAAAATAAGTCTACCACCTCACACAGCCTTGAGGAGGGGGTCGGGTGAAGGGAGGCTTGGACCTGCCTCTACTGAATGTACCCAGCTCTACTGACTTTCCATGGAGGCCTTACCTTTTTGTAGAAGGGAATGGGGAGGTGGGTTGGGGGGAGAGGCTGGAGGGTTGGGAGGAGGGAAGAGGGGATCTATGATTGGTATGTAAAATGAATAAAAAAAAACTTTTATTAATTAAAAAAAGAAAAGAAAAAATAAATACAAATAAAACTTAAAATAAGAAAAAGAAAACAAGACTACAGCTTCATTCTAGGCTGTATGAATGGGCCTCCTCTTCCAGCTCTGTTGTAGGATTATATGCCCCTGCCTAATTAAGGGGTTTGGCTTTGCCAGTGGCATTGAACTATATCCTGTTTGTCACTCTGGGGTTGAGGCTGCAGAGCTAGGGTTTTGCTGTAGTCTGCCATCATCCTGTCTTAGCTGTCATTCTGTTCCTGGAGTTTGGGAAGTCCATAGTGGGGTCCCCTAATGATGCAACATGCGCATTCAACACCAACAGCAGACAAATTTGCATCGCCGCATGCCTTCTCTGACTGACAGAGCACAGTTGCTATGAACACATTGACTTCAAATGCAGTCTCTTAGTATTTCTACTCAGTGAGGCCATACTAACCATCTGGTCTGAGCACCAGGGTTCACAAGAAGACCACCATTATTTCTCTAATGTAGGGACGTGGTGTAATGACCTCCAATCACCAGAAGAGGAGTCAGGAGGGCAAAGAAAAGAGCCCCTCACTGGAGGTCAGGAGGGCAAGGTCCTTGTTGCCACAAGTTGGCTTAATAGGTGGTGTGTGTGTGGAGATCATCCTGGGTCGTAGAAGTCAGACATTCCAGAAACTGGCACTATGTCACATTCATCCCATGATCCTTTGTGGAGAACTGCCCATGTGGGTCACTAGGTCTGTATTGATGCTGAAAACTGCTCCCATATGGTTGGTATTCATTTCACAGAATCCCCATCTCAGTGCCTAGTCATCCCTATTCTCATTATGAAGTTGGAATTCTGTTTTGAACTAGGGATCATTGGACTGAAGTCTTGACACATACTCATCACTGTTCTGAGGAGTGAACCCTGCCTAGAAGAGATGACAGAGGATGGACACATGACTCCTCTGTGATTCAGAGATGTGCCACTGCTGGTAGAGAGAAGAGACACTCTATGATGCACCATTTTGAGATACTGACAAGCCCCAAACTCCTTCTCAGAACAATTTCTAACTCCACCCTCACCCCTGATGACCCCCATTGGAGGAGTTAATCAGGCTGCATGGGATTCAGTATGTGATTCTCTGCAGGCCACAGCCAGTTGCATAAACTAACACTGAAAATGCCACCAACAGAAGGAAAGCTATCCTCAAAGTGACTGGAAAATCATTAATACACCACCTTTAGAGCGTGAACAGAGAAAAGGAGGGGATGGGGCAGTCTGTGATGGACACTGGTGAATGTGTAACCTAAAAGTTCACCCCGACTCAAGAGGGAATCCGGCCAGTCATTTTCTGCCCCATTCTTACTCAGGTCACCTTGGAAAGTTACTTCAGAGAAACACCAATCTGCATTTCTAATGTAGCCAGAAAGAGACAAAAACAGACAGATGTGGAAATTCACTCCGGGGACCCTCTGAGCAAAGCACAGCTCTCCCTGAAGTAAAGACCACAGGGGAGCTTTAGTCTCACAAAATGCACTTGTATCGTTCCCAAAGTCTCCTTTTCCTGAACCAGCAGGGGTGCGTTTGTTTGCAGACCCACCTTCACTGAATTCCTCTAAATGGTGAACACTGGTCTCCTTTGAGCCTGAAGCTGCCATGTGGTTGTGACCAGCTGGAACTCTCACCAGTGCGGGCTGTCTTTCCCCACCAGCCTGCACTGTGAAAACACCATCATTTGGGTCTGGAGAAATGGCTCAGTGGCGAAGAGTACTTACTGCTCTTGCAGAAGACCTGTGTTCAGTTCCCAGGCTCACAACTGTCTAGCTCTAGTTCTACAGGATTCAATGCCCTCTTCTGACCTCAGACACCAGACACACATACCTCAGACAGCGGGCAAAACACTCATACACATGAAATAAAATACTAATTAAAAAAGAGAGAAAGAAAGAGAATACCAACATTCCTTGCTGTCCACTCAATTCTAACAGTGACAATATTTCAGTGAGACTCTTTGCTCATTTTCAATGTCTCCTGTGTTATGTAGATTTCAGTTGAAAATAAGCAGCTAATTTGAATTAGCTTCATTGCTCTCTTGGTACTCTGGAAAAAGTACTAAAACAATCAGCCTGTATCTATTTGGCAAAGTATTAAATAGTTAGGGATATGGAATATTAAAATTCATCCCATTGTAAGTGAGAAGTTTCTCCCACATTTTCTTATAAATCCAGCTGTGCCCCAATTTAAGGAAATTTAAACTGAAAAAATATGTCAGCTTGTAATAAACCATGAAGGTAAATTTGTGCTTCCAAAGCAATACTTCACATTCGAAGTCCTTCCTCCTCTTCTTCCAGGTACTAATCTATTTAAAGATGGAAGCAACTCAGAAAAAGCTGGATGGGGGTAGGGGATCACAAAGGATGTCTTAGAGAGTCACGAGATGACATGGGCTAGGAGGAACTGTCAGCTCCCAGAATCCGGGACTCCTCAGACTGCAGTGAGTTGAGCTGGTGCTCATCTCATTCAAACACTCTAGACAGACACTTGGGAAGTGATCACAGCATCCTTCCTTCTGAGATTCATCTTCCTGTGAGCTGGCAATGTAGGTGTCCTGTGCCCATGACACGGAATCTCAGCTCTGTGAGTCCACATTGTCTCCATGCCTTGATATGCCAATGCCTATTTTCCCAAAATGCAGCTTGTCTGACTTGGGACAGCACTGGAGAAAGGGAAACCTAACTGTCCAAAAAGTTCATAGGGTTCTTCTGAGCAACAACCTCCTCCTTTCTCAAGCAGCAACTGTGACGTATGGTCTTGGAAGCCTGATGCAGATGCCAGGCACATTGTTTGCACAGCCCATGGTATTAAAGGATGGCTAAAGCCAGCCATCTATCACTATTGCTTATACTTTTAATTTTCTATGGCAGAGATCTTTAGCTAGTCAACCTCAGGATAATTTATTATAACACATGGCTATGGGTGTGGCCCTCCGGAGTCACTTTCCTAGGCTCAAATCCGAGACTCCTTACTCACTAGATGTTGTTATTTCTATACAACATAAACATTCTAAGGTTTCATGTCTCATCTTTGAAAAGGAATGAAAGGTGGGTGACTCAAGGCTGTGATCCCAGCACTCAGGAGACAGAGGCTGGAGAAACAGGAGTTCACCATCACCCTCAGCTACGATGAGAGTTTGGATTAGCCTGGGTTATATTATATTCCATCTAAAAAATAACAACAAAAGCCCATCTAGGTGTGGTGGTCTCTGCCTATCATGCCAATGTTGGCTGTGGTAAGGATGGGGATTGGGTACACAGGCAGATCCCCAGAGTTCACTGGCCAGTTAATCTAGCCAATTGATGAGCAACAGCTCATTGACAGACCCTGCCTCCAAAGGGGACGACATGGAAAGTAATAGAGGAGGATGCCATCTTCAACCTCTAACTCTCCCGCCCCCCCCCAACTCACACACAGATACACTCACACATACTTATAGACCTCCTACAGACAAAGAAATTAAAACACAGTTAACCTTAGAAAACCCTGTGAGTTGCACAACCCCTGCACAGTGGTGATCTTGAGTTGATTTAACAAGGCCATGAAAAAATAAATCATTGCTCTTCACACAGGTCTGTGAGAAGTTTCTGGATAAAGCACTTATGTCTGTAGAATAAGTTAAACAGATTGCTATCTCTGGTGCAGGTGGGTCTCATCCACACAGTTGAAAGCACAGCAGAAAGACGCTAACCCTCCATAGATGCTATGGACCACTTCCTCCTCAGCCCAGGAGCGGGAATATTGCTCTTTTTCCAGCCTCCAGGTTGGAGCTGAGACACTGCCTCTGTATTCATGCATGCAACTATCTGCAGATGAAGAGTATGGGTGGTGTGGTGGGGGATTCCACAAAGATTGGGATTGCCACATGCCTGGCACTACACAGAATTCATGGACCCAGTGACTGCATGTCACTGTATGGCATGCCATAGCCACTGTACAGTCTCTCAGTGTCGCCCTATTTCTCCATGCTGGGGCATTGTCTCTCTTCATATACTATTAGTCAGGCACATAGTGATTGTATTTATCTTTCCTTGTCATTACTTCCTGTGAAGATTAGCTTAAATTGTCAGTTTGACACAACCTAAAATCAACTGGGAAGAGTCTCAATAAGGGATTGTCTACATTGCCTTGATCTGTGAGCATGCTTATGGGATATTTTCTTATTAAGTTAATAATTTCTCATAAGTTAATTATGTTGGATAGAAATGGCCCACTGTGGGTGGCACCATTCCTTAGGCAGGGGGCCCTGAACTGTGTAAGAGTAGAAAAACCAAGCTGAGCACAAGGAAACAAATGAGTATGTGTGCATTCCTTTCTCTCTGCTCTGTGCCCATGCATGAGGGCACACACATACACACAAGCATGTGGTCTCTCCATAGCACACCACTGTTGTTGGTTTGCATGCTTCTAGAGAACCCAGCAAGAATGTAACTTGCATTCTCTCTAATATGCAGACACACATAGCAATCCTCAGAGGAGCATCCAGGAGTCATGTACTGGTCTAAAAAGCTCAAGAGCCTCTCGGGAGCAAAAAGGCAGATGAAGTGAGACAGACTCACTTGGCCCTGGAACAAAGCCTCAGGCCCAGAGCAGGTGGGATCTCTAATCAGTTAACTGAACAGATAAGAAAGCCAGTGCTTGAGAAGTGTCTCCGTGTTTCCATTTCAACAGAAATACTTATTTCTTTTGTGCATTCACAGTCCGGACTCTTTCTTTTTCTTTTAATTTCCCAGAACACAGGGCAGAATTAATTTGCACGGTCAATTCATTCCATGCAAACTTTAAATGTATCTGCTTGAAACTAATCTGTGGCAGCTTTGCTGAAGAGCGAGAAGCTATCATCTGCACCCTGTCTCCCTGTGGACCAAAGCTATCACAGCCTGGGGTGAAGTTACTCCACTGGACACAGAGGCAAGGCAGGACACAGGGTCACCAGGCTTAGAGAGCATCCTCTACTGTTGACACAAGAGCATGCTGTCCTTCTGGGGCACCATAGTGTCCTCGCTTGATGCCTGTGTCCCCAACGCTCCCCAGGGCTTTTCTGTCCCCATAGCTGATACCGTTGAGTACTAGACACACCCTAGAGGTCTAAGAAACAAACCAATCACCAGAGCAGAGGACATCCTTCAACACACTTAGCATTGTTTTTATTTCATTACGTGTTACATGTAAAAAACACTAGACATCACATAAAAATATATAAAAGTACAATTATATAGATTTTTAAAAGATTTAATTTATGTATACGTGTGTCTTAGTTAGGGTTTTTATTGCTGTGGTAAAACACCATGGCAGGCAGCAACTTGGGGAAGAGAGGGTTTATTTCAGCTTACAGCTCTCAGGCCACACGCCATCACTGAGGGAAGTTAGGGCGGGAACTCAAAGCAGGAAGCTGGAGGAGGAAGTGAGCACTGTGGAGGAAGGCTGCTGATTGACTTGCTCTCCATGATTTTACTGCTAGACCTACAGTTGTCTGGCACTGGAAACTGAGACCCTTTATTCTCTTTCACCATGGGCCGTGTGTTGCTCTGGTGTCCGCTCTTGGAAATGCTGTGGAGTCCAGGAACAGCTGCCTGCCCTGCTGAGGGCGTTTCTCTCTGTCTGTTTAACCTACCCACCAGCCAGTTGTACACTGTCCCCTTCCTAGAGAGGTCTAAAAATCCAGGGCTGTTTTCAACTGTGCTCTACTCACCTAGTGCCAGGCCCTTGAGCAAGTGTGCAGTATATATGACTTCATTTAACCTGAACAGCAGTACTCTGAAAGTAACACAATTGTCCACATTTTATGACTGAGGAAAGAGAGGATCAGAGTTGAAGCAGCTTCCCCATAGCCTATAGGCCTAGGTTGTAGCTTTAAATCTCCCTTACCCTGCCTAACTTGGTCACACTCTGCTGGCTCCCCCTCCAAAGGCCAGGCACGCCCTACACACTTCAGAACCTGATCTTGCAAAACATCCACCTTGCTGGGGCAATAACCATTGTCCATGGCTTCTGTATCTGAAACCAAAGGCTACTAGCTGCAGAGACAAGTGGTGGCCTTGTTCAAATGAACACACTGTGGCTATGTAGAACAATACAGTATTATACATAAGCAAGAATTAGGTAGCCAGATATGTAGTGACATGGCTGAGTCTCAGAATATGAAAAAATGAAATGAGCCACATGCAAGGGATAAAGAGCACAAGCTCCATCTCTGTAGACTGTCCAGAATAGCAAGAACCACTAGGGCAAATGTAGATTAGCAAACACCAAAGAGTCCAGAGGAGGGAGAAATGGGGAGGGAGGGGTTTTATCTCCTAAAGGCTCTACAGCCTCCCCAGATGACACCACCAACTCGGGACCCAGTGTCCAAACACCCGAGACTCTGGTGGACATTACTCATTCAAACTACTACGCAGGTGATGCTGGGACACTCCAAAGCTTGAAATATATTGTCTTCCATCCCTGAGCACGGCTACCAAGAAGCAGTCATCCCAAAGAACCTCCCAAATTCAGTCCTTTATTTTCAAAGTTTGTTTTAAGCAAACAAGGCCCTGATCAGAATGCAAGGCTAGGCCGGCACCAGGAACCTTGAGATGGCACCTGCCATTCAGCTGGTCCTGAGATCTTCAGTCAGTGAGGCATGTATGAGGGTTCATCCGGCCATCAGCACATCCACCCAACCTAGTCACCAAGTCAGAGGAATGAGGACGGTAAACAGAGGGCCGGGAGGTGTGTGCGGTGTCAGGGATCGACCAATAGGATGGGAGAGCCAGCACGTGAGGCTCTGATTTCCAGGAAGTGGGAGTCAATGAGCTAGAAACTCAGGGCTCAATATAGTCATTTAGTCATGACCATTCCTTCTGAGTCAGATGTATTCATTTGTGGCTCTGACTCATTGCTCCCAAGAGTCAATACGTTCTTGGCAAGAGGTCTGTGGGCTGGTTACCATGTCTTCCCAATATTTCAATCCCTAGAGGGGCATTCTTGGCCCATGGCCTTCAGTATGTTGGCTTTGCTTCAATAAATCAATTACATGAGGCAGGGAGACAGAACTCAACCCTGACGGTGGCACTCGAGATGGGGTAAGGTCTCTCTATGGTTAGCGTTGCATGTCAAATCGCTGGATGTTCAGTGGACTTAGAACTTGCCAGCTGCTATGTAAAAATACATTTAACTCTTATATCTACCTTCACAGGCAAGATCTATTTTACCTCCTGAATGGTCAAGGAAAAGTTACTGGGTTACAATATCTCCTGACTTCACACACTGTCTTGTGCACCCTTTTTTAAATATCTCCACAATCTTCAGAATTTTGGACTCTATTACTTTGTTTTTCTGAACCAATGATGCAAATGTTGACTGGGCTTCTGGGCACGTAGAACTGCCCATAGCATAATTTTTAAGAAAGCCTGGGGGAAAAAACCCAGGGCACGTGACCCAACTGCATTTGCAGCCCTAAGCCACTGGGGGCTGCTAGTGAGCTGCAGAAAGCTGGAAGGATGCCCACAGGTTTGATTTTAAAACTGCATTCTTACTTAAAGGACTTCCTAGATGCTTCAAAATGCAGCTCAGGGCCTTTTGCAAGGAAGGCTGATCCACTTTCTATAAAGGTGTTAGCCTCATTCTCTCCTGAGGTTGGAGAGAGTGCTAACCAGCTCTGAGTGAGTCATTGAGCCGCCTGATGAGGGTGAGTGGGGGAGGGTAAGGGGAATCTTTGAGTGCTAGTATTTGTAAAAGCTGGGAGAAAGTCCAACTGGGAGAATTTCTGAAACATTCAATGACCAGAATCTCTCTAAATGTCATAAAAACTGTAATTTCTTGTGGTGATATATTGTGTACCCTAATAAAATTGGTCTGATGATCAGAGTACAGAACAAGCCACCAGATTAAACATAGAAGCCAGGCAGTGGTGACACACACACCTTTAATCCTAGCACTTGGGAGGCAGAGATCAGTCTGGATCTCTGTGAGTTCAAAGCCACCCTGGACTACATGAGATTGACTCGGTCTAGGAGAGAAACAGAGCCAGGCAGTGGTGGCATACACTTTCAATCCCAATACTTGGGAGTCACACGCCTTTAATCCCAGCAATTGAGATCTCACACCTTTAATACCAATATTTGGGAAGCACCCAGGCCTTTAATTTCATCACTAAGAAGGAAGTGATATGGCAGGGCAGAGAAAGGTATGTAAGATGTGGGGAGACAGGAACTAAAGCTTTTCGATTACAGGCTTTTCAGCTGAAGAGCTTTTGGCTGAGGACTCAGAGGCGTTCAGTCAGGATTTGTGAAACTGGCGAGGTGAGACATGGCAGCGGCTTGTTCCTTTGTCTCTCTGATCTTCGGGCAAATTTTACTAGGGTACACAACATATCACCACAATTTCTAAAGACCATTGCTAAATGCAGATATCCAGGAAGGCACCATATCAGCCCACCATTACGTAGGAAAAGACACCATGTAACAAAGAAAAGAGTGCAATCCTGGAACTCTCTGATATGGGCTTGACTTTCTATTTATTGCTTCTTAGCTGTGAAACTGTGAAGCCTGAGCCCATTACTAACCCTTGCTGAGCCTGTTTCTTTTAAGATCTCTGCACCATAGGTCTTTCACGTGTGTTTAAATGAGATAATTGATGTGAAATTTTATATACAGAGAAAGTATACCTGTGGTGGCTTGACTAGGAATGGCCCCCACATTTATTTGAATGTTTGGCCACTAGGGAGTAGGAGGTGTGTCCTTATTGGAGTAGTGTGTCACTGGGGTGGGCCTTTGGGGTTTCAGAAGCCCAAGCCAGATCCATCAGCTCTCTCTCCTTCCTGCTGCCTATGGATCCAGATGTAGAACTCTCAGCTCCCCTAGCACCATGTCTGTCTGCATGCTGCCGTGTTCCCCACCATGCGGATAATGAACCAAACCTCTGAAACTGTAAGCCAGCCCCACTGAACTGTTTTCTCTTAGAAATAAGAATTACCTTGGTCATGGTGCCTCTTCACAGCAATCGAGCAATGACTAAGACAGTACTAGTAATTTGGTAATTTGTATTAGATACTTTTCTTCTTTTGTTGGTTAAAAATCAAAGCTGAAGTGTGGATGGTGTAGCCCATACCTGTAAGCTCTGGTCTAAGGAGACAGAGAAAGGAGGATTGTGAGTTCTAAGCCATTCTATGCTGCAAAATGAGCTTGGCGCCAGCCTAGACTAAGCAGCGGGATCCTGCCTCAAACTTTGCCACACCCCAAAGATTCAGAAGCTGAAGTCGAGATCTGAAAAGGAGACCTGCTCTCTGCGGGTTTGGGATAATAAAACAAAACAGAGGTGCTTAAAATGCAGGGGAAAGTGAAAATGGATGTTTTGTATTCGTGTGTAGACCGATAAAGTATTTTCCCATCTGAGGAAGTATACTCAGGGCTATGTGAATTCGATGATGTCACAAAATGCAGCTCAATTTTATAATTTAGATGCCAGAAAACTTGTCCCCCAGAGGAAGGACACTAAATGCAAAATCAGGTTGCAACAAATTTTACTGGTAGGTGATCAGGAAAAAGACTGCCCAACTGTGGATCTCACAGTACGAGAACACAAGCAGGTCCTAGACAACCACAGGCAGGAGGGCTTGGGAGGAGTTCACAGTCATTCCTGAAGAGGGGTTGGAGACATTTGGGGTGCTCTGTGGGAAAAGAAGAAGGCATGGAGTAACTTATATCACTGTCTTTGGTTCTCTCAAAGACTGTTCAGGAAGCTTGGGCCAGTCACTGGTCTCTGTGGAACAAGAAAGTCGAATAAGGATCATCGGGTGGTAGAGAGTCTGTACGGCTTCTGATAGAGATAGATAGAAAAATAGATGCTAGATAGATAGATAGATAGATAGATAGATAGATAGATAGATAGATAGACTGTTATGCTGTCACATGCATGCACATGTGGAAGCCAGGTGGTGCTTCCTTTTCTTCTGAGATAGAGTCTCTCAATGAATCTGGAGTTCACTATGTAGACTCTTAATTAAAAGTTGCTGATCACCTTCTAAAAAAACGGCAGCATGGTATCCTTTTCTTTTTTGTATGGATGTAGTGTGTGGATGCATATATGTATATGTTCATAGATGTATGTGGAGGACAGAGGTTGACAACAGATGTCCTCCTCAATCTCTGTTTATTGAGGTAGGGGTCTCTCACTGAACTGCAGAGCTCACAAATTTGGCTAATCTATTTGCTCAGCTTGCCTGGGGTACCTTATTTCCACCTCCTGAGGGCAGTGCTGGGGTCAGGACAGGCCAACACACCCATCCAGCTTTTATATGGGTTCTGGGGATCCAAACTCCAGGCTTCACGGTGTATGGCAACTACTTTATCCACTGAGCCAAGCCCCACTATATGCCTTCTTCCCAACGAAACTGAAATGCACTTTTCTCTCATATGTGGAGTGTATATATAAGTATAACATGAAAGGAGAAGCTGGACTTGGGGGGAAAGAACATGACCAGACCAGGGGAGCTGGAACAGGAGGGAGCAGTGAGGGAGGATGGCAAATATGGGTGAAATCCATGATATTCAGGTACAAAGATGTCCGAAAGCCCTTTATTTTGCATTTCTTTTTACTAATTATTTGAGAGCTATGATAGTGACTGGCCTGGCAAGATATGCCAACTTGTACAACATATGTGACATAAATGTCATGGGAGTAAACAACCAGTTCTTGACTGAATTTAAGGCCCATTCCACAAGACAAAGCCCATACTTAACAAAGTTATTGGAGCCAAGAACCTTTGGCTAAATAGTCCATAGGCAAGAACCTACTATTATTCTGCTAAATTGACCCAGTATTAAACTGACTCTTAATGATTTGCCATTACAGCCGTCGACTGGTACGTGTCTCAGCCTGCTCCAGAGAAGCTTCTGTTTGCAGTAAACGGTAGTTAACACGAAGTTTCACAACTGGCCAAGGTGCAGAGAAGGAGAGACTGTGGAATGCTCGGCCCTAAAGGAGACATCTAGGTCCACCCTTCCCTCACAAGGCTCCAAGTCCATTGCCGAAGACGGGGATCCAGAGGAAGTGGGTGGCTCTGAAGAGACTGTTTTCTGCACGTAGAAGGGCAGCTGCACATAGGGGCTCACTGCAGCTGGGACAGCGTGCACAAGATCTGAGCAGGTGCAAAGTCAGACAACAATCCCAGTGTGAAGATGGGGGGTGGGGTGGGCAGGAGGGCCCGTCTCCAGCCGAGGAGCTATTGGCAATTGATAGCTATTAGGAGAGAGTTGAATCTATCTACTTTTAAGAGTGTGGCTTCTGGGAAGTCAACTGCACTCCAGTGGAAAGCCACCTCTCCAAGAATATGTGGCAGCACAAATTAGACTTAATGACTAAAAGCAAGAAGACACAAAGTTGAAAGGGTAGGAAGAGATTGCATCTGGGAGGAGTTAGAGAAGAGGGGTGAATGTGATCAAAACAGTGTATAAAATTCTAACTTCATTATTTTGAAAAATTAAAATGTACATATGAAATGCTCTCCCTGTTTTCTGAGAGTACATTTATCCCCGTGATGGTTAGTGCTGTCAACTTGACAGAATCTAGCGTCACCTGGGAGATGGCCCTCTGAGCTTGTCTGGGAGGGATTGCCTTGATTACACACTAATTGATATGGGAAGTCCTATGTTAACTGTGAGTGGGCCATCCATGGGCAAGGATCACAGACCGTGTAAGTGGAGAGAGGGCAGTAAGCGCTGGCATGCATGTATCCACTGCTCTTGCCTTCAGACTGCGGATGCTCTGGGACCAGCTGCTTCAAGCTCATGTTGCCTTGCCGTCCATGCCTCGGTGGACTCCACCCTTGAAATGAGAGCCAGAATACATCCTTCTCCCTTAAGTTGATGTCACCAGAGTATTTTATCACATTTGCAGAAAAAGAAACTAAGATTCCCACTAAAGCTACCTTTGACCATGCTCACCCAACTGCCTCACCCCCCATGTCCCACTTGAAGTATGTCATCCTTGGGAGTGTCACCTATTTCGACTAATTTTCTCCAATTCCTCCTATGTACAAGTTGTTCTTTGTTTTTTGTTTTTGTTTTTGTTTTTTGTCCTCTTCTTGTTGCCTCCTACCATCATTAGCTAAACCAGCTTTTTAGATCCACGAGTGAGCCCTACCACCAAGAATCAAAATAATTGGGTCTATAATTTCAGGTCTGCCTTCAGGTCTGAGGGAAGTGGCAGTATTTTATAGGGGAGCTCCTTAATTATCCCACCTCCTAATGATTACAATTCTTCAGACTCTATTTTACACACCGATGCATAGCCAAAGCCGCCTCTCAGTTCAGAGTAATAATCCTAGTAGACCCAACACTGTAATTCTATCACAAGCCTGTCTGCAATCCATCCATCTCCTGCATGCAAGCCACAAACTGAAATGCTTAAGAAGGTTCTGGAGACAAAGGACACCGCTCCTAGAAGTGGGCAACAAGGCTGATAAGTGGGCAAGCATGATCTCTCAACTCATGCAGGCTTTCACATGTTGTAAACGGGGTCTTAGTGAAGTCTTCTGAACATTGCCTTGGTCACCTGTAAAATGAGAGTGGAGGTAACACCAGCTGAACAGGAATGCCTCGTGGACCATCCAGCACTGATCCAAATGAACTTAGTAAGAGCTTGGGTCAGGTCAGCCATCAGGAAGCTCTGAAGAGGAAGTGGGCTCATTTCAAGCTGGCAAAGAAGTGAGCCCTTGCTTGAGTTCAGATTTCCCCTGGAGCAAGAAAGAACAAAGTGAATCTCTCATTGAGAGACCGAGAACAGCACTATGAGAAAGATGCAGAATAGAACATCTCCACCCTGGGGAAACAGATTTTAGCAAGTCTGGCTATTAGAAGAAATGCACAGAACACTCTGAGACCTGGAAAGAAGATGCTATGGAAGGTGCTTGGCACACCACAGGCCTTTAACAAATGTGATCTCTCTGTCCTGAGCTGACAGGGCTCTACTAACCAGACCCATCATCTTCTTATAGGTCATGTCCTAAGTTTGTGACACTGCTCATGTCCTCAGACACCAGCAGGCATCGCCATCCATCATCCACTCAGAAAGGCAAGGGAAACATCCCCCAAAGCATCATTAGGCAGAGGACAGACAGCCATTTAGGCCAAATGAGTTGCACCCAACTGTTCACTGCATTCGTTAAGGTACTCACTGTCCTCATTGTGGGGCCAGAAAAGCAATAAGAAAGAAAGCAGTTAGGAAAATGAATCAGAACCCAGAGAACTGTAATAAAATGTTATTAGAAGGCAAGGCAGACTGTGAGGCGGACAGAAGCGCAGCCTCTGGGGGACTGGCTTCAGTTGGAATTGGATGACTCGGGTCTCACCCATGCAAAACGCCTGCCCCTCTGACTCCTGCCCCTGCTTGCAGGGCTCACTGGTGCACAGCAAGCCTACATCCCTCACTCTCCCTTCCAGCCTCTCACTGCCCCATGCTTGTCCTCTTCCTTGTTCATTGGTAGCCCCCCGCCGCCGCCCTCTGATCCAGGTGCCCCTACTGGCAGCGTATCTCTGGGACTTGACGTTTAGACAAGTGCTCAGTCTTAGTCACCAAAGAATCAAGCAATTTCCCCAGTATCTGCTGCCAACCTACTGGAGAATCAGGTCATGTCTACTCTCCTCAGTAGACCTCAGTTTTTCCATCTGTAATATGGGAAGTTTGAATTAATTCCGTTGAATCTATTATCTTTGTGCTAGTCTTTGGTTCCCAAAGGAACACACAAAACCCATCGTTTCAACAAAATGTCTTCTGTTCTGTTTGTTGTTTGGATTCTGAAGATGGTCTCATCGCCAAAGCTGGCCTCAAATTCAGAATCCTTCTGCCTCAGCCTCACTGGTGCAGGTTTGTACCAGGCATCTGGCTAGTTAGAGGAATGAACACTAGAAGACACTAATCACCTGGCACTGAAGGACAGGGAGGAATCCCTGTTTTCTTTCTTGCTCCACGGAAGATTTGAACTCAAGCAAGAGACAAGTTTGCCAGCGCTCTTTGTCTGAGATTTATCTGCTTTCTCCTTAGAGTTCCCTGTTCATTTTTCCACTGGCCTCAGAGTCAACACCTGTGTCACTGAGCCAGTTGGGTACATTTGTCTAGGGCCTTGTTCTTGCCAAAGTGTGTCTCATCCTTTATCAAGAAACCAGACTGGGCCGGGCGGTGGTGGCCCACGCCTTTAATCCCAGCACTCGGGAGGCAGAGCCAGGCGGATCTCTGTGAGTTCGAGGCCAGCCTGGGCTACCAAGCGAGTCCCAGGAAAAGGCGCAAAGCTACACAGAGAAACCCTGTCTCGAAAAAAAAAAAAAAAGAAACCAGACTGAGAAAACTTAATTGAATTACTAAATATATGCATCAATTAAATGATAGCCAAGACTTGGGCTCCAATCTTCCAGCCACTGTTCCCATATACTACACTCTGACTGTCCTTAGATATCACCAAGGACATTCCAAAACAAATGCTCTAACCATCCAAGATGGTGACAGAGTGATACTAACCTAAAAATCATTCATGAGGGCTGAGGAGATGGCTCAGTGCATAAGAGGCTTTCAGAGGACATATCATTGCTTGCTTCTCTGTTGCTGTGATAAAACATGGATCAAAAGCAGCTTGGGGAGGAAAGGGTTTATCTCAGCTTACAGATTATAGTCCATCATAGAGGGAAGCCACAATGAGAACCCAAGACAGGAGCCTGAAGCAGAAACTGCAGCAGAGACTGGAGGAATGCAGTTTACTGGCTTATTTCCCCTGCCTGCTTTCTTATATAATCCAGGCCCATCTGCCCTGGGATAGCACAGTGGTCGTGGGCCCCCAACATCATTACCAAGCAGAAAAGTGCCCACAAACAAGCCACCGGACAATCTGATGGAGGCAGTTCTTCAACTGAGAGTCCCTCCTCCCAGATGACTCTAATTTGTACCAAGTTGACAAATGGAACGTCAACTGTGACATTACTTCAGGCAATTCACAGCCACTTGCAAGTCCAGCTCCAGGGGACCTGAACCCCTCTTTTGGCTTCCTCAGGTACCTTCACACATATGGAAAATAGATAGACACACACATAAAAAGTCATCAGTGAATATAGATAGACAAAACGAAATTCAGTAATGGATGAAAATATAGGAAAACCAAACTCTGATGGGTAAGGAAGAGAAACAAGGGATTTTTCTTTGGTTTCACAAAAGAAGGTGGCTCAAACCACAGTGGATTATGGTGAACACTGCATGTACAGCTTTGACATAAAATATTTTAAAAAGAGCAACATAAGAATTTTCTCTCTTCTTTTAGTTTCCTTATTTGTGATTTTTTTCAATACTCTATATTTTATAGTTAAAAAATTCTCCCACGAAGTGGAAATAAATTGTCTATGTCAGCACTTTCTCTTCACAGTTGGGTCCCGGTTTGGTAATGTTTTCTTCCATAAAGCCATAATCCCATAAAATTTAAGGTTATTAAGTTGCAGGTGAATAATTCATGAGGTAATTATAAAACATTTATGACAGAATGTTATGAGATTCTAAATAAAAGAAAACATTTGGGGTCTCCGGGTTGACAAACTTTGGCAGCTGTGCCTAGCTCTCCCTGGAGGGACTCGGGTGGACAGTCTATGCTTTTTGCTGCTTGGGATATTCAGGGATGGTTGAAGTTCTGGCAAGAGATGCCCCAAAGATACCTCACTGGCTAAGCCCCGGTGGGTGTCACGGTCCACCACATGACACAGTAAGGGTGAGAACATAAAGACTGGTGGAGACACACTATACACCTGGCTCTGTGACAGTCACTGTACACACCAGAGGCGCTAACCTTTTCAGTAACTTTCTGAGCTCTTCTCTCTCTCTCTCTCTCTCTCTCTCTCTCTCTCTCTCTCTCTCTCTCTCAGTCTGTTTTCCACAGAGTAGTAAACTGAGAGACAAAAAGGTTAGTATCTTGCCAAAGACCAAATATCCAGAATAGAACAGAATGTGGACTCAAATTCAAGCAGTCTGGCCCCTGAGTCTTCACATTTAATCACCATGGTTGAGTTAGTCAATACAGTAGCTGAAGTTTGGGAGTTGTGTCATCTTTAATGCATGATAAGCTCACAATTTGTCCTGTTACCCTGTTCACTATATGTGTGTATGTGATAGTGGTAGTGTGTGTGTGTGTGTGTGTGTGTGTGTGTGTGTGTGTGTGTGTGTGTGTGTGTGATGGTGGTGGTAGAGTGGATGCATGTGTGTATATGTGCACACATGCACATGCCTGTGCTCACACATAGAGAGGCCAGAGCCAGAGGAGAATGTTGGGTACTTCCCATCCCTCTCCATCTTATTGCGTTGGGAAAGAGTGTCTTAGTTACTTTTCTATTGCTGGAATAAAACATCATGTCCAATGCAATTTATAAAGGAAAGCTTTTAGTTGGGCTTATGGTTCCAGGGGATTCGAATTCATGATGGCAGAGGGAAGGCATGGCGGCAGGCACAGCTCAGAGCTCACATGTCTATGCTTCTAGCCACCGGCAGAAGTCAGAGAGCACACTGAAGCTGAAAAGTCTGCCTCCAGTGGCACACCCCCTCCAACAAGACTGCAGTTCCTCATCCTTCCCAAATAGTTCCTACAACTGGAGGTCAAACATTCAAGCATATGGGTCTATATGGGCCATTCTCATTCAAACCACCACACAGGGTCTCTCACAGAACAGGAGGCTTGCTGTTTCAGCTATGCTGGCTGACCACCAAGCTTCCAGGAACCATTTGTCTCAACTCCCTAGTAATGAGGTTACAGGCCCAAGCAGCCATGTTTAACTTTTTATGTGAATGCTCAGGGATTTGAACTTGGGTCCTCATGCTTTCACAGCAAATGCTCCTCCCCACTGAGTCATCACCCCACCCCCATCTTGTTCCGTAAAGCCATTTCACATGAATCACCTCACCCCACAGGCCTCTGCAGTATTATTGTTGAGTTCTCCTGGACAGGTGTTAATCTGTCTCCATGCTACAGATGAGTAAACTGAGGCCCAGATAAGTTAAATGGACAGACAAACTCTCATAGCAAATTAGTATAAGCTGGACAACTAGAACTTGAGAGCAGAATGCAGAGGATGAATCCACTGTAACAAGACTGGAAGGATGTTTCCTTGCTCTCCCACGCAATACAGCATCTCTGAAGTCAGATCTTCAGTCCCAACATGCACATTTCTGGAGTAAGCAACCTCCAGTTCAATGCAAAACTCCATCCACAATGTTAAAATTCTAAAATCTTTTCACATCCTGAGTCATTGTTGACCCTATCTGATTACTGTTTTATCTGGAAGGCAAAAATATTATCCTTGCCGGGCGGTGGTGGCGCACGCCTTTAATCCCAGCACTCGGGAGGCAGAGCCAGGCGGATCTCTGTGAGTTCGAGGCCAGCCTGGGCTACCAAGTGAGTTCCAGGAAAGGCGCAAAGCTACACAGAGAAACCCTGTCTCGAAAAACCAAAAAAAAAAAAAAAAAAAAATATTATCCTTGTAAGCCCCAGGCACAAGGCACATCTTCATTATAAGTTCTTCTCCTCATTCTAGAGACTTCCTGCTGTATACAAGATGCATTTTCAACTTCTTACTCTTCTTAGTCACCTTACAGGAAGTGCCCCACTTTGTTGATATCCCCCAAGCAAAATGGAACCCAGCTCTACGGACACATAAAGTTATTTTCGTTGAAAATTTTTCATACAATATATTCTGATCATATTTCCCTGCCCCAGCCACTCCCAGATCCTCCCCATCTCTCCACCCACTCAAATCCATGCTTTTATACTCTCTCTCTCTCTCTCTCTCTCTCTCTCTCTCTCTCTCTCTCAAACAGGCAAAAATCAAACAAACAAAAACATAAGAAACGCATACACATACAAACAAAAATCTCCCAAAAAAACCCTAAATCAGAAACCATAATATATAATCAAAAGACCAATTAGGGAAAAAATGTCCAAAATTTAGTGCTGGGCATGAGCCCTATCCTTGAATGTGGTTTATAGACCCAGTGAGACCCCATTGGAGAAAACTACCTTTTCCTTTGCAAGAGGTTATCAATTACAGAAAGCTTCTGGGTGAGTGATGGGAACCCATGTCTACTCCCCCCTCTTAGCACTGGGACCTCATCTAGCTTGAACCTGATAAGGCCCTATTACTGAAGACTACACAGAAGGTTTTCCAGTTAGTCACCTTTGCCCTCCTTGCAAGGGCTGGGGAGATAGATGGCTCAGCGAATAGACTACTTTCCCACAAGTCTGAGGACCAGCCCTAAACCCCAGGCAGTCATTGTGGTGACCAGTGATCTCAGCACTTGGACAGCAGAGTCAGGAGCTCCCTTAAGCAATCTAGCTCGCTATATTACCTGGAATCAGAGCTCCACATTTCGCCAGAGACTCTGCCTCAACAAATAATGATAGAGACGGATACCCAATGTCAACTTAAAGCTTCCACACTCTGACACATGCTCACCTGTACACTTGTGTGCACCCACATGCGTGCAAACACAAGTACCCACAACACACACTCAAAGGTAAGTCTGGATGAAATCCCCTTAACTGTTGTCCGTCACCTTGCCTCTCCATTCCAAAGCTCCTTCATGACTTCTCTCTTCTCTGTATACTCCATCTCATAATACATGGTGACTTCAGATTAGGCAAAACTGGCATTCTTAATGCCAGCTCATCTCTCTGCATTTGTCCTTCAAGACTGAGCAGCAGTATGGCCTGAATCTCTAAGGATGCTTGCTCAGTGTGGTGTAAGGAAATGGAAGGGCATGTCCACCAGGGGGCAGGCTGAGTTGTCCTCTGTCCAAAGCTGATTTGGTGCTATCAGATTTTCTATTGGTTACAGCTATGTTGCAGAGGCCAGTCTAACAGTGGCCTTCCTGCTAAAGCAGTGGTTCTCAGCCTGTGGGTCCCACGACACTTTTGGGGGGGGGGAGTCAAATAACCCTTTCATGGAGTCTAAGACTATTTTCATATCAGACCTTTACATTACAATTCGTAACAGCAAAATTATGCTTATGAAGTTGCAATGAAAATAATTTTACGGTTGAGAGTCACCACAACATGAGGAACTGTATTAAAGGGTCACAGCATTAGGAAGGTTGGGAACCACTGTGCTAGAGTGGTAGGAGCTCTACTCTTTAGAATTGGGAGAGATTGGAGAGACACTGAATCCAAGCCATGTCCTCTGACAAGACCTGATCTGTATTAAAGGCAGACTTAAGGCCAGCCCTGGACCCCAAGCACTTTGTCACCATCCTGGAGTCTCAGCAGGCATCATAAGCTGGTGCCTTATTTATATGGGAACAGAGTGGGGCCACCATCCTCAGAAATACTCAGAACAAGAATGAACCTGTGTGTTGTAGTCAGTGCTTTAAATAAAGGAGCATAGAAGGTGGCCGTTCTGTGTGTCTGTGCGGGGGGAGGTGACGCCTGAGCAGTGAGACCCAGATTGTACGACTGCCTCTTCCTGTACAGTGGGCTCTGAGCAGCAGACCCTGAATCTGGTTTTGGCCATTCCATCACTGTCATGTTTCCCAAGAAACATTTACTTCTCTAGGTTACCCCTGCCTCCATACACAAGGACACCAAGGAGCAAACTTTCAACTCAAGAAAGAAACAAAGGAAATCCAAAACACACCCTCACATCTCCCACCTGGGCCTAACAATTCCCTCTAGTGACCAGGCATAATGGCACATGGCTGTAATCCTAACACTCAGAGGGTTCAGGAGTTGGAGACAGGAGGGTCTGGAATTCAAGCCCGTCCTTGGTTACATCATGAAATCTAGGCCATCCTGAGCTACATGAGCACACTGAAGGCCCAGTGATGATGTGTCTCTAAATAAGCACACCATCACTTGGCTTCCAATATTCTGTAAGGAGTACTCATTTACCAATATTCTTTGAGCAAAACTGTCTGTTCTCTGAAGACAGTATAGTTACCAACCTTTTATCATGACTGTTTATTTAACTGCAGTGTGCTTAGACATGAGGATGGATAATTCTTAGATCTGGGCAGCACTGTACCTCATGCTCAGGGGCTGCACAGGCTGCTGTTTAGTAAACAAAGAGAATGGACAATTGCCAGTGAAAGATGATATCACAAGGCTTGGGTAAATCAGTTCTCTGCTTGCCTCAAAGCAGTTTTTTTTTTTAAATCCAGATTATGTGTGACTGATACTTTGTAAGGTTTTTATGTGTACGGGGTACATTTGTGTATGCATGCACATATGTGTAGCGTGCAGAGGATAACCCTGAATATTTTCCCTCAGGCTTTATCCACCTTGTCTCCTGTCTCTACCCTACCAGGCGTGGGTTTATATGTGTATAGCATGATGTCTGGCTTTTTTGTGTGGGTGCTGGGGATTGGCCTCCAGTCTTCATGTGTGTGCCTCTCCAGTCTTTGTAAACTCGCCTACAAGATGAACCCCTTCCCACTGTCAGGGCTGGGAGAGTATCTTTAATTATTCACATTGAAAATTGTTCTAATATAGTTGGTCATGAGCTGCCTGGGGGTGCTGGAGCTGAAAGAAACAAGAGCTCACACAACCGCCCTCACTGTTACAGACAGGAGAAACCATGGAAGCAGAGACTCAAAATCTGTCAACCAGTCCTGGGGTCCTGGAGACAGTCCCCTGGGTCGGCCAGCCTCCTGCAGCAAATGGCAGTATTCTAGCTCTTCTCAGACAGTCACAGGAGGTAACACACAGCGTCTAGGCTGGCGAACTTATCCCGGGGGCCTCGGTGGTTAAACTTGGGTTCAAGAAAGCCACTTGCACCCTGCAGCCCGAACCCTGAGGAAGAAGGGCTTGATTCTCCGGGCAGCAACTCTGCTTCTCCTGGAAACGGCAAAATCTTAATTGAAATCCGTCTTCTGACATTCACACCCTTAGTAAAAAGAGTTCGGTTTTCCCAAACGATGAGCTAATGTCACTCTGAGAATTGCCCTTGTCATACCAGCTCAGAGCACAGGGACACCACAGAGTGCCTTCTTTCCCATCCGATCCTCCTACTGTACCTAACTCAGGGTCAGAAAGTGAAAGAAAACCTTAGTGTAGGAATCCCAGCGCACACACCCCACCACCTCATTTGCTTTTGATTTTCAATTACTCTGGTATAATGTACTTAAAATCTGTCTTTTATTTAGAAAGATAAACACAGCAGTTTGGTAATTTCATTGCTGTGTCAATTTACAAAGAAAATTCTATTTAAACTCAGTGACTGGCCCACTGCCACCAACCCAGCCAGTGGCAAGCTGCCGTCTAAAGGGACAATGAGATGCCAGCTGAGCCTCTTGGGTGAGTGACGGAGCTGGCAGGAATCCTTGCTTCCTCTCCTCAACTGTCTCCTGGGAGGCTTCCGAGTTTTCAGAATTAGAAACATAGACTGATTTTCATCTGATTTTCCCCCAGCTGGTTTGCGTACAACTGACATTAGATATGCATGATGTGTGGGAGGCTGTTTTCCAACCTCTAACCCGTGTGGCCCTCCTCAGCACCCTCTGAGGAAGTTTCTGCTACCATACTTCCCCACACACCATTTGATGGGAAACTGAAATTGGAGGGAAGTTAGCGACATGAACAAACTCACATTTGACAACCCAGATACAGTCCTACAGGTTTTTTTTTCTCCAACATCTGACAAATCTAACTTGCTGAAAACTGACTTTATTTTCTTAGCCCTTGCTCACTTACCTGGCTGCAGCATAAAAACTCAATAAAGTTAATGTGTGTTAAAGAAATTCTTGATTGAAATCCCCCCCCCGGGTCCCACCTCACCTCCAAGACTCAAGGAACACCACATAAAAGAGGGCAGAAAGAATGTGCGAGCCAAGGATGGTCTCTGGTGTGGTGATATGGAATGATGTCTTCTGGATGTGACATGACTGTTGCACACATGAGCTCACAAGTGGCTGTGGTCACCTGCACAAGCTCAAGCCAGTTAAAATTCCAACATGGGTGGAGGATGGTATTCCAAGGCTCACCTCTAGCTGAGAAGCCATTGGCAGTTGATGAATGCTGGGGAGGAGTGGACAACAGGTTGTCCACATCCCAGTGCATAGCTCTACACACGTTTGCATATGGGCAGTACTAATTGGCCCCAGTGGGTTTTTGAAAAGAAAAGGACCTGAAGTTGGGAGGGGGATGGAGGAGGGGGCACCTAGAGGAAGTTGGAGGAAGGGGTTAGATACGATCAAGATACACTGTATACATGTGTGAAATTTTCAAAGAAGAAATATTATTTTTTTAAACTAATGATTTAATGGTCTCACATTTGCTCTGTGGCTAAAGTCTGACCCTTACTACAATGCCAACTAAGCCCTGATCCAGATCACTTAGTTAATTCAAAGTTAGCATGCTAAAAACTGACTCCTTTAACTCTACTCAGAACCCAACTCTACTCTGCCATCATACACAGCTGGTTCAGTGAACCTGGATAGTTGTAAATTCAGTTTCAACTCTTCTAACTTGCCACGTCTACTTTCCACAGGACCTGTGCACCTGCTGCTGCAGGAACTCCATCTCTGCTTCTCCAGAACCCTGTCCAGCCTCCTCCTGCAGCATCCCCATCCCCGTTCCTCCTTATACAGCAGCTCTTGCTCCTACACTCATGTCAACACTGCCATCATCACCTTGTGGGTGATGCACCTCTCCTCTGAGTCAGTTTCCTCTACCCAACTTCCTTCTTCACCTGTGGTCATTTAGATGCTGGCTGATGGTCTAAGGACTGCCTGTCTCCTCTGAAGCAAACATACCAAAACAACAGGATGTATCTATTTCAAGAAAAGATGAACCCCAGAATCCAGGACGGCACCTAGCTCATGTCCACAAACATCTGTCAATGCTGTCTGGATTGTGCCTTTATCATAGCCACCGCCCTTCACCGAAGCCAGGAATAGAAAGAAGCTCATGTTTTTCTAATACTATTAAGTAAGCACTGTGATGCTGAGTTACAGATAGGTGCCTCACTCAAGGTGTGATGTTGACTGATATCAGCAGATCTTTCTAACAGAAAATGTTGTTAAGTTTAAGAAAATTTTTAGAACTGCAATTCATGTGTAGACAAAACCTAAGAGTAACACAAGATCACTGGTTGGTGTTAATCTCACCCTTTACATTCTTCTTATACCACACACAAATAGATAAATGATAGATAGATGATAGACAGATGAATAGATTATAGATAAATAGATAGATGATAGATAGATAGATAGATAGATAGATAGATAGATAGATAGATAGATTATAGATAGATGATAAATAGATAGGGAATGACGCTGATTCAGCTCAATGGTAAGGTGGCTGCTTGGCACGCACAGGTCCTCTATTCAATATCCAGCACTGCCAGTATACAAATGTTATGTGTGTGACACGCAACATACATGTATAACTGATGCTTAGTAAATGAAGTTCTTGACCAGCAAGATGAACTAAAAGGAAGAAATGTTTGCCACCAAGCTTGATGGCCTGACTTTGATGATGCTGCAGAACCCACAAGATAGAAGCTGAGAACTGACTCCTACAAGTTATCTTCTGACCTACCCAGGCTCACTGTGGTGTGACATGTGTGTGCACATATAAACACACACACATATATGTTATAATTTCTAAAGAAGTCCTGTTTTTCCAAATTCTAAATTTGTAGGAACCATGAGAGATATTTTGTTCCTCAAAACTGTGTTCTGGAAGCTAACAACTGTCCCACTGGCTACAGTTAGAAATAGGTATAGACTATTTGGTGGAAATCCTCGGCACAAGCAAATCTTTTAAATTAAGATCTAATGAGTAAATCGTGTTGGGGCTAGACGAGCCAGGGGAAAGGAAAGTAGCGTGTTTATGTTTGCGTTGTTCAATTAGTCAACCCATCGCACGTGTGCCAATGTCCTCCTGCCCAGCACTGGACTGTGGTTTAAAGCCAGTTCCATTTTCAGCCAAGCACGTTGACTTGGCTGCACACACTGGCTCCAGAGGAAGGAACAAGAGACTAAGAGGTGCAGTTTCTTGTTCATGGTCCCTCTGTAGGGCTGGTGCTAGAGAGAGAAGTCTGCTTCCCAGCCACTCTTCTGTAGGTGGCCGAAGTCAGCCTCAGGAACATGAGGCAGGTGAATCAGTAGCAGGGACTCAAATTTGGGATCACTGTCTGGAGTCAGAGAACAGCACAACTCTCTGCCCTGTAAGAATCCAAAGCTTCCAGTGTTACTTTGTAGTGATATATTGTGTCCCCCAATATATTGTGCATCCTAATAAACTTATTTGGGGTCAGAGGACAGAACAGCCACTAGATAGACATAGAGGCCAGGAAATGGTGGCACACACACCTTTAATCCTAGCATTCCAAAGGCAGAGATCCATCCGGATCTCTGTGTGTTCAAAGCCACACTGGAAACAACCAGGCATGGTGACTCACACCTTTAATCCTAGGAAGTAATGGCAGGAACCAAGAACTAGAGATGGTTAAGCTTTTAGGCTTTTAGCAGCAGTTCAGCTGAGATCCATTTGGATGAGGACTCAGAAGATTTGCACTACATTACTTGTCACAGGATTAAGCAGAGCTCAGAGAGCAGGGTTGCCATTGGTTCAACACAGAAAAGGAGCCCCCATCAGTGGTAACACTGTCTTGGTTCTCATCCTGTCTGAGGCCCTGACTCTGGTGCATCCACTACTTGTAAAGACAACCTCTCTGTGGCTGCATTGCTCCCACCAGGACACCAAGAAGCTGGCCAGAGCAGTGATCCCATGGATGCTAGAGTTCACTGGAGACTTCAAACAGCACTGTAGCCTGGTCTGACCCATCATTGTGAAGGTATCGTGTGCGGTGGGGACTCTAGCTTGAGAAGAGCTTTCAAAGCTTCCCAGGTAACTGCTGCATGGCAAAGGTTAAAATCATTACAAGTCCAGAAGCTCCCTTTGACTTCTTTCTGTTTTACCCCAGGCTTGGCCCCAATAGCCCACTGTTTTACTTCAGACTGCAGCTTTTTCCAAACCTCAGTATGGAGATAAAACATCCAAGAGGTTTGAGTTTGTTGTTTTGTTTTGTTGTTGTTTTGTTTTGTTCTGATGTACTTATGGGCTGCATCTCTAGAGTCCAAATCAGTATTTTGCAGGTGGGACCAGGGACTCTGCCTTTGAGCTGTCACAGTGCGTTGTGGACCATGCAAATCACTGTGTTTACTGACAGCAGGGCCTGTTCCTCATCCTCAGGATAGTCACCAAATAGCATTCAGCTTCCAAGCTCACAACAAGGAGGGGTGTTCTGAAGGCAGAGCTAGCTGCCCAACCATTAGAACCAGACTCATCCCTGGCCTGACAGATGGCGGAGGGAGGGCCCCTTCCGGAAAAATCCCAGCGCTGCTGCAGTATGCCACTGCAGAGTCAGAGACGGGTTAAGACTGATAGTCCCCCGTGCTGCAGAACTCCATCAGCCCAGCACCTCGTGACATCAGCAGTGATGCCACTGGCCGTTATCAAGTCACCCCGGGGTGCCTAAGATTGATTTCCAACCACAGAAATAACGCCTACCATCTCTAGGTACGTGGGCAGGAAACCAACTCCAAATCTAACTGTAATTTAGCATTCATTTGCATTTTTAAATTAGTTAGGCTGTGGACCGTTGCAAAGCAATGACAGAGAATTTTTATAATAATTAGCCTTGTGGGGATAGCGGGAGGAGAGGTGGGAAATGGCTGCCCTACCATCTCATTGGAAGCAAAATGAGACTCCAGCATCTTGGGTCACCAGATCTGACCCCAAGATCCTGGTCCCCACTGACCTTGTGAACCAAGGCAACCTTCCCTCTATCCTATATCCCTGCACAGCACATCCAGCATCTCCTCGTGTTGGCTGGATGCCTCCACAGTCCCTTTCCTTTGCTTTCTTTTGGGCTGAGTTCAGTTCTGCTCTGTACAAATACTCACCCAGGATGTGTCAACACCACGACGTGTTTGCTAAAAATACCTGACATTGATAGAGCTCTCGCCCATCTGCCAACACACTCCTATCTGTTATAGCAAATGAGTCTCTACCAGTCTCCGAGGACAAGCCTGGGTAGGATGAATGGCTCTGTATCTTAGAGATGAGGAAACTGAGGCAGGGGGAGACTTCAGAACTGGCCCAAGGTCACCCAGCTAGCAAATGGCTGTCCTAAGATTGGAATGGCTGTCTCAACTCCAAAATCTCCACCCACTTGGTGCCATGGCAGGATATGCTGTAAAGGAATGGAATTTGTCACAGCACAGCTGAAATAGTTCAGGACAAGCTGTGGGACACACCACCCTCTTCCAAGCACCTTGCCTAAGGAGAGGTGGAAGCACTCAGAAAAGGAAACATGGCAGATAAGACTAAACTCAAGAGACCATCAGAAATGTGTGTAATGGCCATCTTCAAACAGCTAGAAGGATTTTGTGGGAAAAGAAGATGTGGTTTTTTGGCTTAATCACTGAGGATTTACAAGGTTCTATGATTTGGATGTAAAATGTCCTCCACAGGATCGTATGTTGGGACATTCAGTGCCCAGCTGGTGGCAGTGTTAGGAAAGGCTGTGGAATCTTTATATGGTGGAGTCCCACTGGAGGAAGTGGGTTACAGGGGTGGGGGGCAGAACATGAGGATCTATAGCCCAGCCCCATTTCCAACCTGGATTTTCTTTTTGCTGTCCATCAAGATGTTAAGTGTCCCAACCCCATAATCCCACTGTCATAAACTCTGCCATGTCTTCCCTTCCACCCTCATGAACCAAAGCCAAAGTAAATTAGTTCTCCAGTTGCTTTTTCTCAGGACATGGTAACTACTACAATGAGGTACATTTCGGGTTGGTAGAGATGAGTCAGTCGGCACAGTTAAGGGCTCTGAAATCATACCACCCACATCCCAATCACAGCCTTGTTACTGCCAACTGGCTGACATGGCCAGGTTTGTAATTTTTAATTCCCAGACACTTCATCTATAACAAAGGAAACCAGGATGGTTACTGTATAGGACTGTCAGTACTGTCAGATAAACTGATGCAAAGTCAATGAATACTCAACAGATAATGAACAGAGATAACAATCATGACATATAACAGCTATGTCTTATACACCCAAGGAGAACCAAACTCAATAGATCCTCAATAAAGAGTGGAACAATTCCAACTCAGAGTAAGAGGGATCCACAAATAATTCTTTCTTGTTGCAAGGATGGGTGGAGAGATAGGTCAGTGGTCCAGAGCACACCTGTTTTCACAGAAGACTGGAGTTCAGTTCCTGGGATCCATGTCAGGTGGCACAACCATCCATAACTCCAGCTCCAGGGGATCCAATACCATCTTCTGGCCTCTGTGGGTACTGCACACACATGTGCATACCTACCTACACATACACATGCTCATGTACACACAATAAAAATATTTAAATTATATCCCTTCCTGCCATAAAGGACCCTTGAAAACAGCTACTAGTCCATCAATTCTTTTCAAATCCATGTGAAGACTATGTTGGGTGGAGTGACACATGTCCAACCTGGAGAGAAGCTGACTACACACCGTCACCACAGAGAGAACACTGGCTCTATTCTAGCTGGGCTAAAGAAGGCAGAGGGCCGGTATAAGGATGGTGGGGAAGAGGAAGCAAAGTAAAACTGTCACCTTACTAGACAACAAGGCTGGGCTTTTATAAGCTCCAAAGGAATCTGCAGATAAACTCTATGAATTAGCAAATAAATTAAACAAGGTTACTAGATGTAATAAAAACCCACATAGTTTGGTTATGGTTCCATGTACAAATAACATTAGAAATGAAAATTCTAAATTTAAAAGAGGCTAGTATTTATAAATAATCTAAAACCTACCCAGCTCCTAGGAGCAAATGCTAAAATATAAAATATCAATAAACATGTATACTGAAACTGCAAAATACAATTTATGAAGCAGAAATGATCTAAATAAAGAAAAGTATGTGTCCATAGGTTAGACATACTAATATATCATGCTTTAAAAACTCCATTTCAGACTAATAGATAAGTTCCATATAATTCACTAAAATTTCATGGTATGATTGTTATGCAAAATGAAACTCTAACCCTAAAATGTATCCAGGATCTTAGAAAGTCAACACTGTCAACTACTCGAGAAGATCATTTAGCTCCAGAGTTCCAGACTAGGCTGAACAACCTAGCAACGGTGGCACTTATACCCTGGGGGTACCAACAACAACTGTCTAACTGGACTTAAGGCACACTCAGAAGGAGGGAAATCATGCCTAGTACTGGAAACCTAGTGAACTGCCCGTGACTGGTAAGGTCATGAGTCCTAGAGGAGTACCTATTTCTGCCATTTCCCTGAACTAGTATAATTCCTTATGTAGTCTAAATACTGAACCTTATACCCACAGATAAACGTAGCTCTAACCCCTCACCAAAGAAGTTTCCTTATGCAACAGATGGAGACCATTACAGATATTCACAGATGGTCAAAATGCAGAGAACTACAGACCATGGGGTGCCCAGCCCCAATAGATGCATCTACAATACAACTCCTGTACCTAAGGCTCAGGACACACTGTGGAAGAGGAGGAGAAAAGGTTGTAAGAGCCAGGGAACCAGGACATAGGCTGAGTGATAGTGTCTTCTATATATGATAGGGAAGCTGCACCCATGAATGTCAACAGTATGGTCACCTAGACAAGACCTGAACAAGGACAACGCCAACTGGCATGCCATCATGGACGAGAGAAATCTCACAGGGCCTACCTGTAGGTGAAAAGCTACAGGCGATTAATGGCTGCTGAGAGAGGGAGAATGAGTATTTCTTAGGAATGAGTCCCCGAATGGCTTATCCAGGTGGTCAGAGCTAAAAACATACACATACGAACATCACTAAACAGACTCAGTAAGTTTCACTCATATGTGTGGGCACATGTAATAATAGTAATTTAAAAAACAAAATAATAGAGATCATACAGGAAATCAGAAGAAGGGCTTAGAGGAAGGGGGACAAGAAGAGGGAGAAAGGACATAATAATAGAAGATTGAAGGTGACCAACGCACGTTATACGCGTGTATTAAATGTCATAACAACACCCATTGATAACTGATACTAAAAATAAAAAGGCACAGAAAAAGCATATGGGGAGATGGTCACAAGAGTAACTGAGTCAATCAGGAAGAATATACGGCACCCTCCACAGGTCAAAATCTATGAACTGGACATGGTGACTCATGCCTGTAATCCTGACACTTGGAAGGTAGAGGCAGGAGGATCAGGAGTTTAAAATCATCTTCAGCTACATAATGAGTTTGAAACTAGCCTGACTACATGAGACCCAGCTTCAAAGCAAAAACAAAAGCAATCTATCATAGAGCTATGGCAAATGATATACACATACATATGTATAATGTACTATATATAGTACATGTTTTATTCACATAGACTATCTCATCTTTTTTCAATGATATTTTATAGTTCTGTGTAGACAATTCTCTTTATTATGCTTATTCCTAAGAGTGTGGCAGGCGTGTTTTGGTTTTGATTGTGATACCGAGATGGGGATCTCACTAAGTTATTCAGTCTCAAATTCTTGGATTCAGGTGAACTTAGTGCAGTGTGGTTCTCAACCTTCCTAATCCTGTGACCCTTTAATACAGTTCCTCATGTGGTGGTGACCCCAACCATAACATTATTTTGGTTGCTACCTAACAACTGTAATTTTGCTACTATTATGAACTGTAATGTAAATATCTGTTATGCAGGAGATCTGATATGGGACACCTATGAAAGGGTCTTTCGACCCCACAAAGGGGTGGCGACCCACCTGTTAAGAATCCCTGTCTTATGCCTAGGCCTCCCTAGTACAGAGATTTCAATACGCACTTTGCTCAGCTGAGAAGGTTAAGGATTTGAGGCTATTCAATTGACAGACTTTCAATACTGACAGTGATTACCATACACAGTATGCAAGAAAAGAGCCCAGTGAGAGGGAACGATGGTGACACAGCAGTTTTGTGCATAAAAGACTTTTAATTGAAAAGATTTCAACTGAATAGTGACACGTAGAAAATTTTGCCACCCTTTATTTTTACCAAATAAATGCATACAAAATCATTTCCTGATAGATTTAAAATCTACAAAACAACAACAACAACAACAAAAAAAAAACCCTAAAGGTAGAAAATAATTTATGAGCTTATCCGTGTCATTCTGAAGATAACAAAAATGTCTTGAGCAATAGTTAAGGTCCTAACTGTGAACAAGAAAACTAATAAACTGAATTAAGTGTAGAAGCCAGTATTCATCAACTAAGCCTTGAGTACAAAGGCAAGTGAGAGGTCAAGGGATGGTATTTATGAGAGAATGTTAGTGAAAACAGTCGCAGCCAGATATATAAAAGACCCAAATAAATAAATGGGGAAGATTACCTGGAAGGAAAGAGACAGACACCCCTTAAACTTCCAGATCACAAAAGCTGAATCAACGTGGTCAATCCATTAGGAAATGGTATGCTCCCTCTTGGAGATTGAGAAGATACGTTTTTAAACTGCAGAGATTCTACCATGCCCTCTCCCAGAACTGCTAAAAAAAGGTGGAAAATCAGCATTGACGAAACCCCAAATGGTGAAAATATTCAATAGCAGCTGGAGTTCTCAAGTGCCCCGATCACATATCAAATGGAAGATGACCAGCTGAGGTGTGCCAGGACGTGGGCCGGGGCCAACCTAAGATGAGCTCACCAGGCTCAGTTGAAACCAATTTCAGTGTTGCCCTTTGTGCTTAGAGTCAGGCCTGTCTGAGTTTCCTTTTCTATTACGTGATAAAATACCCAGAGTAATGCAACCTAAGAGAGCATGGGTTTATTTGGCACAGTCCCAGGTTCCTCCATCCTGGTAGGAAGGTCACAACAGCAGCGCTTTGAGGGAACTTGTCACTTTACCTCAGAGTCTAGAGTACAGAGCTCAACTCACTTTGCTTTTCCTTCAGTCCAGGGCCTAGGCCATAAAACGGTACTGTTTGCACACAGGGACAGGGTGGGTCGTCCTACCTTAATCAACCCAGTTAAGAAAATCCATCACAGCACATCCACAGGCCAGCCTGATCCAGACAACTCATTGAGACACTCTGATTGTACATTGTGTCAAGTCAGCAATCAAAACTCACTCTCACAGGGTCTCAGGTAGCTGGGGCTGATCCTGGACTCACTTATATAACCAGCCTTGACTTTGAACTCCTGATCCTCCAGCCTCCACATCTCTGGTGCTGGGATCACTGGCATGTACCACCGTGTCTGGCTCAAAACACATAAAAGGATGTTGATTGTAGCACAATACACTGGTAGCCGGTGCTAGAAAGTATCCAAATGCCTATAATTGCAGAGTTACATACTCAACAGGGAATATAGCCATAAAGATGAGTAAATGACAATTACATGTAAGGACAGAGATGGATTTCACAGATCCCACATTGAACAAAGAAGTCAAATGAAAAGGACGTTTACTTTGTATTCATACTGAGCTCAATAAGAGATTGAAGTAATCAACACTGTTAGAAATAAAGGCAGGGAGGAGCATGGGGTGGGGTTCTGGGCATTGGGAAGAGAATACCCTGTCTTGACCTGATGTCAGTTGTAAGAACTCTGCACAAATGCATTCAGGCACAGAGGCTCCCGATGTGACTATTAGTTACTTTTCTGGCCACTGTGGTAAAATACCTTCAAGAAGGAACTTAAGGCAGGAGAATTTACTTCAGCTCACAGTTTGAGGTGCGAGTTCATTGTAGTGAGGAAGGCACAGCATCGGCAACGTGCTCACATCCAAGAGCTTCAAGAAGCAGAGACAAGACAGGAAGCTTGTTCAGGCTACAAACTCCACCCCCCACTCCAGCAACCCACTTGGTCCAGCGCCACCTCGCCTGATAAAAGTTCCATAATCTCCCCAAACAGCACCATCAGTTGGAGACAAAGATTCAAACACACGAGCTCATGGAGGGGAAAGTTTACATTCAAACCATAACAACTACTATAATTAATTTTTAAAAGTATAAAGACAGGCAGTTTGAATCGCGGTACGACGGAAGAGTGGGCGCCGGGATCTCGCTGTGTGTCCGCCTGGCCTTGTCTCTTCCTCTCTTGTCCGATCTGCAGCTCGGTCCTAGATGGCTGGCGGTAAGGCTGGAAAGGACTCCGGAAAGGCCAAGACAAAGGCGGTTTCCCGCTCGCAGCGAGCCGGCTTGCAGTTCCCTGTGGGCCGTATTCATCGACACCTGAAATCTAGGACAACCAGCCACGGACGTGTGGGCGCGACCGCCGCTATGTACAGCGCAGCCATCCTGGAGTACCTCACCGCAGAGGTACTAGAGTTGGCAGGAAATGCATCAAAAGACTTGAAGGTAAAGCGTATTACCCCTCGTCACTTGCAACTTGCTATTCGTGGAGATGAAGAATTGGACTCTCTGATCAAGGCTACAATTGCTGGTGGTGGTGTCATCCCAAATATCCACAAGTCTCTGATTGGGAAGAAAGGACAACAGAAGACTATCTAAGGATGCCTGGATTCCTTATTATCTCAGGACTCTAAATATTCTTAACAGCTGTCCAGTGTCAGTGATTCCAGTGGACTGTATCTCTGTGAAAAACACAATTTTTTTTTTTTTTTTTTTTTTTTTTTTTTTTTTTTTTTTTTTTTTGGTTTTTCGAGACAGGGTTTCTCTGTGTAGCTTTGCGCCTTTCCTGGAACTCACTTGGTAGTCCAGGCTGGCCTCGAACTCACAGAGATCCGCCTGCCTCTGCCTCCCGAGTGCTGGGATTAAAGGCGTGCGCCACCACCGCCCGGCGAAAAACACAATTTTGCCTTTTTGTAATTCTATTTGAGCAAGTTGGAGGCTTAATTAACCTTCCAACCAACCAAATTTCTGCATTCGAGTCTTAACCATATTTAAGTGTTACTGTGGCTTCAAAGAAGCTATTGATTCTGAAGTAGTGGGTTTTGATTGAGTTGACTGTTTTTAAAAAACTGTTTGGATTTTAATTGTGATGCAGAAGTTATAGTAACAAACATTTGGTTTTGTACAGACATTATTTCCACTCTGGTGGATAAGTTCAATAAAGGTCATATCCCAAAACTAAAAAAAAAAAAAAAAAGTATAAAGACAACTAAAGAATTATGAGGTAAGGGATTCTCTCCTTCCCAGGTCATGCGGCACTTGAAGGAAAGCAGGGATAGACAGACAGATGAGAATTCACTGGGATCAGACTGACACAGGGCTCAAACGCCAGGAATAGATGCTCAACTGTCTTACCTAAGTCAGGGTTTTTGCAAACCTAAAAAACTAGACCATAAGCATTTTGGGTTTCACAAGCCATACATTCTTTACCGTACCCACTCAGCCCCAACTTTGTGGTAGAAAATTAGCGAAAGACAATATGCAAATAAATGTGTGTGGCTGTGCTCCAGTGAAACTGTATTTGCAAAACCAGGAGGTGGGCCAGACTGCCCGTTCCTGCTCTCGATGCTCTAGATGGTGCAGTCATAGATAAGGTGCTTCTGGGCACTCAAGAATGTAGCTTAAGGTATGCTTCAACAGAGTCATTTTGGGGCAAATATTGAATAGAGTGTTGGAAAGAGCATAGCATCCACCTAAAGAGTCATAACTGGAGCAGAAGACAGTGGAGATGCAGAGTGAGAGAAGAAGGTGGCAGGGAGTCTCAATGACATTTCCCTTCTTTGTCACTTGACTGACTCCATGGCTCCTGCCTCACTGTCAAGGATGGACTTGGGTAGAAGACCCTCCTCCACCCCTTCACACCCTGGATCCACCATGCAGGCTCACGTACACACACACAGATATATATATACATATATATGTATGTATATATATACATACATATATATGTATATATATATATATATATATATATATAGAGAGAGAGAGAGAGAGAGAGAGAGAGAGAGAGAGAGATGAGGGGGGGAGAAGGAGGAAGGGAAAGAGGGAGAGACAGAGGGAGAAACAGAGAGAGGAGAGGCACACACCATGATTGTTCAAAGTCCAGAGAACTGTTTTGTGCAGAGCCTTGTTCTCAGAGACTTGTGGACTTGACATTGCTTCTGGGGCATCTGCCTGGTCTTCTCCACAGGTGGACCTGTTTTGGTCTCTAGCTGAGCTACCACCCTTGAGCTCTGTCCAGTGGGAAGCTAGATGGGTCAGTTGGATGGGGTGCTCCATTTCCATCTACTTCTTTCTCTGCTCCTTTCTCATTAGGTCTTAAATTCTGTAGTGTTGAACTAGCAGACACCTCAGCGCTGAGAGAAGATAGGATACTTGGACTTCCTCACCTCCCAGGAGACTGCTCCTGGTCTCAATAAGAGAAAATAGACACCTAGCCCAACTCATGCCCCCATAGAACTTTAAAACCAAAACCCAGCTACCATGATGTTATTTTTACATGCATCTTTTCTGGGGAGCTTGAGGGAATGGACTTCAGGAAAGCAAGTTTTGTGTGATCATGGGCCCTCTAGCCGTATATAGCTACAACACAGGTATGTATACACATACACACCACACACACACACACACACACACACACACACACACACACACACGTGCATATGTAGCATCCCAGCTCTTGTGGCTAGTGTCACTTTCATTATTGGGCAAACGAGCCTGTGCTGATTAAAGTCATCTGGGAGGAAGGAATCTCAACTTAGGAACCTCCTCCATTAGCTTGGCCTATACACAAGTCTGTTCGGCATTTTCTTGATTAATGTTTGATGGGGGGAGGGGCAGCCCACTGTGAGCGGTGCCACCCCTGGGTAGGTAGTTCTGAGCTGTATACTAAAGGCAGCTGAGTGAATCATGGAAAACATGCCAGCAAGCAGTACTCCGCCAGCCCCAGGCTCTGCTTCCTCCAGGTTCCTGCCTTGACTTCCTTCCTTGGTTTTCTCCTGCAACTGTTACCTGGAAGTACGAGATGAAATCAACCCTTCCATCCAGGTTGCTTTTAGTTGTGGTATTTATCACAGCAACAGCAACCGAACTAAGACACGGCCCTATTGGTAAGCAATTTGGTCTAAAATTCTGAATGTTCAGCAAACTAGACCGAGCCAACACATTTTATTTCTTTCCTCTGTCTTTGGGTGGTAGCCACCCTCCACTCCACCTCACCTTGCCAAAAACACATGTTATATGACTATATCAGCATGTACACATGACAGAGGAGAGAGGACAAGTCACCCTGGCCACCAAACTTAGATACTGAGTGGAGATTCTTCTAGCTCAGGTGAAGGAAGAAATAGAGGCCCAGGCATTCCACTCTGAGCATTTCCTGTTCCTGTCTTTCTTCCTCGCCCAGGCACACATCCTTCGCTTGTTAATCATTCTAGCTGCATCTGAAGACATTGCCTCCATGACCACGAACCAGCAGCCTCATTACGGAAGCACAGGCTGCAGCCTGCAGGTGGATTTCCCCACAGGCCCCTGGACCTTTCCCTTTTATTACCATGTCACTCCTCATTGTAACACATATTAATCACAAAGATACATTTTTCTCAGGCTATAGATTTAAGTGGCCCTTTCCAAGCACTTGGTAAAGGTTGGTTCAGGGAAGGGAGAACAGGAATGATTAAATTTGTAAGCTTGGGTCTCTATCCCCTATTTATATATGCACAAAAAAGAGGCTGCTTGGTGCAGATTTCAAAAACATGTCAGAGGCACTTTCCTTTTATAGGTTGGAGGTGGTGATGCATACAGGATGAGGTCTGGACTTCAAAACACCCTGGTTTCAAGACTGGCTCTGCCACCGGCTAACTGTGTAACCAATGGACTTACCTTTCTGGCTCTTTTTTTTTTTTTAAGATTTATTTATTTATTATGTATACAGCATGTGTGACTGCAGGCTAGAAGAGGGCATCAGATCTGATTACAGATGGTTGTGAGCCACCATGTGGTTGCTGGGAATTGAACTCAGGACCTCTGGAAGAGCAGTCAGTGCTCTTAACCTCTGAGCCATCTCTCCAGCCCCCTTTCTGGCTCTTAGAGTCTTCATCTATACAGTGGGGAGACTTCCTCACTACAGGGCTCTGGCATTTAAACAATGGGGAACCAGTTGGGGGGCATGGGGCAGCCCTGCTCTACTTGCATTTCTTTTGTTTTAATAAAATACCATGACAAAAAGCAACTTTTGGGAGAACAGTTTTGTTTGACTTACAGGTCCAGATTACAGTCCATCATTATGGGGAAGTCAAGGCAGGAACTTTAAAGAATGGGCCACATCATATTCTCAGAGAGAAATGAATGCATGTATGCTCCCTTGCTAGTTTGTTCGTGCCAAGCTTGATTTCTCCACTCTTACATAGTTCAAGGAGCCCCCCCCCCCACACACACACACACACTGCCTAGGGAATGGTGCCACCTGCAGTGGGCTAGGTAATCTCACATCAATTAACCATCGACATCATCTCACAACATATGTCCACAGGCCAACCTCATCCAGATAATTCCTCAACTGAAGATTTCTTCTCCAGTGAGTCTAGGTTGTGGAAGGTTGGCATTCATAAACCAACCAGAATACCATACCTACCAAAGCCACGTGGACTAAGAGGAACTCTGGTAGCAATCCAGAGGCTGACCAGATGGGTTCTTGGATGACTTAACCAGCTAAGGAAAGAAACTTTTCTCTAAGGAGTTGTGATCACTGTGGGATTTTATCTTCCAGCTAGGAAGATAAGGAAAATGTTTGAGGTTGGTTCTGCGACTTGCAACAACTTTGAGCATGTCATGGTTTATATGTGAAATACCATTCACTGGCTTCTGTGTTTAAACACTTGGTCCCTAGCCAATGGTACTGTTTGGAAGGTTATGAAATCTTTTGAAAGTGGAGCTTTGCTAGAGAAAGTGAGTCATTGGGAGGCATGTCTTGAGGTTTGAAAGTCCCACCCTGCTTCCAGATTGCTATCTGTTTTCTGGCTATAGAAGCTGCACAGCCAGCTGCCTCACATGTCTCTGCCCCCTGCCTTTCTTGACATAACAGACTGAATCCTTTCTTAACATGAGCCAACATAGACACTTCTACCCTTAGATTATTTCTTGTCAAGTATTTGGTCATGGCAAAGAGAAAGCAATTAACAGACAGGACATGACTCTCCTGGTAGCAGGTTGGCCTATGTGGTTTATCTTCCTAAGGCCAGACTGTGTTTAGCCCTGAGCTTTGAACTACTGAGGGGTTGGTATTATTAGATTCTTTTTCAGGACTGTAAATAAGTCCCAGAGAGACTGGAGCTATCCATAGCCACATAAGTGAGGAGCAAAGTTGGGATTTGCCCTTGTTTGTGGCTCCCAAGTCTGACCCTGTTATGTTTATGGGGTAGGGAACTGAGATGTTCTCAGCTCCAGATGGCTTGTCCTGGAATCCCTGAGGCTGGGATGCACAGTTTTGCCTCTGTCTTTCTTAGGCAAGAACATTCCCTCCAGAAGACTCTGGAAGCCAAGAAGGAAGGACAAAGAGAAGGATCGTGAAGCCTGGAGCCTTCCCTAAATACAGTGTTCTTCCTGCACTGGCTGCTTACACTAAGAATCCCAAAATAAGTTATTCATAGAAGAAAATGAATGTGATATTTTTTAAAACTTTGAAACTGGAGGAGAGAAGATGCAATCACGTTTCAATCTGCTCCAGTGCATCTCCTTGGTAAGGTGATATATTTCATAAAGGAAATAGGGTGAGCAGAGAAAATGGCCAAAACCTACCTGGAAAAGCAGAGCAGGATCCACGCCTTCCTTCAAAGGGCATTTTCTGTCTGCTTCTCTGCTGTGTGAGTACAAACTGCTTCCAGGTTCCCTTTGGTCAAATCTGATCCATCAGATCTGTGATTTGTCTCCAGCTCTCATTGATTCAAGCACCAGAAATCACCACCTGCCTTCAAGGCCTCTCATCCTGGCCTAGTAGCAAATTGACTAATCCATACACTCTGTGTGTGTGTGTTGGGGGGGGGGGGGGGGGGGTGCGCGTGCACATGCGCATTAGCTTTCTGCTACTGGGACAAAATAGCTGAGGAGGAAAGCCTCAGATTAAGAGTTATTTGGACTCGATTTTGGAGGATCCAGTCTGTGATCAGCTGGCTCCATTGCCTTTGGGCCTACGGTAGTACAGGGCAACATGGTAGAGAGTGTGAAGTAGAGAAAAGATGCTGGACTTGGCACATCTGGAAAGAAGAGGGAAAGGAAGCAGAGAACGGATTAAGACAAACACACCTTTCAAGGATATGCCCCAAAGGACAAACTTTTTATAGCCAGGTCCCACACCCTGAAGTTCCAACCCTGCTCAATAACACATACAACAACGAATCTACCAAGGAACCAACCCCCTGATGAGGTCAGAGGTATCATGATCCAATCACTTTGACAGACCCCGCTCCTAAACACTGATGTACTAGGAAGCCAGCTTTCATCACAGGAGCGTTCGGGGGACATTTGAGATTCAAACCATAACACATAGGCGTATGTACGTACATTCCTAGTTCAGAGCAGAGACAACTAATATGCTGTATTAGTTATTTTTTGCCTTGACAAAATCTGGGGGAAAAGCTACTGAATAAATGAAGTGTTCACTTTGGTTCACGGTTTCAGGTTACAATACTTCCTGATTGGGAAGATATGGCAGTGTGAGTGTGAGGCATTGGGTCACAGTGTGTCCCCAGGCAGGAAGAAGAGAGAAGAATGCTACTGGTCTTTTCATCTCTACTTTCTCCTTTGTATTCAGCCCTGGACCCCAGCTTATGTAACTGTTCTGCCCACATCCAGAGAGAGTCTTCCTCCCTCAGCTGAACCTTCTGGAAATGCACAGATTGACCCAATGGCATGACTTCAAGGTGATTCTAAAGCCAGTCAAGTTGACAATCAAGGTTATCCATCACTTGTGGTGGCTACCAGAACCACTGGGTAGTGAGACTTACGAAGTTCCATCCAAGACCCAAAACAATTTCTACAATTGATTGCTAATGTCAACCACCCCAAGAGAGGAAGCAATAGAATGTGTTTTGGGTATCAGTTGACTAATATATCATGATTATGCTCGAAAATAAACAAGAGCATATTATAACATCTGTTAAGGGAGATAAAAAGAAAATGGAGAAAATACTAGTCAAGTAGACTATACTTGTCACCAGACAAGACCCTTAGCTGTGGCCTTCCCTATAGTATCTGTGATTCTTATTGTTAACTGTCAACTTCACAGGGTCTAGACTCAGTTAGGAGATAAGCCTCTGGGCACAGAGGGATTATTTAGGTTATGTTAGTTTCTGGTCATGCTCATGATGAATTATCTTGATTAGGTTAATCAAGTGGGAAGAACTGCCCACTGTGAGTGGCATCATTCCCTAGCTTAAGATTCTAGACTGTGTAAAAAAAAAAAGAAAAAGTGAGCTGAGCCCAAGCTTTAATTCCTTTCTCTCAGATGTAATGAGGCCAGCTACTTCACACTTCTGCAGCAGTGACCCCGTTCCCTGACGGACTTCACTGGGACTGTGAACTGAAACAAACTCTCCCTTTTAAAGTGGCTTTTGTCAGGATATTTTCTCACAGCAACAGGAAAAGAGATTTAAGACAGCATCAACTTTCCTGCCCTGCCCTGCCTATTCCTGTCCTCTGATCCTTCGGGGCTTTGGGAACGTCTACAATTCTGAGAGAAAAGTGACTTTTAGTTCCTCCTCTGTTAGCTTGACATTTCTTAGCACACACCTTAATTGCCTACCCGCCTCTTAATGATTCCCCAGCATGGTGGTTCTCAAACTTGCTGCACATTACAATCATCCGGGGAGCTTTCAGAGTGTCCAATGCCCAGCTCAAATTCTAATTAAACAGAAAGGCGAGGGATGAGAGCCAGGACCGGGGATTTTAAAGATGCTTAGATGATTACACCGGGTAGCTAACTTAGAAACCAGTGAGCTAATATCTCCACACGTGGGAATAGAACAAGAACCCAGGAACACAGAAATACTTCAGGGAGACCTGCCAGAACCCAAGTTTTGGGTTTATGACTCTGTGGAGGGCTCACCCAATTCTGGCAGGGCTAAAGAAAGGTTTCCATGTAAAGATGTCCCAGCCAGCGGGATCTTCAGCAGAGACCCTAGAAGGGGGAATGGGGAATGAGGGGACAAGAGACACATAGAATTGACAGCAAGACAGTATTCTGATCAAGCTGCAAAATTTTATTTTTCTCAGGTGGGTTTTATAGCAAGCAGACCAGGAAACTTTCTTTGGGAAAAGATCAGGGGACTGTTGAGTTGCCAAGCAACCCAACCAAGCAACCTAACCACAAAACATTGTTACTAATGGTCACTGTAGCAGAAAGATCAGGAAATGTTATTTTCTAATAACTCAGGACTTGTCCAGGCATGTCAAAAGTTTCTGGTTAGTGGCTCAATACTGGACAACAGAAACTTAACTCAGGCAGACAATATGGCATGGCTCTTAAAATTGTCCTTGGCATAAAGACATCTAAAGCACCATTAGCACTGACTACAGGAAGTAGTGTGTATGTAGAAGGAAGTCACTGGCTTGGAAGAGAAGGAAGAGATTTCCAAAACAAATATATGAACATGACTGTTGAGAGTCTCAAGAATAACAAATAAGCCTATTAGAATCATGGCCTGTCACCAGGAGTGATGGCCCATGCCTGTAATCCTCACACTCAGGAGGTGGACAAAGGAAGAATATCAATTAAAGCTTATCCTTGGCTACATAACAAATTCAAGTCACCCTGGTCTATGTGAGACCCTGTCTCAAAAAAACAAAACTAAACAAGATCTGTCAAGGTGTAGGCAAGCAGAGATGCATCTAATCCAACCATCACTACTAAGAACTGAGAAAGTAGGACCCAGAGAGAGAACACTTAATGGTTAATTCATTATGTTCACACAAAGAACTTTATATAAGCTCTTTATACATGTGCCCTCTGCTGACTTCAGAGTCCCCAAGGTAAGCACCCTTTCTTCAGGACCTACCATGTCTAAGATAGAACTAGCTGCTCCCATGTCCCAGTCAGGCCCAAACTGTCACATCATCTAGGCTCTCCTACTCACACCTGCCCCTAAGCAAGCACGTCAGCATGCTTCAACATCTGCCTGCAAAACAGACCTTGGCTCTTTGCCGCATTTCAAAACTCAACTTAAAGATTTTGTTACTTTCTTACCATTAACGCCTAAGGTAGGTTTCTTCCCGTTATATTTCATATTTGCATTTTTGTTTCTTAACATTTAGTACCATTTGAATGATTTCACTTATATGTTGCTTTTGCTGCTGTTGGTGCTGTTTTCAATTTTCTCCTGAATTGTGATACAAACCCCTCACAGGGAGAAAGATAAAATACAAGCCCTAGCCATTTTAATGCTGACCCTGGAATTGGGTATACTGGTTCAGTAAAGAATTCTAGAAGGAAGGAAAAAAGGGAGGGGAAGTGAAAGAGAAAAAAAAGAAAAGAAGGAAGAGAAACTAAGGAAAAAGAGGAGGAAAGGTGAGGTTAGAAACTGAGGATAGCATCACCATGGCTCCTGTTGTCTTCCTGAGGCTTCACAACAAGGCTAGATTAAAAGTAAAGCCAGAATTGGTACCAAGGCAGCACTGGTATCCAAGCAACAGTGGTACCCAGGCAGCACCGAAGGTCAGGCCACAGTGACACCTAGGTCTCCTAACGGATATGCTAACGTTGATCACTCATGCTATGCCAGCACAGAGAGAAATGAAGGGCGTTTTGGCCCCTACACCAGGACAATTTGCTGTCCCCATGCAGATAGTCTCCTGGCATTACAAAAACTAACTCTTTCTTGCTTTAAATATGATGACCAGTTTCAACATTGCTGACCACAGCTCTGGCTGCCAAAAGCTGCAGGCTCAAAATGGACAAGGACTTTCTCACGATTCACGTCTAGCTCTGCTGTGTCTTGTCCCATCTGCCTGCAACTCAAGCCACTTGTCTGTCAAATGTGAATACAGAGTTTGTTTTATTACTAAAATAATAACAGGGAATGGGGAAGGCAGTGAGTGGTTAAGAAGATGCAAAGACCTTATGGTCTTTGCACATCGAGAACAATTCATTGCGCTGTTGCTGGGATCAGACATGAAGCCATTTCCCTGTGCCCTGCTCTCTCCCCTTCTCTGCTGCATTATTACTTTTCTCATTGCTGCAACAGAATGTCTGACAAATGCAACTTAAGGGAGGAAGCATTTATTTTAACTCACAGTTTGAGGGGACAGTCCATCTCGGAGTGGAAGGCCTGGTAGCAGAAGCTCATATGAGGAAGCTGCTGTCATCGTGTCTAGTCAGGAAGAAGAGAGACATGAGTGGTGGTGCTTAACTCATTTTCTCCTTAGAAAATATTGTGTTTTAATTTGTGGGCATACCCCCCCCCACACACACACACATGTGCATATGTGTGCAAGTGCAGGAGGAGGCCAGAGACGACATTGGAGACCCTAGAAGTGGTTATAAGTGCCTGACATGAGCACTGGGTACCAAACTCTGGTCCTCTGCAAAGCAAGAGCAGTATGTGCTCTTGACCTGTAACCCATCTCTCTAGGCCTACATTCTCCTTTTAATTCATCCCAGCCCCCACCCCATGGGATGGTACCACCTACACTTACGATCAGTCTTCCCTCCTCAACTAACACAGACATGCCCAGAGCTCTGTCTTCTGGGTGAATCTAGTTCTTGTCAAGTTGCTGATCATTATTAATGATCACACTTGCCCAGTGTCTTCTTTGTATAACAATAATGATTGGAAAGTTGTGGGAGGGTAGATCTGGGAGAAGACAGCCACCAACTCCTTGCCTTCATTTTTAAAAAAAACGATGCAGATATGTCCTACATATAAGGCAAAATTCAAATAACTCCTTACCTTCAATGTGTCTGTCTCTTTATAGAGAGTCGTTCAACTCTTTATTCTTCCCTTGAAAGATCTTTTAATTCCCATTATAGACATGAAAACTAAGGCTCAGGGGTGGGTCAGGTAAACTTTATTCAGCATGGTAAGTCAATAGCAAGATGGGATTCAGATACAGGCAATCAGACTTCAAAGCTCCTGTAGTTAAGACCAAGTCACACTCTTTCCCTGGTATGGTGGTTTGAATAAGAATGTCCCCCATAGACTCAGATGTTGACTACTCGGTTTCTAGTTGGTGACACCTAGTTTGGGCAGGTGGTTGTAACCTTGCTGAAGGAAGTACATCGCTGGGGTGGGCTCTCAGCCTTCATAGCCTCACCCACCTTCCAGTCGGGTTTCTCTGCTTTGCTCTCAACTTCCTGCACCTGCTGCCATGGCTGCCTCTTGTTGCCGTTCCTCCCCACCATGACAGACTCAGTCCTCTGGAACTAGAAGTCAAAATAAACCCTTCCTGCCATAGTTGCTTTGAGCCATGTGTTATATAACTGCAATGTAAAAGTACCTAATATATCTGGATTAATGGGAAATATCTTTGGAAGTGATAATAGAACAGAAGGCAGCCATATCCATACTCAGGCTGCATTGGAGCTAGGTCTCTGGCTGTGTAAAGCAGCTGTTAGAAACCATTGCAGACAAAGGGAAGGGTGAAAGGCCTCTCTGTGTGCACAGTGTGCATGCTATAGGCCACCTGTTCATACACAGTTCTTTCAATTTTGATAAAAGACACATGACACAGAAGACACTGTTTGGACTGTCTTATGGTGTGCAGTATCATGGCATTAACACATCCATCATTGCTCTCTAGTTCTAGGACATTCCATCCGAGAAGTTTACCCAAAAGGATCCCATAGTCCCTACTAAGCAATCACCTGGCAGCATCCCAACCCTCCTGTCAACCCCCAGCAATCACCAATCCCCTTGCTGCCTCTGTGGGTTTATAGAAACTCTCTTAGATCCTGCTAGTGGGGAGATGGCTCAGTCAACAATACTTGCTATACATTTGAGTTTGTTCCCCAGAACTCGTGTTTTGGGGTTTTTTGCTTTCTTTTTTAAAAAAAACAGACATGGTGACATGTGCTTGTATTGTCACATTGGGAGATAGGCATGGGAGGATCCCAAAGGATCAATAAGCTGCTAACAACCTAGACATTTGGTAAGTTCCGGGCCAATAAGAGACCCTATCTCAAGAAATAGGGTAGATGGTTCCTGAGGAGTGATACCCAAGGTTGATCTCTGATCTGAGAAATATGAACATACTTACACACACACACACACACACACACACACACACACACACACACACACACACGTGCATGCATGCGCCCTACTTAATGTACTAGGACAAGACTCTTTCCAGTCACTGCTTTAGAAACTGCAACTCTCCTTCTGCTCCAAGTTCCAGCTTAGCAACTCCACCTGTCTCCCCAGAGAGCTACCTGCTAATTGCCTAATTGAAGGACATAGAGCTGTAGAGCAAGAAGCTCTCATCCCAGGGGAGCCATCTGAAGATGCACAGGGACATTAATACCCAATACAAGCTGTCCAGATTTCTGATGACAAACCAGACCTTTCAGGAACATGGGTGGGAAGTCCTGTAGGGTGCTACACTGAACCCCATGGTCAGTCATGATGTGTATGAGAGAGAAGAAGCAGCTTTGGGGAATTGCATGACTTAGACCAGGGTGGAAATTGAGCTCTTTAAGTTCTAACTCAGTAGAGAAGGGATGAGTGAAGAGAAATGCAGGTGGAGAGCCAGGTCCAAGAAGAGAAGTGTGGCAAGATTTGTGTTGCTTCGGCATTCCTAGAGAAAGAAAATGGCAGAAATACACATGCTGTGCTAATAAGTTTCTGGGCGGTTCCAATATCTGAGTGACAGACAGTGTACAGAATATTTAAATGGCTAAGTAACACAGGTGAGAAAGATGAAGTTTGTCCTAGGGGTGGGCCATTATCCCTGTTGGAGGATTCTGTGTATCTTCCCTCCAAGCCTGGTGTCCTCTCAGAAGCCAGACACAATGGAGAGGCAGAGGTTAGAGATGGGTGCTTTTCTCCCTTTACAGCTAGTCCTCAGGAGGAGGCTTTCAGGTCAGCTCCAACTCACTTCCTCCAAGCCCTGGATATGAAGTGTGCAGTGTCTTCAGCAATATGGTCCTACCTTCAAGTTCTGGGAAGCAGCCCAGAGCTACAGCAATAGCCTGTACTGTTTTGGGAGTCTCTTAGACTTCTTTGATCAACAACTCAAAGAGAGGTTTCCCGTGCCTAGAGCACTGGGCTTTTGTTCGTTTGTTTGCTTGTCTATGTTTCTTGTGAGAAACATTATCATCCCAAGTGATGTAACTTCATTCACATACATACACACACACTTTTTTACATACACACATATATATAATTTTTTACACACACATACATATGCATACATTTGTATGTTTTTCCTCTATGGATTTCCAAATATTCTTTAGCGCTACTTATGTTACTTATCCTTCCTCCCTGTTTTACCCTGCCTCTCCCTTCCCTGGTGAAAGTCCTCCTGTTTTTCCCTTCTCCCCACTCAGCACCTGTCTCCTCCTATTCCTCATACAGTGCTCCCCACCAGGGTCCCTTTTTACGTTCCCAGAGTCAGCAGTTCCTACAGGTTATATTCTCACACAGAGGTTATTTACTCACGTTGGAAGACTCAGAGCTAGGAACCACAAATAAGAGGGAACATGTGCTGTCTGTCTTTCTGAGTCTCGATTTCTTCACTCAGTATAACATTTTCTAGCTCCATCAATTGACCTGCAAATTTCATGATTTTATTTTTCTTTATAGTTGAATAGAATTCCATTGTGCATATGAGCCACATTTTCATCATCTATTCATCAGTTGAAGAGTATTTAGGTTGCTTCCATTCCCTAGCTATTGTAAGGAGAGCAGCAATTAATGTGGTTGAACAAGTATCTGTGGAGTAGGATATCAAGTTCTTTGAGCGTATGCCAAGGAGTGGTATAGCTGGGTCACACATCAATCAATAGTCCTACCCACAAACCACAGCAAGGACCAACCTGGCAAGATATCCCCAATGCTGCAATAATGGCACTAATATCTTGGTGATAACTAATAGCCATCTAATTGGACTTAAGATCCATTTAATAAGAGGGAATTCATGCCTGGTGCTGGAAACCTAGCCACCTACACATGTCTGGTGATGTCTTGGACCCTAGAAGAGAGCTACTGCCACCTTTAAAACAAGTATAATTTCTAACATTCTAAATACTTAATACATAGATAAGTGTTGCTCTCATCCCTCATCACAGAAGCTTCCTTTTCAGCAGATAAAGACCATCATAGAAACCACAACTGGTCAAAATGAAGAGAACAATAAACCATGGGGTACCAGGCCCAATAAATGCAACATGACTCCTGCACTTAAGGCTCAGGGAATATTGTGGGAGAGGAGGAAGAAAGATTGTAAAAGGCAGAGGACCAGGACATAGGCTGAGCGATAGTGTCTTCTTTTAGAACAGAAAAGGTACACCCAAGAAATCTCAACAACACAGTTGCTGAAACAAGACCTGCACTATAACAACACCAGTTGGCAAGCCAAGGCCACACCCCTAGATGAGGAGCTACAGGTAATTAATGACTCTTTAGAGAGAGGGACAAGCCCCTGATAGGTCATCCAATTTCAAGTAGTCAGCCCTAAATACATATGCATACAAGCAACACTAAATGGACTCAGCATATACATATATATATATATACATATATATGTATGTATGTATGTGTGTGTGTATTATAAATGCATCAATAATAAAGAAGATGAGGTCATGAATTTGAGAGGAATTCAGGGGGACTCAGGAGGAGTTGGAGGGGGAGAGGACAGGTGAAAATAATATAAATGCAGTATTCATGTATGAAATCTTAAGAAGCAAAATAAAACTAGAATAGCAATGTAAGGGAGATGATGGGGCTAAGAAAATTAAGTCGAGCAAGCCCATGGAACTAGAGGTAGAGGAAAGGCTCTGGTCTCTACCCCCAAGCCCACACTGCCTCAGGGCATTTAAGTGACATTTTTACAAGCCACAGTTGCTGCCACCCTCCTGAAATATAGTCCCACCCTACCCATGGGATGGACACAAAACAAGAGGTCAAGAGTATAAAGTCGACCAACCTGTGGCACCAGATACAGAGGCTCTCAGAGGGTCTCCTGCCCCGACCTCCCAAGCCTTCCCTTCTATTTGGAACACCGAGGAGCAAAGACATTCAGGATTACCCTGCTGTCACAGAGTGAGTTGGTGGCAGAATCAGATGTGGCAGCCACCTTCTCGGGTGCTCCGGCTGGTGTTCTCTCTTTATTAGGGGGATGGGTTAGAACCTTGAAGCAATTGTCAAGTGTGAGACTTTCAAAAATTAAGATTAAAACACTTCTGAGATAAAGTAAATCGATGGAAAAATGAGATTTGATTCAAACAAATTTGATTTTTATGTCATCTTTTCCAGCACACACTTATTCTATAAATCAAGAGAAAACCTGTGGTGCTAGTACTGTGTCTAATGCTCCCATAATTCCAAAGTAGCTACCATGACAAGCAATTTTTAGGAGAATACATTATTTTCATCCTTGAATGGAAGCCTTAGGAGGTGTAGTATTTGTTGAGCAGGACTCTAACTAACAGATCCAATACTTGGAGCTTTAGGGTAGCATATCAGGAAGGATTAAGGTCATAGCCCTGGTAGATAGAGAGCTCATAACGAGGGGGAGGGAGCCCTGGTTCCAACACAGCTGCACATATCCACTGACCTCAACTCCTTGCATTTACACTATGAATGAAGAGTTAGGACTATGGATGTATCTCCTCACCTTGAGCTCTTCCCTCTCCTCCCTTCCTTCCTAGCTGCATGCCAGCTACATCACCATTTATTTCCTCAAGCTCTTTTTCTTTCTTTAGATCACCTGCCCTTTGTGCATAAATTTTAACAGGAAACATTCTATATCACTGTAGTAGAAAAATAGCATTCCTTCCATTAGCCACATGTCACTGTAAACACATGTGTACTTAGTAAAGTTTTTAAAAGGCAGGGAAGGGGGAGGGCCGAAGAGAGGACTTAATGGTTAAGAGCATGTACTACACTTGCAGAGGACTCGAGACTGGTTCCCAGTACCATCAGGAGGTGATTCGTAACCACCTGTAACTCTAACTCCACCGGGATCCCATTCCTCTCGCTTTCTTCTAGCATTTGCGTCCTCATCAGCTCCTACTTCTGTAGAGAAAGCACACCACTGACTGAGTTACCTCCCCAGCCTTTCCCTGTCCTATTCTCAGGGGTTCAGGCAGCTACTGCAGCGTGGAAGGTGGTAGAATCAAGAGAAAGCCTGTGTGAAGCTCAAGAACCAGCCCGGAACTCAGTCAGTAACCGTGAAACTCTGGCATCAGATTCATAATTATTGGTATAAACAAGGAGGATACAACCCAAAGAGTGAAGGAGATTTGCCTGGACTGCCCCAACTGGTTTCTGTCTGAGTCCAAGCCACAGCCCACGACTCCACACACTGATGATACAACATTCCTACTCAAAGGGGTATTTATTTTTTAAGTCAGAAACCACAAACCTGAACTGCTGGTGATAAAAGCTTTCCAGCCATTGGCACCTTAGGACCTGAGTTCCTGGGACCTCAATCATCACCCCTTCCTTCCGGCAACCCTTCCTACAGAGATGGAGCTTTATGGCCCACTGTGCATGCAGAGGTGTGAGACAGAGAACACATGAGCCATATTATGACAGTCCCTGGCTCTGGAGCTGCTTGATTCTGTAAAAGCAGCAAAGGGAAGGGCTAGGAAGGTAACTTATTCAGTGATGTGCTTACTCTACAAACACAAGGACCTGAGTTTGAGCCCCAAGATACACATTTAAAAAGCAAGTTGTGCTGCGATGCACACAAAATCCTAGTACTGGGGAGGTGGAGACAGGAAGATCCCTAGGGCTCCCTAGCTTAGTTAGTGAGCACCAAGGAGAGGTGCTGTCTCAGAAGCCCAGGTTGGATGACACCTGAGGAATACTACCTGAAGTTGACCCTGACCTACACCTACATGCCATGTATACACACAAACACACAATTGCAATGCATGCAAAGACACACAAAATAGAGCAGAGGAGAGCATCACCAGTGGGAATCTTTATCATTCACCTGGAACAAGCTTGGATTGGCTCTTTCAGGGGACCTGAAGGGAGCGGCCCCTCAGAGGTGAGTCATAGGGATTGTATCCTGACCCCACTTGCAGCCTCTTTATTTTCCTCTTTCTTCATTTGCTGATTGCTCACACAATGTAACCAGCTGCCTCATGCTACCACCACTGCCCCAGCCACAAGCTGTCTCTGAGACCATACCTTCTGCACCATGATGGACTGTCCCAGCTCAAGCCATGGGTGAGACAAAATAAAGCACTTCTCCCTTAAGTTACTTTTGTTTGGTATTTTGCCACAGTGACACAAAATGAAGAATACATCGTCCAATTGCCTTCCAGTGACCCCTCCTCCACCCCAGCCTACCCTGGCAATGGCTGGATGGTAGAGCTTCTGCTGTGTCCACACCCTGACACCCTGGAGCAAGAACACAGTCCCTACTGGCCTGCACTCCAGTCCCCACAGTGTCCCACTGACCTGACTTTCTAATTTGTATTCATGTCCCCTTCTCTGAAACACAGCTCAAACATCCTCAGCTACACTCTCCTTTCTCCATTCTGCCCCGCATCCCAGCTACCTCCAAGTCTGACAGAGAACTCCCTAGCCATTTCCAGCCCAGACACAAAGCAAGTAGCCTCAGGAGAGACACAGGGAGTAAGGAAGAAACAAAGCTACTGTCTGTCTCCAAGTCACTGGGGAAGCATTTCAAACAGCCGGCTGGGGGGATGGGGGTGGAAAGATGCTTTGGTTCCCAGGTAGCCAGAAGAAGAAACATAGAAAACCTCTAGTTCTAAGGACAGCTGAAGTCTCCTCCAGTCTCGATCGGTATGGGAAAGTTTGCCAAATAGAGAGAACCTTGCAGACAGCCCTGCACTGCCCAGCACTTGGGTTTTCAAGGATATTGGCTCCTTACTTTGACCATCTCCACTCGCTTGGCCCACCTTTATTCAGACTTCAGAACCTTCTCCGCAGGACACATCTTTGTAAGATCCAAAGTTAGCAAAGAGTCTTCTCTGTCAGTTTAGTAAGAATCTCCCTTCCCTCCATATCTGACCAAGTCCCCTTCCCTCTATATCTGTTCAAGTTCCCTCCCCTCCATATGCCCCAGGGGGAAACTTGTACCCTGGCCCATCTCCAGCACCATGAGTCAGTCACCATGACTGGCTTAGTAGAAACCTCCTTACCTGTAAGGTTTTCCCTTAGTCACTTTACATCTGAAAATCTTACCCTGCTCCTTGTCTATAAATTCCCACTTGCCTGTCATAGACCCTGCCTTATCTACCCAACTCAAGTCCCACCACAGTGACTCCTGTGTCTACCATGAAAGCCCTGAATAGACTCTTCTCGACCATGCTTGATCAATGAGTATCATGGAAAAACTATCTCCTTTGGAAACTGTAAAGATCCTGTGATTTCCCAGGGAGGCAAACCAAGTGGATTTCTCCCCAGCATCTGGACTGCCTGGACCTTCTTAAAGCAAGGAGAGCAAAGGGGACACACTGGGAAAGAGTGACCAGGATGGTAGATGGGAACAGCTGTCCTTTGAAGTTAGGGATTAGCACAGCGCACAGCTGCAAGATGTTTTAACTTCAAAGGAAAGGTGGAAAACAATCTCCAGCAAAAATATTGGGGGAATTTTGTGCCAGTTCTTCATGCCAGCTGCCTGTGTGACTGAGATCAAAGCCTCGGTTTCCCTCTGTGGAGTGAGGGGTCCTGGAACCTCAGCGTGCCCCTCTAGATTTGCACTTCTCTGCTGAGCTGCAATTTACATCCTGGACTGTTGTCCTTGCTCCTCCAGAGAGAATGTGCCAAGCCAGCCAGTAATACGCCATGAGACCTGGCACAGCGTGATTTACAGCCAGGCTGCCTGGATCTCCGTTGGAACCTTCGGAATGAGTTCACCATCCACAATCTAGTGTCATCATTATTGGCCTCGTGGGAGACATTTATTTCTTCCCTACCCTTCAAATCTCAGCACAAGGTGAAAAGCTCTCAGGCTCACACTACTTTCCCTTTGTCACGCAAGACCTGCATCTCAGAACTCAGGGATGCACGCATAATAAGGGCTGAGTTCAGACAGAGGAGATATGCCCAGTCCCAGACACAGTACTAGTGCAACCCTGCTCTTTCTCTGCCTGAGTCTATTGTGAACCTGCTCTACATCCCTCCTGCCCCTCTGGGTTCACCTTAGCTCCCTCTGCCTGGAGCACCTTCCAGCACTAGCTAATGTCACAGTGTCTTCTCTGCTTCATACTTTCCCTACAAATAGCTTCTTCCCCAAGACTTCCCCAATGAGCTCTTCAAATCTATTGTTCCTCCTTGTTCTCTGCCCCAGAACGAGGCACCTTTCACTTTGTGCCCATCTCTACCTGTCTTGATTTAAAAATAGTGAATGGTGCATCCCCCTTTCATCTGAGCACGGTGAGGTCATTGAGGATAACATCTTTGTCATTGACCTCCGCCATCCTCGTGCACATCCCTAGCCCTCAACCTTGTGCTTTCTCTACTGTAGAAAGACGAAGACACACAATATGAATAACATAGTCACAGGGCAATGGCTGCTGTCAGCTAATATTTTAGAGACATTTTGTTTCGTTTGCTGTCACATCAACAGTCTGTCCAACTCAGTCCCACTTCTAGACTGGCATTCTCAATGTTTGTATCATTGTTGGTGACTTGACCCTGAGTTACAGCATCCTCTATCCTGAGATGTTTTAATACTCATCTCACAAGCAATAAAAGGAGTGGGAGTCTCAGAGAGGAGCATCCTGACAGATCGGTGCAGGCTTCCTGGTGGAGAATGGCAGCCAGAGACAAAGGTCAGGTGGAAAATGAAGACTATGGGGAAATCATGCCTTCTTCCCTGTAGGAAGTACCTGCGTTCAGATTCAAGGTGGAAAGACAATGCCTGGGGTCTTCATGATTGCATGAAGGAAAGCAAGGTCCTAATTGATCTAAAATACTTCCAAGAAACAGTAAGAAAACATTCCTTACATAATTGGATGATGCATCATTTCAGATGTGGATAATGAAGCCAAGACAGGCAATCTATCTTAAATGCTACAGACTTTTAAAACCAAAGTTGGTTGTATTTAAAATCCTCCCTGGAACTAAGATGAACCAATTGTGAAAGAAATGAGCTCCTCCGGGCACCAGAAGTCTTTAACTTAAGCCAGGCTGGCCACACAGCAGGGAAGACTGAGTCAGCAAACCAAAGTTGGATGGCTATGACCCAAGGACTAGGCAGTAGTTTGATTTCAGCTCCATGTTTGTTTCTGTAGGGCTGGGAGCAGAACCAGAAGCTTTGTGCATGCACTGGCACCACTGAGCCATACTCTGTGGGGCAGGGGCTGGGCTGGGGTGGGCAAAGCAGCTTGACCACACAGCTGCCATGACAGGCTTAGAAGCCCAGACACAGCTTCTGGCAAGCTGCACCTGGACCCAGGAAAAGCCTTAAGATGACCCCACCCAAGGAGGCCCTAATCTAAGGGGAAATCCCTGACATTCCAAACATTTCCTATACCCCTAGACAAATGTCAGCCAATCAGGGTCCTGAACCCTGGAAACCACTCACCCCAACCTCTGCTATGATAAAAACCCCACCCTGCCCAGGCTCAGGGCTCTCTGTTCTCACTACTGCATCGGACAGAGAACCCAAGCTCCGAGCTTGAAAATAAAGGCTCTTTGCCTTTACTTATGGGATTCTGTCTCTGTGGTGGTCTTTTGGGGGTCCCCGTGATCTGGGCATAACAACTCCAGCCCCTAAGTGGATTGATTTCAACTAACGAATTAAGAAAATCAAGTATGATGACAAAGAAGCCAATGATACTGCTAATGGAGGTGGCATCACCACCCCTGATGACATTGACAACGAGATGGCTACCATTCATTGACTTCGTGCTTGACAATAAGCACCTTCAGGTATGTATAACTTCATCCAAATTCTCTGCTAACCCTCAGAACAAGCCTAAGGAGTAAGCATTGTTCCACGGCCTCCATTTAGCAAATGAGGAAACTGCAGAAAACTCTCCCCAGATCACACAGCCACACAGGAAACTGCAAGGCGGGCTTTATAATCTGTTGGCGACACTCCTAACCACACCCTTCTGGAGAAGTCAATGCAACAGAGACCACATCAGAATGTGTGTTCGCTGGGTCCTGCAGTGTGGCAAAGAGAGGGAAAGTTCTAGAAGCTACCTTGAGTACAGGCTGAGCTGACCATCATGCATAATGTTTCTGTGGAAACAGCATTCATGTCACCCACCGTGATGGAAAAGACGTAATCGGCAGCACAAACTCTGCTCCTACCTTGCCTGGAAAAGCAGATAGATCACCTCTGTACAACCTTCATGTTAAAGGCAAAGTCATATGTACAGGCTCCGCACATCAGTTCCCCGTGTTCTCAGTATCTCAGCCCCAGCTAGTCATAGGCCTGCCCATCTGTCCATCGACACTTCCCAATGAATGGCAGATAAAATACCCCTGATAGAAATGCAAATTCAGAATTCAACAAGACTCTGCTTCAAACCAAGAGGTTTCAAGCCATAGGTCAAATAAGGAGAGGTAATATGTCCACAAAGAACAAAACAGAAACCAGAGAAAGCATTTATTTCTCCTCGAAGGGCCTGGGAAGTGAAAGGGAAAATATGGCCCCCAAAATGGCTTGTCTGACATTAAATGCGGCATAGCTTGCTTCCTAATCAGGAGAGGTACACAGCCATACACTGATAGAACACTGCTCTGAGCATCACCGTAACACCCTGCAAATAAATAAGCACTTCTTGCCCCTTTTTCAGGTCCTCTAAGTGAACACTACCAATCTGAAGGACCACCATCAGTTGTGATGAATGCTTCTTAAATCAGAATCATGTCCACACTTAACTTTTCTAGGTGTCAATAAATTTTTATTAAAAGATAAAAACTATCTTTCCAAAACAGCCACTCTGCTGGTTTTGCGATTAACTGCCGGGAAGCCCTGATTTCCCGAGTGGGTTCAAACCATGAATCTGCCAGAGGGGCCTTTTAGTTTGACACTGGGCTCCTTCGGGAGGCACCAGAAAAAGCATCATGAAGGTTCTACTGCCTCTTGCCATGTGACCTCTGGGACATTCTCACCCCCGGGGCTCACCTTGCCCCTGTAGGGCAACATCAGTGGTATGGGAAATGGACCCAAGCAAATGGGGTCCCTTGAAGCAAAGCCTAGAGCTGTGCTCTAAAGAATAGATGAGGTATAGGGGGGACTGGCTGGAAACCAATATATTTAAGCACAAGCTATTTCTAGCTTTCCTTTATGGTATTAACCCCACACCAGTTCCACAGGGTAACAAGGAGTAAATCCAGCTTGCTCTGGCTTTTTGAAAATTCTTCTTATATAAAAAGTAAAAATTTTGAACAAGATAAAACCTTCACTTCTTTGCATTTGATTTTTACAGATGGTCACAAACTGGGCCACACTTGTGAAGATACTTAGGATTAATACAAGTTTTCTGGAAGATCTGCCATTGTTTTTCAAAAAACTGCTTTCCAGTTGCCCCATGATTGTCCTGTCTCCAGTTGTTAATTGAGTAGCCAGTTTCTTTTATTTAAAACCTTTTTATTAAATTTATTTATTATATATACGCATATGCATAAGTATATATATGCATATATATAAATGTAATTTTATGAATCATAGTGCACATATGGAGATCAAAGCACATTGCAATGGAGTCAGTTCTCTCCACCCTGTGGATCTGGGATTGAACTCAGGTCATCAGGCTTGGCAGCAAGCACCTATATACACTGAGCCATCTTGCTGGCCCTAAGAAATGTGTTATTGCTTTTAACTCCAGCACTTTCGCAACGTAACTTACAACCATGTCACAGAATTAATATCTTTGCTAATTGGAAATTTCTCTTTACAGCTTCTTTGTATTCCTTTTGCATATATTGCAAGAGATTATTACCCCATCATCAGACTAATCAACAAAAACACTGATGTTTAGGGTGGGTACTGTGGGATGGTCTGTATGTCAAATGTGTTGCTGATTGGTCAATAAATAAATCACTGATTGGCCATTGGCTAGGCAGGAAGTATAGGCGGGACAAGGAGGAGAATAGAGCGGGGAAGTGGAAGGCTGAGGGGGAGACACTGCCAGCCGCCATCAGGACAAGGAAGATGTAAAGTACCGGTAAGCCACAAGCCACGTGGCAAGGTATAGATTAATAGAAATGGATTAATTTAAGCTGTAAGAACAGTTAGCAAGAAGCCTGCCACGGCCATACAGTTTGAAACCAATATAAGTGTCTCTGTTTACTTGATCGGGTTTGAGCGGCTTGGGACTGGCGGGTGAGAGAGATTTGTCCTGACTGTGGGCCAGGCAGGAAAACTCTAGCAACAAATGGCGTCCAACGTGGTGGCAAGAGTTTCCACCTAAAACCTGAGAAAAAAGATTCTAAAACGGAGCTAAAAACAGTTCCTAATTGTCTCTCTCAAATGAGCGGCAGCTGCCGGTTTGAGCTACTGGCGGGTTGCTGGCGTGCGCGCTCGACCTGCAGTATGGCGGGAATGAAGTCTCTGCAAATGGCACATTAAGCTACATTGTGGATTTAGCCTTTGCTAGTACAAAACAAAAAAAGAGGTTTCTGAGCTACATGCTGCTTGGATAAAAGCATAGACCCACGATAGCTCCCAGAGCTGGCGGTAAGCATACTGCCGCCATGTTGGGAAGCTGAGGTGGGCGGAGCCAGCAGCCACAGCTGCTACAGCTTAAAGCAACAGATTCATAATAAGACAGATTCAGATGTAATAGTTTAAAATGTGTATAAAATATACGTAGGCTTAAAAGAGACAAAAAAAAAGGTGATATATACAGTATAGAAACAAATACATGGTTTTAAAAAAAATAAAGTCTTTAAAGAGACAGTAAAATTAATATAAAAAATAAGCCACGTAGAGATGACTATTACACAGAGAGTCTGGATTGTGTTGTCTTTGGGATTCTTAACTACAGAGAGATATTTGATTGTAAAGGAAGCTGAGTTAAACCAGTATGTATATTTTAAAGATACTTTGACTTCAAAATTTGGATGTAAGGATATGTTGCTTTGGAAAAGAGTCTCTTTTGTTTCCACAGAAAGCAAGAGGCTATGGATTTGTTCCAGAGTAAGATACATCAGGTTTGACCAGCCAAGACCCCCTGAAAGGTCTCCGATGACACCATGGCCCAGATGATCCAACATCCAGAACCGTTTCAAGACAACTGGCTCAGATGATACAGCCTCACGGACTACTCCATGATCCTAAAATTTTCTTTGTTTCCCCAGAAGATACAGCGCCCCCCTCCAGCAGGAAGTAGTAAGAGAAGCTACGCCCAAATTCCCAAATATACCAAGCTGACTTTGGAGATGTGTAAAGGTTAAAACCTTCCTTTTTAAGAAAAGAAAAGGGGAAGTACTGTGGGATGGTCTGTATGTCAAATGTGTTGCTGATTGGTCAATAAATAAATCACTGATTGGCCATTGGCTAGGCAGGAAGTATAGGCGGGACAAGGAGGAGAATAGAGCGGGGAAGTGGAAGGCTGAGGGGGAGACACTGCCAGCCGCCATCAGGACAAGGAAGATGTAAAGTACCGGTAAGCCACAAGCCACGTGGCAAGGTATAGATTAATAGAAATGGATTAATTTAAGCTGTAAGAACAGTTAGCAAGAAGCCTGCCACGGCCATACAGTTTGAAACCAATATAAGTGTCTCTGTTTACTTGATCGGGTTTGAGCGGCTTGGGACTGGCGGGTGAGAGAGATTTGTCCTGACTGTGGGCCAGGCAGGAAAACTCTAGCAACAGGTGGGTATTAGGGCAGAGGCAAGCTTCAACAGGGTGTGTTTTATAGAAGTAGTCAACACCTTGGCAAATATTTTCTTATAAAGACCATTTCACTCCCCTAGGCAACTTTGAAAAGGCATGGGGTAGGGACACCCCCATCCTCGCCTACCTTTCACCCCCTTTAGTCCTTTCCACGCATGTTTCCATGGCAATCTTAGTTAAAATTACAGGCTTCTTCCATTGCCATGTACAATACTCGGTGGGCCACTTTTCCGCTCTGCTTTCTTTCTAACACCCATGTACTGTGTGTTCCAGTCACTCATTTGTGCATTCTGTCTCCTCCACCATCTCCATCATAAGGAGACCTGTCTGAAGACAGAATGTCCACCTGTTTGGTTCACTGCTCATCACCAACATCTAGTCCTGGACTGGGCTGGAGCTCTGAGTATAGCCAGTCTCAAAAGCACATGAAGAGTAAGTGAGTGGATGAACGGACCATGAAGACACGCTGGTATCTCAGAGGTCAATGTTGCTGATAGGACTAGGTTGTAGGTACTCTGCCCCATTCATCTAGGGAAGACCAACAGAGTCCGTCATAGTTTGCTTAGGGGCTGCTTGGAGCACTCTGTAAAAAGGATAGGATCTTGGGAACCAGTAATAAAGTAGATTAGCAATATCTGCCCTGGAGCATCAGAAGTGCTCACAGGAACAACAAATATTTGATTTAGGACAAACAATTTTTATTTATTTATGTTTTTCAGATGGGGTCTTGCTCTGTAGGCCAGGGCCAACTTTAAATTGAACCAATCTTCCCCTATTCACTTTTCAAGTGCTGGCATTACAAGCATGAGCTACTATGCCATTTAAGTACTCAATACCTTAAATCTTGTTTATGTCATACAAAGAAGACTTTCATATAAACCAGTCTCTATGAAGCATATCTATAATCTTAGCACTCAGGAGGTAGAGGCAGATGGATCAAGAGTTATCAGCCTCAGCTACACAAGTGAGTGTAAAGCCAGCCTGGGCTACATGAGACCCTGCCTCAAAGCCCAAACAACAAAACCCCACAGCTTTAGCATTTGTTGACAAAGGTAAAGCAACAGCACTCTGAGTAAATTAAAGGGAAGCGGGGGGAGCAAAGAAGGATTTGGACAAACACTGCAGGACACTCGCACACTTCCTGTCACTGTGTCAGTGAAGGAACCCCACGTAGTCCCCATTCTGGACAATCTCCTGTCTCAGCACATCGGTCAGCCTGAGTCCAGCCCTCACTTCCCGCCTTTCCTTTGTCAGAATAAGGACACAGCTGAGCACTATGCACAACGGTCCCCCACCTGACTTCCGAGGTCACTTTAGAGGCTCCCTCCCTGAGACTCCCTTGGAATCAGACAGGTTTAGTATCCCCAGCTGCTTCAGAACACTGCCATCAGACAGTACACCTGCCATCAGATGGTACCCAAGACAGCACTTTCAGTTGACACATACCAATTTAAACTCTCGAAATCCATTTTTTTCCAGAAAATTCCAACCAAGCTTTTCCTGAACAAAAAAAAGTCACAGTTTAAGTTCATAAAAATTATAAAGCCCAGGCAGGAGCTTCCCTGTGCCTGGAGTCTCCGTCACTTGGTGACATTGAACCACATCTGCCTATGAGCCCCTATAGGGCAATCACCTTGTGCTGCCAGCCTGGATCTCACCTGGGGCTGGAGAGATTCCACAGTCAGACCAGGGCTGCCTCAGCCTCCTGCCCACTTCCTTGAAGCCCTCCCCTAGCCAGGCTGGAGGAGAGATCTTCATTAGAGCTATCATTCCAGAGGCTGCAGGGCTCTGTGCAAATGGCAGCGATTGCTCAGCAAACACGAGGGTCACCCGGCAGTCTAGATAAATAGACACACACCAAGCTTTCCGTGACCCAGAAAGCCCTAAGAAAATACGGTTTTACATAGCGAAGAGGGGAAAAAAATGATATCTTCCATCTAAAATAGCTGATGAGTATTTTTCCCTTCCACTTGGGCAAAGTAATAGTTTGAAGATGAGCAGAGAATTGGGGCTCTTTTGTAATTCCCTAAGGAGTCATTTGTGGGAGAGATATGAGCCAGGGAGAAGAATGGGCTGGATGGGATGCTCTACTGCAGTGGGATCAGGCCAGGCAAGGAGGAAGCACAGCCAGAGTTATTTTCAGTAGCGTTCTGCTGTCTGGTGATGAAGCCTCTCACACACAGGGCCATGTGCTTCTTGAAGGTGAGCACTGGGCCACTGCCCTGGATGACCCATCCCTTCCTGCTAGCCAGCCCTCCACAGTGTGTGATAGTTCCTTAGTGAATAAGATCATGCATCTAACTCTTATGTCCCTGTCTTTAGACTGTGATGCCACATGCTTTAGGCTCCCGTGTGTGTGTGTGTGTGTGTGTGTGTGTGTGTGTGTGTGTGTGTGTGTGTGTGTGTGTGTATTTAACTTAAAAGTGCTAAGTTTCATTATAGGCTGGTGTTAATGACTTTGAAGTGTAAGGCAGTCTTAGAGGCTCTGCTATGAGCCTGGTAGGGATGCTGAAGGTTGGGGAATAGTTGTGTTTGTAAGTTACAGTGTCATGAGCCATTTGACCAGATGCATTTTTACATTTTTATATGTGGATCATCTTCATGCATTAATACATGTTGAAAACTGGCACCAGCAAATCTTTGTGATTCAGTTTCTTCCTCCACAACACCTCCAAGTATCAGAATTTATGATCCATGCTATAAGCTCCAAAGTAGCATTCACATCAACACCTTAACATGAAACCTCTTAAGGCATGTACTTTCTCTTCCTCATTGCTGCAACAAATACCTAGCCAAAGCTACTCAAAGAAGGAATGGTTTACTTCGGTATAATTCAAGGGTACAGCCAACTTTCTGAGGAAAGTTAGTTCATCAAAAGCATGAATCAGCTGGTTACATTATATCTACAGTCAGGAAACAGAGAGACGAACACTGGCACTCATCCCATTTCCACAATCTACTCAGTACAGGATCTCAACCCATGGAATGGTACCATCCACATTTAGAGTAAGTTTGTCCACTGACCTCAATCTAAAAACTCCCTTCTGGATACACGCAGAGCTTTGTCTCTTAGATGAGTCTAAGTCCTATCAAGTTGACCATTGGTATTAACCATCATGGCAGAGAATTACTAAAAGTCACTTTCATCACTGCTAACCCAGGTCAGCAGCATTTCTAACTATTTATTATTATATAAGAAATAAAGTTGTGCCCCTAGCATTGACTGAAACTGTTATGCAAGGATTCCTTTTTAGAACACTGACGTCATGGATGATGATGCCCAGGTAGTGTGCCCAAGGTCCTTAGCAACAAACATCAAGAGGTGAGGTCATCCTGATCAGCTTGGCTAAGTTAAGGCCAATCACAGACCACACATTGCAACTAAAACCCAAGTGACTGCTCAGTCTTCGACTGGAGTTCCGAAAGATGTCAGAGTGAACAGGAAGTCATCACAAGGCAGGAGGGATGGCTCATTGCACTTTCTCACATGTAAGAGAGATCTCCAAAAAGGAAGACACAGTATTCTCTCCCATCCAACTCATGGCTCAATTTCATGGCTGCCTTGACTACCTCAGGCAGCTCTTCTATCTCTGGAAGGGGAGAACCTACTCTCAAGGTGATAGAGAAAGGTTGAGTTCTCAGGGTTGTCTTTGCCCACGAAATCCAGTCCGTCAGTAGGGATCTTTTTGCCCTTTATTACTTTCTGTATACACTAATGGTTTTTAATTGAATGGTTTTTTGATGTTGGAGGTTTCTATCTCCTATTATTTTCTGTGTCCACAGACATAGTTTCCATGTGTACTCTCCTCTTCTGTAGGCTATCCCTTCTCTGATAATTGTTTCCTTTGTTGAGCTGAAGCTTTTCAGTCTGATATATCCAAGCCTTTTTTCTAGCTGGTATTAAACTATTTATGAGAAGAACTCTCAGGAGCTAAACACCTCCCATTAGGCCTATTCCCCAAAAGTTTGCATAAGGATTGAGTTCCCATTGTGTGCATTTTTGGAGAGCAAAAAAACCATAAATGGACTCCTTTCTAATTGTAATTTCACCACTAACATGCAATAATTAAAATGAAAAGACCTAGAGAACGTTTTGGCAAACATTTAACCTATTTAATAACTTCAAGGAAGTCTGAGGTTCAGAGAGCTATTCTCAAACACATGGTGATGGTTAGTTTTAATCATCAACTCAACACAACCTAGAATCACCTGATACTAGCCTCAGTGAGGGACTGTCTACACTGGGTTGGCCTATAAGCATGTAAGGGGGTTGTCTTAATTAAGTTAATTGATTTGGAAAAACACAGCCCCCTGAGGGTGACACCATTCCCAAGGCGTGTGTGTGTGTGTGTGTGTGTGTGTGTGTGTGTGTGTGTGTGAACTGTGGGTATAATCAGCTGCTTCAAGCTTCTGCCATTATGCCTTCCTGCTATGATGAACTATAATCTGGAACTATAAACTTTCTCCCCCAAATTGCAGTATATTTTATCAAAGCAGCAGAAATGAAATTGAATACTCATGAAGCATCATAGCATTTCAATGTAACTACTTCAAGATGTTAACAGGTGTTGTGAAAGGGAATAGTGATCAAGTATGCCTTAGAGACACAGATTAAACCAAACTTTCTTACTACAGGACTTCTCAGAACCTTTAATAAGCTTAGAAATTTCTTTCCTAAATCTGAGAGAGAGAGAGAGAGAGAGAGAGAGAGAGAGAGAGAGAGAGAGAGAGAGAGAGAGAGAGAGAGAGACTGGGGAACTGATGTCTGCTGCCCTTTCCTGGTACACATGCCCTCTGCTGCCTGGGATGAATTTGTCTCCCAGTATAGACATACTCTCCTTCTACCTAACCCACAATCCCGTGTCTGGCCCACACATCCACCTGGTTTATTCCATTTTCTTTGTCTCTTATCATTTCCTGCAGCTCAAGAAGCATAAATTCACTTGGTAGGCCAGGACTGTGTGACCCCTTAGCAGGGAAAGTTATTTTCAAATCAAGAAAAGCAGAGTCAGGGCTGGAGAGATGGCTCAGCAATTAATAACAAGAACTGCTCTCACGGACGACAAAAGTTCTGTTTCCAGTACCCACACTGGGCAGCTGACAGCCACTTCAGGGTATGTGATGCCTTCTTCTGGCCTACACAAGCATGTACACACATCAACAGACACGTTCACAGACACACATATCCACAGATACACACATTCATAGATACACATATCCACAGACACACACACACATCCACATAATTTAAAACAAAATACATCTTAAAATAAGAAAAGCATCAGCATTTATCTGCCATGGCTTCCTGACTGGGACCAGCTGCCACACTCTCTTTCATCACAGCTAGAACCATTCTCACGAAGAGGCCTTCATCATGGTGGACTCTCAAACTGTGATTCAAAATGAAGCCTAACTTCCTTACAGAGCAAAGAGAAAGGGTCATGGTACTGAGTGCAAATCTTGACTTTGTTAATATCATTTTTTAATGTGTGTGCCAGAACCTTACAGTATGGAGGGGGGGGTGTGGGTGAAGGTACCCATGGAAATGAGAGGTGCTGGATGCCCTGGAGCTGGAGTTACAGGCAGTTGTAAGCACTCAACATGGCTACTTGGAACCAAACTTAGGTTCTCTGCAAGAACAGAGCTTGTACTTAGCCACTGAGTTATTTCCCCCCAATCCCATTAATATCCTTTTATATAGCCATAAAACATGACCCAACTGGGACTTTTCCCCGCTGGCTTTTCAAGTAAAGAGGCACAGTCAAATGATTCCTCTTTAATAACTGTATCTATACCATCAATGTCACGGCCAATGTCTCTTTGATCGCCCTTTGCTAAGTCAGAAACAGCCTGCCATGTCAAGGGCTTACATGGAGTCAGCCTTCCCTGTTATGAGTCTGTGTCCTTATATACAAACGTACAGTTAGGAGTTAGTCACCTTCCCAAGTGTCTTCACTTCGCTTAAACAGATTAAACAACTACCAGCCCTCACCCTTACAAGGTGTGCACAGACTACACTTCCCCATTCCTTGCTCAGTGTCCTCTCTTAGGCACCCTGACCTTCCAAATATGGAGAACAAATCCTTATTCCCCAGCTGCCACAATAATCACCACAGCCACCACCCTTCAGAGAGCAACATAAATTCCTATCAGGTCCACACGCTGTCACCATGTGTGTCAGAGCTGACTGTCCAGCCTGCCACAGCCAATCCATGCCACTTTGGTCATGATGGAACAGCCTCAGGGAAAATCGTTGGCTCATTCAGCTTGGCTTCAGCTGCAAGCAAAACCTGCCAGACCTCATTCACCTCTCTTCCTCTCTCCCTCTTCTCTCTCCTGTTCGTGGCTTTCAGACGGCCTTCCCGGGGGAGCACCATGTCTCCTGTGGTTGGCCTTTGCATGCATATAGAAATACTATCTACATAATTTATCACTCTGAACACATTTACTTCCCTTCACTGCAGAATATGGACCACTATCTGTATCAGGGGAGCCAGGGAGATTTTTACATACTGAATATGCCTTTGCATAAATATGTCATTTGGTAATCACTGGGCAAACTATATTCTTTAACACCTCCATGCCATTGCTAAGACTTGTTCCCTGGCTTAGAGGCACCCTTTCTCCTGACTTCCTTCTGACACACGCCTAACAATAAACAACTTTCCTTGCTTCAATTTTCCTGTGAGAATCCGGTCTCATAGGATGTGGTCCAAGAGGTTTGTGTGAAATGCACCTATCATGGGCTGGAATTGTATGTATTCCATGCTTGAACACTTAGAATTCCTGCTTTTGCAGTCATAAGGTTCAGTTCAAGAATATATAGATGATGTAAGCAAATTGATGACAATCAGCCAAGAACTTCTGCTCCCAGTTCTAAGGAAATGTCTTCTTCACATGGAGAGGCCAGGGTGGCAGACTATTATCCCACCACTACAGAAACTTTCCCTGTCCCTTCTTGAACATGGCACAGCAAATGGAAAGAAAGAGCTTCTGGAGAAGTGAGCATATTTTTCAGGACATTGTTTCATCTTCAGGATCAAGCCATGTTTGAAATTAGCATCATCCACCAGCTTCTCGGATCTGTCATCCAAAAGCTGGTGGCATCAGCGGTGGTGGCAATAGAGGTGATAGTGGTTATAGTGGTGATGGTGATGGTGGTGATGGTGACAGTGATGGGTGGTGGTGATAGTGAAGATTGCCTAAGTTGGCATAGGGTGATAGATTGGACAGTATCCATGCTATCTCAATCCTCCTTTAGATCATTGCTGCATAACCTAATGAACAAAGGGTTGTTTTGTCACATGACTTCAAAGAATACTCCCCATGTAGAAGGGCAGACATGGAGTCAGGAAGCTCCATGGAAGAAGAGATGCAGATGAGTCTGTTCATCTTTTTATATCTTGGAAGAACAGGAAGCAGAGGGGGCTATAAACCTGAAGACCCATCCAAACCCTAATTTTTCCACTTTTTTAAAGGTAGAACTCACCCCCCAAAATTTTCAGAACCTCTGAAAATAGTACCATTTTCTGGGTACCAAGCATTCAAACTCATGCCCAAGTCATACATCCTATCTGTAGCCTTATGTAGGCTTATGGCCATCTCATATTACAGAAAGCATTCAGTCAAGCCTCAGAGTTCACAATCATAATAGTACCAGTGCTATTCAAAGTCCAAGTCTCAAGACAGCATTTTAATTTTGAGTTTCTGTTAAATTTAAAAAGAAAGAACTTACATATTTCCAATGTGATGGCATTTCAAAAGGAGGGAATGGGAAACTGTGCAAGAGCAACTAGACAAAAGCAAGACCAGAACTCGGCAGAACAAATATAGGATAAGCAGCTCCACATCTGGCATCTGAAGCTCATGATAGCATCATCTGGGCACCAATGGACTCAGGAAGCCCTGCTTCTCTAGTTCTCTTGTGTGTGGCATGTGTGGTCTCTCTTGGGTGACTCTGCTCAAGGCCTTTTTCAGTGAACATCCCATATTTCTAGCATATCCAACATCCTGGAGTCTCCACTGTAACTTGGGATTTACATTCACAACTTCACCCACAGCATACTCAGGAGTGGCATGCAGGGACTCTAACCCTGTTGCATGTTATCTGGCCTCAATAACTTCTGGAACCTTGGTGCAACCTTTCATGATACCGTCACTCTTGTGTCTTGAATGCCTGTAAAACCAGTACAATGTGGAAAATAACACCAAATTCAGCTGTCAGCTCAAGATGTAAGAATGTAAGAATGCCTGTCTGAAGGAACCTGGGAAATCACTCCCTAAGGTGTCCCTGCTTGAGCCGGATTCTATAGAGGCCTTCTTTTTCAGTTGCTCTCTTTTCTTTTAAAAATACAAAATATTTATTGAGGTACAACACCCCAGATACTTAAATATACTATAAACATTCAGGGCTTTAAAAATTCCATTAGACATTCTTAAATGTACATTTTGAAGATGAAATTAAAATTAGAATATGTAAATAAATACAATTACTAGACCAATTACATGGTAGAATAATTACAGTTGAGTGATGGACTATGATGGAATGCAATGACCCATCCATGGAAGGATGGATGGTTTTGATTATTTGATTTGAGATAATACAAAGTTATTAAAGGAGTATTATGCAAGTTAAAATTTATTACATAAGCATATTTCATGATGTTTCAGTGTTCCCATTTTAGATATTCTATACAGACTATCAGAAAAAGTTAACCTGGTTTTACATTAAACTTTATATTTATCATGTTGTTTTCATTTCAGTTATGTGTTTGAGATGATTAATTGAAGGATTAATAATTCAATTCTTTGATTATAAAAGGAAATTTTACAAAAGGAAAAATACTTTCTTCTACATTTATACCTGGGAAGTTCTAGCTGAAACAAAGTTTCTGCTATGTTTTTTGTTTTGTTTTTCTCTTTATTGATACTTTTATTTCTTAGATTTACATATAATATGTTTTGATCTTATTTTCTCCCCTCCTTCAACTCTTCCCATATCCTGTCAACTCCATGTTCTTTCTCTCTTAAAAGCAAAACCCAAACCAAATCTCCCCCCGCCCTCCCAAAAACCACATATACAAAAGAAAAAAGTCTTGGAGGGCTAGAGAGTTGTCTTAGTGGTTAAGGGCACTTGTTGCCATTCCAGAGGACCCAGGTTCAATTACCAGTACCCACAGGGCAGCTCCCAACCATCTATAAGTCCAGTCCCAGTAGTATGGTTAATATACTCATGTCACTCCACTAAAGAAAACTGATTTTTCTTCTCCCAGCAGCCCTTAATTGCAAATAGTTTCTTGGCAGGGAGCAAAACCTTTTGCCCACTTCCTCTGCTCCACCCTGAGATGTTGTCCACCTTGAACTGGTACAGTCTTGTGTGTGCTGTCACAGTTGATATGTGCATCAGCCCTGTCTTTCATGGAAAATACTGCTACCTTGGTGTCTTAGTTAGGGTTTCTATTGCTTCAATGAAACACCATGACCAAAAAGCAAGTCGGGGAGGAAAGAGTCTATTTGGTTTATACTTTTACATTATAGTCCATCGCTGAAAGAAGTCAGGACAGGAACTCAAGCAGGGCAGGACCCTGAAGGCAGGAGTTGATACAGAGGCCATGGAGGGGTGTTGCTTAATGGCTTGCTTTCCATGGCTTGTCCATCCTGCTATCTTATAGAACCCAGGACCATCAGCCCAGGGATGGCACCACCCACAATGGGCTGGGCCCTCCCCCATCAATTACTAATTTCAAAAATGCCTTATAGGAGGATCTTATGGAGGCATTTTCTCAATTGAGACTCCCTCCTTTCAGATAACTCTAGGTTGTGTCAGGACAGCATGCTTACAGTCATCCACCACCTCTGACTCTTAAAATCTTTCCATTTCCTCTTCTGCATAATCCCTGAGCCTCAGTGGCAGGAGTTTGATGAAGACACCTCATTTGGGACCGAGTGCTCCAAAGTTTCTCCCTCTCTGCACACTGCACAGTTGTAAATCTGTATTAATTACCACCTACTGCAAGAAGATGCTTCTCTGGCACAGATTGAGCGATGCAAATTTCATAATTCAAATGAGGTCGGTCCCAGAGCTTTAGATGGGTAGGATCTTATCCTCCAGGCACTTTCCCTTTTGCCCCAGGGCCAAGTGTTCATTAACTGCCCCTTGCTCATCAGTGACACTAAGGTAATAATTATAGCAACTGTATCTGATCTTACACTATCTTCTTCACTCAAAACTTCAACCCTGTTCTTGCCCACTGCACACTTTTCACCACCTTCTGCTTTCTCCCACTGTAAAGCTGACTAAGAGCAGTGAGCAATGGCTATACCACTGCCTGGATGCTTCACTTTCAAGAAATCTCCTCTATCAAATGAGTTAGTCCACTGACTTTGTGTTCATCCTCACTCCAATTTTCAGGATATGGATAGACCATAGCAGATAAATCATCTAATGTGACAGAAATAGCCTCCAATCTTGACTGATTTTTTGATCTGTTCTCAAACTTTAAGTGCACAATCTATAAGGTTTAAACCTTAGTGCCTGACACACCAGAAACATGCTTCCCCCAGTTAGCATCTAACATCCCCCAACCAGCATCTAACCTCTCCCAACTAGCATCTAAGCTCCCCCAACTAGCATCTAACCTCTCCCAACTAGCATCTAACCTCCCCCAACTAGCATCTAACATCCCTCAACTAGCATATAACCTCTCCCAACTAGCATATAACCTCCCTCAACTAGCATATAACCTCCCAAAGCAATGCTTCTAGCTGGGTATCAAATATACAAACATGGGTGCTGATGAGACATGGTCCATATTTAAGGCACAAGGATTAAGGTGTCAATGCCTTCAGTGGTGAAATGTCACTACTGATGATTCTGGAACACAACCCAAATGAAGGTTTCCCACCCGGGCCTGTGTCACCTCTGCAGGAAGTTCACATCTAGTGACTGGAAACACTGGGGTGTCTACAGCTGAGACCAAAGGGATCCTGGTAGACTATCCTAAGGCCCTTTCCAAATGCTTGTCATGTCTCCCAAAACACTTCAGCAACATTCTGTGCTCCTTGCTAAGCTCCTGCTACATACGACTTTTGTGACTCATGACTTCATTCTGTGGAACCATCACTCCATCCATACCTTGCAGCTAACGAGCTGTATCTGACCCCTCTCCATGAAACTCTAACCTCTAAGGAAACATCTTTGTTTTCTGAAGCCAGTTCACTTTGCATAAATCTACACTCATCATGAACAGAGGGATATTTGACATGTGTCCCTGTGAAAACCTACCTCATTCTCACTGTTAGGGAGGTATGGAGGATGTATTAGTCATCTAGTACTGTGTAACAAATCATCCCCAAATTTAGCACCCTAAAGCAAAAGCACAGCTTCTGAAGGGAAAGAATCCAGAAGCACTCAGTTATGTGACCTGTGATCTCTCTCACAGAACTCTGGAGTCAAGATGCCAGGCACAGCGGCTGTCACCTGAACACCTGGTGGAAACTGGTGTCTCTACTTCAAAGTGGTGCTTCACGCTAGGCACGGTGTTTCAAGTTCATAAGCCAACACTTGTGAGGCTGCTGCAGAAGGATTGCCAGAAGATCATGGCCAGCCTAGGCTACAGAAGCGATCCTGTCTCGGAAAAAGTAAAACAAAGCAAAGCAAGATGGTGAGTCACAAGGCTGGTGGCAGGAGGGCTCAGTCATAAAGCTCAAGTCTCCGTCCCCATCCCCACAGAGGTGCTTGGCTCTCCTTACAGCATGGAACCTGGCTTCACTCAGAAAGACAGCAGAGGGAAAGCATGGAGGAAGCCACTATGGACTTGCGTTTTAATACCAGACATCCTCCATTCAAGGAAAGAGGGCTGGCGAAAGCACACTGTCTTGGAAAGGATGAGTCTTGAGGTAATTTGAAGATCCCGTTTAAACTGTAAAGACTGCTGTCTATTACCTTCAATAGCCACCAGAAAATCCCTTCCAATCCCCCGACAAAGGGATCTTAATCCCGCTCAGCAGCCGCCTGATTGTTTTTCCCTCCGAATACAACAAACCATGCAGCAGATCTTGTTTTCACTCTTTGCTCCTCAGAAACTTAAAACCACATCTACAGCCACCTCCATCCAGGCTAAAATATGAAGTAGCTTCATCTCTAAATTTCCTTGTCTCTCGTTTTCTTTTGACATGACTTTCCCTGTTTTAAAATTTACTTGACTTTGCTATAAGCTTTGCATGCTAATGAGCTGACTTCAAACCTTTTTTTAGGACAAGGCATGGTCTAAACAAAAACAGTAAGTACAAGCATACAAATGGATCAGTACCCATTTGCTGTGGGATTATCCTTGTGTTCGTTGTGAATATGTATTACTCTCATTGGTTAATAATAAAACTGTTTGTTTTTTGGCAAGGTAGGATAAAGTTAGGTGGAACAATCAAACTGAGGACTGAGATGAGGAAGGGTAGAGTCGGGAGAGATGCAATTGAGCTGCCCAAGAAGCAAGATGCCAGAGTACCAGTAAAACCACAGACCACATGTCAATACATAGATTAATAGAAATGGGTTAATTTCAATGTAAGAACTAGTTAGTGATAAGCCTGAGCTATCAGCCGAGCATTCTGTAATTAATAATAAGCTTTTGTGTGTTTATTTGGAGCTGGGCAGTTGGGACAGAAAAACTCCACCTCCCTCTACACACATTGAAAATAAGTCTCTTGATTTGCCCATCTATATTTGCAGAGTTAGTGCATCAATTTTTTTTTAGAGAACCCAGGACAATACCCGACAGAGCCTGTGGTAAGGAGAATCTCAAGGGCACTTAGAACACCCACAGACCCATTTCCCATCAGCAGTAAACAACCGTTCCACTATTTCTGTTATTTAACCCTTAGGATATCCTCCAGAGTAGGTACTACCACTTGCCTAATAAGATTTACAAGGGTAGAAAAATAGAACCAGGGTTACCTTCCAGAAAGTAGTAGAAGAGTCAAGATACTACTCACCTGGGACCACTGAGTTCTGCAGCAAAGCTAAACATTGCTGCTGCTCTGGGCAAATGGGAAAATATTTCATAACATTAGGAAGGCCAAAGCTATGCTGGAGAGACAACCTAGCAGCACCTGCCACTTCCACCAAATGTGCTAAGAGGAGGCCAACACACACAGGGATGGAGTAAGCCATGATGACTGCTAGGATGATGGGCTACACAGTCAGTGGACAAGACAAAGGAAGCTGTGTTTGTATAGTCCTTCTGTCTTGTTTGTCTCCCCAATCTGAAAGCAAGCCATGAAGACAATTGTCTTAGGTTTTATTTCTAAGTCTGAAAACAACACTAGACAAAACAGGTGTCTGTTACATAGTCAATTAATAAATTCAACTAATGAATTAAAGAGATAGTGTCTGATAGATAGTCTAGGGGGGAAGAACATGTAAAGATGGGGTACAAAGGGGAGGGAAGGAAGGGATGGGAAGGAATGAGGGGTCTATGAAGGTCCCTAGGGAGGAAAACGGGGGGGGGGGTGGAGGGAGTTCTCCATGTCTCTCCCTATTCTACTTCCTCCTTCTAAACCACCTTAAGCTAAAGAATTTGATCAGTTTGGTTCCAAGACTGAGACACCAGCTAAGCTTTGTTTGCAGGTGAAAAGGTTCAATGCACATTAAAGGTCAGCTCTCAAGTGTTCCTTGTCTCCCCCCTAGTGGGCACTGGCAATGGAGCAGAAAGTAATTCTGGCTAGGTATCACTTTATCACCATTAAGCCCTCTAATAAGTGATACGTCTCAAATCATAAATATTAGACCTGTTCCTGGAGAAGAGATCAATAGGTTAGTGCTGGCCACTTTCAGAGGGAGCAAAGCTTGGCGGATGAATGGAAAGGAGCCGAGGAAGCGTAACAATGGGGCAGGTGGCCATTGTTCTTTCTGTCGATCTGGGCTCAAGTTGTGGAGAACATAGAAGGCTCTGCTGAGGTGTTGATGAATTGAAGGATGTAGGCTGGGGCATGATGTCGGCACATCAAAAGACAGTGAGAGCAGTCAGCATGGTCTGTGACTAGGGCCCGCCCCACACACTCAGCAGTGAGTTTCCAGAACATCCTGTGTAGAAGAATTCAGAGCCCCAGAGCCCCACCTCTGAGCTCTAAGAGCAGTGTGCTACCATCAGTAATGTCTGCCACGGGCACACAAAAGAAGCACAGGGAGACAAGACACATGTTTCCCATAACTGACCTCTTCGCAATCCCATCATTAGTATCCTTCCAATACCCTCATCTCACCAGCCCCTGCCATTTCCTATGTCCTATTATTCCTGAAACCTGAGACAAGACAGGAATTTTCATAATTCCCCGAGACATAATTGTTGTGTCATATTTTCCTTCAGATAAAATGGTGCATCCTGGACAGAAATTTATTAAACTCAGGTTGTGAACTGCTCAGTCGCTTCAGGAAGTCCCTTGAAGCTGACAGGATTCACTAGACCCCTCCTTACCCAGGAGGCATATACAAGCAGTAACGATGGAGAGACACTTTTAGACCAGTTCAGTTACCTAGAAGACTCTCAAACAAGCTGCCCACATAAGGTTTCACTGCCTGGGAGAAGCCGAGACCAACCCAGCTGCCTGGAAGAGGCTCAGACCACTCATGGCCAACTGAGCTACCTGGAAGAGACACTCTTCAGCCTGTCAGACTGCCTGCAGGCTGCAAGGTATGCTCCAGATTGTCAGCTTCTGTGAAATGTCACCCATGTTGGGGTGGGCTTTGGTGATGCAGCTGTCTTTGAGTCATTTCTGCTCCTGTTAGTCACCCCCAAAACACTCATGGTTTACCAAGTTGAACTCTAGTAGTTTCAGTGCTTTGGTCTGCCATAATTTCCCTATTTGCAATGAGAAGATACTCTTTCACATCTCTTTAGGAATAGTGCCACACAACAATGATGGAGTAATTCAGGAAGTGTGTCTCCAGGTGCCCATGCAAGCATGTCTGAGTCATCTGCTGCTCACTCCCTACCTCCCCTCTGCTGTACAAATGTCCTGCCTTGGAAAGACCTGCACCAGGAATGGAGTAAAGAAGCCATTTAGTCCTATGCAAATGCCCCCTTAATAAATAGAGCCACACCACGCCCTCAGGATCTGCTGTGTAAGCCTGAACTGTCTCTAAATAGAACATGGCTTCAGGTTTTTCCATGGGGGACCTGCATCAGCAATTCCATAAGTAAGCCATCGGGCAAAAGCAACTTTCTCTCCAGCATCCATTGCCCCTAGCAAATCACAGCTATGCAGAAAGAAGCAGGCTAAGGAGATGGGGTCACAGCACGGGAGGAGAGGAAGAAGCAAGAAGTAGGTGAGACCCTGGCCTCACCTCTCAGGCTCAAAGTTGCTCTCCAGCCAGTGGTCTTGGCCCCCTGGACTGTGAGCATGCTGTCCATCCCCTCCCCCAGAGTGCTTCATGTTTTTTTAACAGGGATGAGCTCAGTTTACCTGAAGGTATCAGCTGGTAGTCACTCCCTCCAGGAAATGTCTAAAGCCTAACACCCGTTAGCATTATATTCTAGTGATCTTTTTCAGCCATCTACCCTTTGGGAGTAAAAGCAACACCCAGCATCTGTGGAGTGCTTGGTATGTTCTGAGCACTTTACTAAGTATCAACACAGGTCACTTCACTTAAGGGACAACAACTGGACAGGGCAATGTTCTCACTGTTCAAGACAGGAATGAGTTCAGAGAAGTCAAGGGTCACCTACACAGTAACACAGACCTTACAACCAAACAAGCAGCAGAACCATGTTTAAAACTGAGCCCTGGCTACTCTTGCAGAGGACCTGAGTTTAGTTCCCAACATCCACATGGTGATTCACAACCATCTGTAACTCTAGCTCCGTGGAATCCAATACTCTCTTCTCACCTCCTCGGGTACCAGGCAAGGCATACATGTAAGAAAAAAAAATACTTATATACACAAAACAAAATAACTTTTAAAAACTAAAAAGCAAACAAACAAACAAAAACCATATCCAGGCCATCAAGTTGGCTTAGTGGTTTAGAGTGCAAGCCAGAATGAAGTTTAAAAATCAAAAGTTCAAGGAGGAATCCCCAGTAATGCATAAACCAGATGAAGGGGTGCATGTGCAATCCTAGCACTAGGAAGGTGGAGGCAGGCTGATCAGAAGCTGGAGGTCATCCTCAGCTATAGTTAGCTCAAGGTCAGCCTGGGCTACAGGAGAATCTATCATTCAAAAAAAAAAGTTCAGGGGTGGGGGTCAGTCAATGTCATCTGAACTATAACTACCCTCCCTGCTACCTGGTTTCATCATGCAAATAGAAAATATCAGTCCTACCTCATCAGGTTGCCACAAAGATGAAATGAAATAGTGCATAAGAAAGCATTCTCGGGACAGGAGAGAAGGCTCAGTGGTTAAGAGCTCTTGCTGGTCTTGCAGAGGAGCAGAGTTTGGTTCCTAGTATTCATGTTAGGCCATAAAAACCTGCAACTCCAGCTCTATGGGATCTGAGCTCCTTTTTCTGGCCTCTACAGGCACCAGTATACATACGCAAGCATACAACCATACACACAAAGAAAAGTAAGTTTTTTATAAGTGTTCTAAAAACCTTTACACTCCTAGACATAGTCCCTCCATGTCTATTCATGGAACCTTTGTTTTCAACAAGCAGGTTCAGACAGATGCCCAGGATAGAGATTCAAATGTTGTAAATGTGAACCTTTAAGAGATTAAAAAAAAAAAAAAAGCCCTTAGTCCAAACCAAGTAATCCAAACTGGTGTGTTGAGGACCCAGGGCACACAAAACCTTAAAGTGTAGTTAAGCCTCAAACAAGCTGTGTCCCATCTGATAGCTCAGATATCTGCAATGGCCATCCAAAGTCACACAACAAATAAATACAGCTGGTGTTTGTGCAGAGTTCAGCTGGTGTCCCTGATGCTGTTTAATTTTTCCAGGGAGGAGATGTGTTCTTTCATCTGTAAGCACCCCCCTACACATCCGCCTCACAATAGGTAAGTCCCAGACAGTTCATCAGAATTGACCTCCACACCCCCTAGCCAAGACTCCAATACTCCCTAGCTTTCCTCCTTAGTCCCCAAGTCCATTGTTCTCTAAGAAATCCACAAGGGACAAGCACATCAGCAAAGAAGGGATGGGCAAAGAGAAACCCATCTTTTTATCAGCCTTCACCATGCTTATAACTTCAGGCCATGAGGGAGGAACAAGAGCCATGAGCAATGCTCACAGCATTGTCTCAGGCAGAACAGAGAATGTCACACACATACACACACACACACACACACACCCCAGTCCCAGAAGCAAGGGCTTCTCTTCTGTGTGGCTTTTCTTATTGTTCCGTCTGGGAGATGGGATCCAATGAAAGCAGATGTGAGGGGTTTAGAAACTCCACAAAGTCGTGTCTGGCTCACAGATCTCTGAGAGAAGCCCCAGCGGCACTGTCGTTCTTTGCAGAGCAAGGAAGCTAAGCCCTACCAAGGAGAAGCTGAGGCTGTGCAGCTGGGAGGGGAGGGGGGACAAGAGGGTGAGCCTCTTCAACAAGTCAAGAAGGCTGGTGCTGTTGTAGGGTTCAATGGATAGATTGTGAACTCTGAGGGAAATACTGTACAGAGACAGAGTCTATGCCCCCATAAGAAGGACATCAACATAACATGATTCAGTGGGCTGACTGAGAGCAGAGTACTCACTTTGCCACCACAGTGTTTGAGAGGTTGGGACCCTCGGAAGGAAAGTCACAGAAAATATTGACACATTTGTAATGATGAGATGCCCAGATAGCATCTTATTCTGTCCATACTGAAATTCTGATTTCAGTGGTACAGTCCAGTTACCAAGGTCATAGACTTGGTCCCCAGTTGGTGACACTGTCTGGGGAAGTTGTGGAGCCTTTAAGAGATGAAGTCTTTCTGGAGGAAGTCCATCATTGGGGCGTGGGCTTTGAGGATTTGTAGCCCACCCTTTCTCCTTTCTTGCATTCTCTCTCTCTCTCTCTCTCTCTCTCTCTCTCTCTCTCTCTCTCTTTCCTGTGTGTGGATGAAACGTGATCAGCCATCTTCCTACACTTGCCATCTTCCTGTTCCCATGCTTTCTTACTATGATGGATGCTATCCCTCTGAACCTGTAAACCAAAATCAACTCTTGCTTTCTCAATTGCTTTGCATGGAATGTTTTATCACAGGAACAAAAAACTAACTAATACAACTAAAACAAATAAATAATAAATAACCTCAGACCCTCTACTTTCTCAACTTTGTAGTATAGAATCCATATATACTAAGAGATTCACCAGGAGATTCGAGTAAAAGCAAGATGAATATGCTATGTTGAAAAAGGTACTGAGCTACATGGTAATTTAAGTTATAAGGGCTAGTTAGTAACAAGCCTAAGCTATCGGCCAAGCATTTATAATTAATAATAAGTCTCTGTGTGGTTATTTGGGAGCTGATAGGCCGGACAGAAAATTACACCTACAGGTCCTCATTTATATAAATAAATAAATACATTTGATTTCAGATACCCAAAAATCCTTTGAGAAAAGAGCAAGGAAACAGTACATAAGGTTTGAGCTTGCCATACCTAGAAAAAAAAGGCAGCCATGATGTTGTAAGGGCACCCCAGTAGAGGGGATTAAAAACACAGAAGCCCAAGGCAGATAAAGGTTTAATATTTTAAGAACAAGAGAAAATAAAAGACAAATTCTGCCTGTGGGGCTTGAGGCAGAGTGAGGGAACAGGGAGAAAAGGATGAGAAATGAGATCAGAGATGTAGACAAGTTTCCTTCACACAGGACCCTAAAGGTCAGGACCAGAAGCTGGGGTTTTCTTCTGAGGCACATTGAAGCCACTGACAGATTTAAACAGGTAAAATGTTGTATAATTTACATTTTAAAGAGATCTTATACTTAATGTATAAAAGCGAAGTACCAGAACCTTCTTGAGCAATCTGTCCTTCCTCCATCTGTAGACACCTTTGGGCCCTAAAAAGCAAAGCTCAGTCCAAGGAGTCAGGGCCCCTGGGGAGGCACCAGGGCCACCCCCAGCTGATCAGCAGCACCAATATGAGGCTGTTACAGGGCTTTGTTTTGCTGAGCCAACAAGATGGAAAGAAGGGAAAGAGATAGAGAAGGAAGGGGAAAATGAAAGAGAAAGAGACAGATGTGGGGGCTGGGAATGAACCCCACAAAGACTCTCTAGTCCACTCAGTGCCTGGAACAAATCAGTCAGTTGCTGGTGTATGTTAAATGTATAGTGGGGCTCATCTAAGGACCTAATTAGGCTTACCTACCTAATGATGTAGGTAAGAAGCCTCCATCACTCCTGAGGTACTGTTTGTGAGAGAAAAGTGCCGATAAGGACTGTGAAAACCAGAACAGCCTCAGATGATGCTCTCCAGCTCAAATGTCTCTCTCCCTTCACAAGCTAGGTAGAAAGTGAATAGTACTTTTCTTTGTCCAAGCCTGGACTGGCTTTTTAAGTCCTTGGTGGATAATCAAGGTTGGCTTCTAAAACCCCAGATTACAAGCAACAGGGCATGGGCTGCTGAGTGCCAGGCAACACTGAGCAATGTTTCTCCCTAGGTATCCTTCACCAGACACAGGTCCTATTGAAGCACGGTTTGGACATCTGGTGTATGCCTGGGTTCACAGTCATTTATCTGCATACACTGACTAAACACCTACTTGTACCAGGCCTGGCTCCAACTCCTTGCAGTGTTTGTGGCGAAGCAAACAGACACAGACCTTGTTCTTTTCTCAATACATTAGTCAACAACCATGTACAAGACAGAGCATGTCCCCGGTCTCCTCGTAAACAAGCAGATGCTGATAAGGACTCAGGAGAAAATGACAGAGTGCGGTACAAAAGCATGTCTTTGAGGAAAGGACAAGGAGCCATAAAGCAGGGTAAGCGGAAACTGGCACTCTGATAAAGAGGAAGGAGAAACATGGGAGGGATGTCAGACATGTTTGCAAGTATGATGAAAGAAAAGGCAGGGAGGAGTGGAGAAATTGTTCACAAGTGGATCCGGCTATGAGATGGCTCAGTCAGCAAGCGTGAGGACCCTAGTTCACTCACCGGAACCTACATTTTAAAAAAGCCAGGCAGAGTAGCGTGCTTGGAACTTCAGTGCTGGGGAAATGGAGACAGAAGGTTCCTAGGGTGTGCTGGCTACTGGGCCTCACCTACAGTTGTGTAGCAACATCCTCCAAATTGAAACATTTGAAACATTTTCCCTCTAGAGGGCGTCTCCTGCAGACCTGGGAAGTGAACAATTTACAAGTCTCAGGAAGTTCTTAAATCTTAAAAAATTTGCAACACCCCCCCCACACACACACACACACACACACACACTCACATAAACAGTAAAGAGAGTAGAGAGTTGCTGAAGAGAGAAGAGGCTCTCCAGTCTGTGGAGCTGCCTGCAAGGTGAGCAGGGAGCTCCAGGGCTGGGCTTAAATGAGTTGTCGCTCTTGCTGAGGCAGGCTATTCAGTGATGCAGCTGCCTCGGAGTTACCAACGTTCTGTAAGTAATCCCAAGGAATGCATTGCTTTGCCGAGTTGGTTGTGATGGTATCTGTTTCTCTTGTTTTTTTGTTTTGTTTTGCTTTTTTTTTGTCCTTTCACTGGGCCCTATCTCAGGTAAGTAGACATTTGTTTACTTTTCCCCCAGGAAAAGAATCACACAACATATATAATCCCTGACCACTTCGTCTTGTCTTTTTTCTTTCTTCTTACCTCCTGTCCTGTCCCGCCATGCCTTCCCTTCCCTCTGAAACCATAAGCCAAGTAAGTCCTTCCTCCCTTAAGTATGTCATGCCCATCATTCACAAACATCATCTGAGATGGTCAAGCAATGCGATCCTGTTTTCAGATGGCAGTGTCAACCTACTGATAATAAATGAGGTTTGGGGCATGGATGAGAGATTCTTAGAAATGACAAGCATGGGCCTGGAGAGATGACTCAGCTGTTAAGAGCACTGGCTGCTCTTCCAGAGGACCTGGGTTCAATTCCCAGCACCCACATGGCAGTTCACAAATATCTGTAGCTCCAAATCCTGAGGATCCAGTTCCCTCTTCTGGTCTCCACAGACATCAGGCACACATGTGATGCAGGCAAAACACCCACACACATAGATAAGTTTTTAAATGACAAGAGCCACCCTGCAGAATGTGTTCATGGCCCAAACTCCTTTCATTTCCCTAATGAGGCCCTTGTCATGTGGCCCAAGGTAGCTGCTAGAATTCCAGCCCTTAAGACTATCAAACAGGAAGCATTAGTTTAGAGACCTGAAGAAACTCACTTCCCTGCTCTGGAACAGTTTTCCCATTTTCATCCATCTGTTCCTCGTCGCTCTGGTGGTGGCCTGACTGTCCGAATGGAGGCTGAGTGCATTTCCATCTGAAGCAAGAAACCTGCCCTCTGGTGACACAGCCATACAGAACTGACTGGGAAACTGACCTTCAAAGACTCCATTTTCCTACTGGTGCTGGGGAGAGGTGTTCTCCGGGGAGCCAAAAGGGTAATTGCTTCTGCTTCTGTTTGGAGGGCGCTGACTTCCATACAATGCCAGCCTCACCTGCAGGTTTAATTTAGCTCTTTTGTCTGCGTCAAACTCCCTGGAAACCATCCTTTATGTGGTGCCAAACATATCACACGGCCAGCCACTTCTGGCTGAATTTAGACTTGCCCTTTCCACTGAAGATCCTGGGACACTCGGACTGCCTGGTCAGGTACTTAGTCTTCCATCCCTTGGGATCCTGGCTCTCAGGGCTGTGGGTGATCGGATCCTACCACTGGGTGTCAGCATTGTTTTGTCCTCTTTAAGGAAAATGAGCTATTTGTGTGGCTGGGGAGTTGTCTGCACAGTAGGTCTGCTCCAGTGTGAAGACAGTCACTTCTGGCATGTTAGGGACACCCCCATCATCCCAGAGGTCCAATTCCAGCTCACCTCAACTCTTTGCCTGGATCACTGCAACCATCCACCCCCTTTTTAATTCTTCATCTCTCAAGTCTGTCTTTTCCAAGATGCTACAATCAGAGCTCATTTGGAGACTAATGACCTCCCTTGCTACAATAGGCTTGCAAGCAGAAGCTAGACAAACACCTGGCAGGAATAGTTGTAGAGAAAAATACATATAAACACCATACAGATATAAACCTAGATACATGTTGTCTTTGTGTGTATATGTGCATGTTTTTGTATATGGTTAAATGCAACTAGACTCCATGTGGTATCTCTTTGGCCCAGAGGTCCCTGGGCAAGTTTCTCAAACACAAATGGAGCTCTTGCTTCTTTTCCTGCTGGAGAAATTTTGGTGACTCCCTGTTGCCCATAACAGAAGAGTCTAAGCTATTCGGCTTGGCAAGCAGTACCTTATGCACCAAGCCATCCAGCTAAACTCTCTGTCAGGAAAATCGGCTTTAATATGAACAAACTTTCTCAAAGCGAATCCAGAGCCCCCATCCTACCCTGCACCTTCTCTCTAGACTCATGAACCTGTGCCTTCCGGATCCCCTTCTGTGGAGGCAACTGTCTTCCAGAGCCTCCTGCCGGGAGCTGGTAGGAAGTTCCTCCCCACAGACTCTGCTCAGCCTGAACTCTGCCTTCCTGCTGGCACCAGAGCCCATCAGTCAACAGAGCTTCTAAATGGATTGAACTCCGCATGATGAGTTCCCCACAGGCCGGACTATAAACTGCTTTTGAGGGGATCTGAGGTTTTTATCTCTGTGTCCCCGACTCCCATCATGTATCAGGCAGAGAGTTGATAATCCCCAAATTCTTCTTGAGCTGATGTAATTGGACCACAGGTTTATTGTGCTGATTTTGCTGAGTCTGCAGTATCCCTTGTAGGCTTTTCCTGTTTGACTTGCCAGTGGCCCAGGCAGTCACACTGGCTCAGTGTGTCCCAGACTTACCGCTTATCACTTCCTCTATCTAATGGTTCTTAGTGTACCTAGGCACCGCATGAGCTACTTTTGTAAAAAGTCTGTTCGCTGTGACTTCCATTTATATTTGTCCAGAATCATCAATGAGCGCTTACCCTGAACCAGGGTGAGGTCTCAAACCCATTATCCCAGAAAGTAGAGGCAGGATGACCACAAGTTCTTATCTAGCCTAGGCTACAGAATGAGTTCAAAGCTAATCTGGGTGACTGTGTGAGACCCTGTCCCCAAATAAGAGTGAGAGAGAGAGAGAGACAGAGATAGAGCCACAGAGAGATAGACAAAGAGAGAGAATAGGCTCAATGATATAATAGCTTAGCATGTATGAGGTTCTAAGTTTTACCCACGGTGTGTGTGCGGGGTGTTTCAGGAGCGACTACTAGAGAACCCCCCTAACAATGAGCCCCATTGAAATAATCAGACAGAATGAAATCATCATCATTCTTCTTGACCCAATTTCAGTCACCACAATTTACACCTAAAATCACCTCTGATTTTCCCAGACTGTACCACATTCTGTCTGTGGACAAAGGGTGTTACTTCTCAGTTGGGCTTTAGCTAATTGCCTAGACACTGAAGTCCACACTGGTTCAAATCCCAGGTACCATGACATGGTACCCGAAGTCTACACTGGTTCACATTCCAGATACCATGACAAGCTTACTCCCACTCCTCCCCGACACCCCCCACATAATCAGTAGGGCAACTCAACTTCCCCTGGTGTTTACTGAGCCCTGACTGAAGCTGCCCAGTCAAAACCAGGTACTCAGAGGAAGTGGGGAATCAGGGATGGCTAAGGCACCTACTTTGGGAACTGGTGGGGAGATGGCTCGGTCAGTAGAACGCTTGTCATACAAGCGTGAGGAGTCACAGTACTGGGTGGCTCACTAGTCAACTCACTAACTTCCAGGTTGCCTGTGAGGAAGACAATCCTTCAGGGACAGACAGCAGTACCCTCTGCTTACTGTGCTTCTTGCACTTGGATAACTCTGTTTATAGTCACTTAGGAATCACGTGACTGAGCTTGATAATGGGTTAACCGCCATTCAGTAAGCTAGTTAATACTGAACACACTAACCATAATAATTAACAATATCCACAATGATGATGGAATATGCCATTCTGCAGGGAGGATCCCCTTCAAAGCTTCATGATAACCCACAGAGGTGTGTAATGTCTGCTCTGCCCCTATCTGGTGGACACATACCCGTGACCTACCCAGATCCCTAAACACCAAATGCGGTGGAACAGAGTTCAACCCAGCAGCTTGACTCTGACATTCATATCATATTAAAGCCATACTCTCTGTGAAATGCATTACCGTAAGGACCCAGCAGTTAACATCCTTCACTCTTCAATAATCAAATCTTGTTGCTTCATCCTGAGTGAAGTGCACACAGCCAGAGCTTGAGGGGCCTTGATGCCTTGACACCCATCATACACTGTCACGGAGCTTCCAGATTCCAACTCAAATAACAGATGATGTCTCGAAGTTGGGGCTCAGCACCAAGGTGCAGAGGATGGGTTGCTGGTTAGAGTGTCAGCTGAAGGACAATATATTTTAATGTAAATGCAATGAGCTGGAACGATGGTACTTCTCCAAGTGTCTTAACTAGCCTAGCATGACCTCGGGAGGAGCCAAAAGTCTAACAGCAAAATTAGAATAGAAAGGCTTATGGAGATTTCTATGCTAATCAGCCATATTTTACTGGAACAGTTTTGTTCAGCACCCTGGCCATTTGCCAGCTTCAGCCATCATGTGGTCAGAGGATGGACAGAAAATGATGACTCAAAAAGTGGTGAGTGGGCCACACTAAGGTGATGGTACCCCCAAAGATGGTGCAGAACAAGAAACAAAGTGAGGTCCCCAAAGAAAAGATTTCCCAGCAGCATTTGCATGCATGCAGATCCTTGCTGCTCTGTATGTAGTCTGTGTTCCGCTGCAGTAAAAATCCTGTCTGGGAGTCAGTAAGAGCAATGGACCCCTGGGACCAGAAAACTGATATAAAAGAGAAAAACAAGAAAATGACTTTGCCCAGTGAGAGGGTGTTTTTCTTTTCACTTGGCTTGGAGACTCTGCCCCGCTGAGAGGAAAGGGACGGCACTGTTTGTCTTTGACCTGGCCCCACACGAGATCTTCATCATCCTGTAAATTTGCTTTGCTTCGGGATTAAGGGAGTTGACAGAAGCAGACCGAGAGCTGAGCAGACACAGAACTTCATGCAGGGAAAACCCAAGCCCCAAACCCCTGTGTCTGGAGAGGCAGCCACAACTAAACAAGGAAGTGAAGAGATGACGAGATCTGCCTGTGCCCCTTGGTATTACCGATGCCATCTGAACAGACTTGTAATGGTTTTCAAAAGATTGCTTGGCACCTTCCCAGAAATACTGAATCATAACCACAAGGGGAGACAGAGGAGAAATTGTCTACACTTTTAAACAAGCCATCCAGATGATCTTCATGCAGGACCAGTGTGGACCACAGTCCCTCACTCAGCCACACAGAGGGAAAGCATTGATGCTCACAAGGCCCATAGTGCCCTATGTTCATCTGCTAAATGCTAAGCCAAGAGCTGAGTTTGCAGGCACGTAGCTGTTATCTTCCCTGACATTGACCCCAGACAACATTCCAATAATTAATATTCACCTAGCACCTAATGTGTGCCAGGAACTCTTACATATATTATCTTGTTCCAGTCAAAGGTTAATGTCACTGAAACATTTTGAAAACTCAGCCTTTGGATTGGTTAGTCTCAGTCAGAGTTTCTTAATGACAACATTATACATAATTGGATCACAGGATTCTGTAACACCTCAGCTTAGATGAGGATGAAAAACAAATTTGGTCTGTAACAGGATTTCTGTTCATCCACAACCCTCATCTGAGTGGGGGGGGGCGGGGATGAACTAAGGGGCTGGCCAGCAAGATTGCTCAACAGATAAACGTGCTTGCTGCCAAGTGTGATGACCTGAGTTTAATTCTCAGGACTTGTATGATAGGAGGAGAGAACCAGTCCTACAGGAAATGACTAAATAACCAATAGAATTTAAATCCAATCTGTTGTTACCTAAGCAGTCATTTTAAGTGGTGTTCAGGTAGTATTCATTTTGAATACAAATATATTTTTTTAATTTTTTCATATGGTTTTTTGTGACTCCACCAAGATGGACTGAGGCCATCAAGAAAGTAGAAAAAAATGGTGAGGGTTATTCATACTGTTGAAGTGTGACGGATCCAGCAATGGCATCACATGCCTGCTCTGGTCCAGGGTCACATCCTTTCTACCCTATGAGCTGCTTGGCCTTCTGGCTATCGTGGAAGAATGAAAGTTGGCATGATACCTACCAGCGGCATCTGTCCTTTTATATCACCTTGATCACAGAGCTTCTGTGGCCCTGGGCTGTGCCACTCACTGCCAGTACCACAGACTCCTCTAAAATTTGGGGGAACCGAAGTTTTCTCCACCTGTTGGATCTGGGGTGCAGTTTCCACTGACGTGCCAATTTACCCCCAAGTACTGTTTTTCCCAGTCCAACCATCACCACCCATGACCAGCAGATTCTTCATCTCCTGCCCTCAGCTGGCAGAGCAGCCAATCCACTCCCACACTGTCTGCCCCACTTCCTCTAATGAGCCTCCCACTCCCTGTGCTGAAGCCAAGCAGGCATGAGAAAATTATGACTGTGTCTGCTCTGCTCTCCAGTTCTTCTCCCTCGACTAATTCCCACTACCTCTGAAGATAAAATGGAACAGATCCTCCACATGGCCTTGCTAAGGAGGTCTTAGATACAGCATGCCTTCGTGTGCTGACCAAGCAGCCAAAGGTTGAGGCTGGCCCCTCTGAGATGGTGGGAAGCTGTTTGGGGGTGACCCCTTTCCTCTGATATCCTAGTGTTCCTTTCCTATCTCTCTGTGCTCCTCCAGGCTTCTAAGACAAACCTTTGTACTTGGGAAGGCAGAAGTTAAAAGCATTATTAGTTAACTCATTATTAATTTTTTAATATGTGTTTATATGTGTATGTGTGTTCATATGCTACTTTACACTCCCTAAAAGCAAGTTTTACTTTGGAAAAAAAGGGGGCAAGTCTAAAAACACTACAAGACATTGGAGGCACATGTCTCTAACATCAGCACTCAGGATGCAGAGGCAGGAGGATCAGGATCAATTCATCACCCTACAACTGTGTCTATGTCTATCATTGTGTAGACTCTCTCTACAACATCATCCTTTTGGTTGTCCCAAACAAGAAAAGGATATATCTTCTTTGTATGGTACATATTTTCTTTTTAGCAGTAGTTTTAATCAGTGCTACTCCATCAGGTAAGGAGTCTTGCAAAGAAAAGAATTATAGTTAGTCCTGTCACATCCTACCTTTCAGAACTGTCATATCATATTCCACCAATCAGAACGATTCTATCTCAGTCCTTCAATCAGAATCATCCCATCACATTCCACCTATCAGAGCAGGCCTATCAAATCCTACCTCCCAGAAGCCCCATCTCCCCAACCATCCCTGTTACCTTACTTTATAACTCTAACTCTAGTCCAGACAGCATCATGTGATACACAATGCAATGCAGTGGTGTCCATTGATGTCATCTCATTTACCTGTCATCCATGCATCTCTTCTCTCAATGAGCATGTACCATTTTCTACAAGCTGTTTGAAAGCAGAGACTGTTTTGTAAGGCCCTACTCTGTGGCCAAGACAAAATATTCTTTGTTAGTTTGTTTTTGAGATAGAGTCTCACTATGTGGCACAGGTTGACCTTGAACTCATGATCCTCTTGCCACACTTCTGGAGTGCTAGACTTATAGGTGTGTGCCATCAGACTTGGCTAAGACAATAGAATCTGAAGTTAGATGACCCAGGTTCAAATCTTGCCTCTGAGCTGTGAGATGCTGAACATGCCACTCTCTCTCTCTCTCTGGGCTTTTGTTCTCCAATCCTTCATCTATAAAATGAAGATAATATAGCTACTCACAAGTATTTGTGGAGAGGAAATAATGCATGCATTGAAGTATTCATAATATTCCTAGGTACACACATGCTTGACATCTTCATCTTCATTTAATTTCCATACAGTCTCAGTCTTTTTTACTTTTAATTTTTGAACCTTATTTTTAATTCTCTCTCTCTCTCTCTCTCTCTCTCTCTCTCTCTCTCTCTCTCTCTCTCTCTCTCTCTGTGTGTGTGTGTGTGTGTGTGTGTGTGTGTGTGTGTGTGTGTGTGTGTGTGTGCAGATATCCATGGAGTCCAGAAAAGGGCATTCAATTCAATTCCCTGGAGCTGGAGTTGCAAGTGATTATAACTGCTGGACATGGGTGCTGGGAATTTGGGTCCTCTGCAAGAACAGCAAGCACTCTCAAGCTCAGCCATCTCTCCAGGCTCCATGTTTGTCTTGAATTGTTTTCTTTTCCTTAGTTGTGGTTGTTCTAATCATATTTTATTTAAAATAATAACTCTGAGGAGCAAAACTAAGTGTCTCAACATGGAAATTCTTCTAATATTGAAGTTCTTTAAATAAATGAGTCTTTAAGAGTCTAGGAAGCAATTTTAGTCACAAAAATAACCACTATCTCCAAACACTACACATCTCAGAAAAAAACCTGAGGGAGATGTCAGCTCTCAGCATCTTCTTGCATCTCTGTATTACCCAAAGAAGTCTTTTCTTGACCTATTGTCTTTAAACATTATTCTTTTGTTATAGTGAAAACAGATATTAGGATTAAAAGCAATGCTAGAGTTAAAATGGAGTGGCTGGGAATGCAGGAAGGTAAAAGAGTGTTTACATGTGGGTATGATAAAGCCAGAAACGAACAGATAAGAAAGGAAGGAGGGGCTCTAGGAAATCAACAAAGCTAGTTTTGGCTGTCTCTGACTGGTTCCCATCCTTCTGAAAAACATATGCAAGACCCAGTTACCCTTTCACATAGGCTTACATCTGGTGGCAACAGATTGCACTGTGGGTAAGGATCCCCCATTCCAGGAATCAGAACAGCCCAGACTATCCTGTGGTCAATGAGCTGACTATGAGGTAACCAAGGAAACAGCACTTACATCTTGGTAGCTGTGGTACGAGTCAGCTCCCCATAGTCAATAAGGATAAGGTATGTGATGAACTCCAAGATGATCACACAAATGTGAAAACAAAGACAGTATGGTTTAATTCAGAGCTAACAGACTCAGTCAAGGTTGGTAGCTGGTGGACAGCCTCAAGGCTGAGTGCTAGCAGACCTAACCAAGTCAAGAAAGAGTGAACATGGATGACTGTGGTCTGTGATGACCCTACCTATTTGGAGGAGCAGTGTGTGAATAGTGTGTGATCTTCTGGATTGGGTCAGGAAGAAATGCCTGAAGCATGCGGGCCTCTGTTGGCTCAGTGCATGATGTTCCTAGGGAATTAGCCAATCTTAATCAAATTTATCCCTGTCTTTGTCTATTTTCTGCTGTTAAGTTCTATAAAAAGCCTGTGGACATGCGGTCCAGTGGTGACCTCTTGGGGTCTTCTCCTACTACAAGTCTTGGTCACTCCTGCTCTTTTCATAATAAAACTTACTTTCACTCTGCTCACTCATCTGTGCCCCTGTCTTTAGCTATCATGGATGTAAGATAATGGCATTGAGAGCCGTTTCTGGTTGACTTTCAATGACCTTTGCTTGTCCATCACCTTAGTCCTTGGGTCAAGCTCACTAGAACAAGAAAGACTCCTTTGCCCTCAAAGATCTGCATCATTTTGGAAAGCTGGTAAGCCAAAGAATTTATTAACCCATATTAACTTCACTTATTAGCTGTGTTCACTATGATGTATCTCCACATGATGACGTACATGAATCGTATTTCCCTCTCCCGTCATTACCCTCTTCAGTTCCAACTATGCACTGTTTACACTCAATTTGACTTTTTCCAATTTCCACCTTCTTAAAAGAACACAAGACACACGTATGTTTCTCTGTCTGGCTTATTTTGCTTAAAGTGATGATTTGTTTAACACTTTTCTGCAAATGACAGTATTTTATTTTTTGTAACTGAGACACACACACAGTACAAATGACAAATCAAATTCCTTTGTAGTTCAGGCACTGATGGATACTCAGACCAATTCCCTTTAATAGTTATTGGAATTAACCTATCAACAAACATGGGCAGGCAGATATTGTTTCTATGTGCCAACTCCCTTTCCTTTGGTATCCAGACATGACATGGCTGGGTCACCACATAATTTTATGTTGAGGTTTTATGTTTGTTTGTTTGTTTATTGAGGTTCTGGAAATCATACACAAGGACTCAGGTATGCCAGGCAAGTGCTATGCCACTGAGATTCAGCCCCAGGCCCCAGTCTTAGGGTCCAGATTAACCTCCATATAATTTGTCACGTTGGCTATGCTAATTTGCACTCCCAAATTTACATCCTCATCAATGGTTCATTGCTTTCCAGTTCCAGTCATTTTCTTGGAAAGAGAATGATTATTTTCCTTATGGATAATACTCAATTGTGAGTTACACTATATTTCATTTGCTTAGTGATAGGAACTTGAAATCATTACATTAAGCAAAATAAAACAGACTCCCCAGAAAGAGAAACATTTCACGTTTCCTCAAATATGTGAAATCTAAAACAAAATATTTTTAAAAATTAAAAGGCGACATGAAGTCTGGGAAGGGGACACAAGGAAAAGAATCAGGGAGGAATTGGAATGGGGGGAGGGTGGATAGAATCATGATACCATGAAGCCAGGAATTCACAGTGTTCATGATGTCACTGCAGTTTTTTTTCCAGACATGACCTGACCATCCTATTGCCGTCGCAGAGCAGAAGTGGCCTGGGTCCATAGTCACGGAAAACAAAGGAGCAGAGAGACAGCCTTAGACCTCACTCTCTAGCAGTGGTGATGGCTCTGTTAACATTCCCTAGAACAAAGAGGAAGGTAGAACTACAGACCCTCTCTCTCCTGTGATTCCAGCTGGTCCCCTCTCTAGATTGCCAACCGCATGTGGTCTTGGGAAGTGCTAGGTCACACAGGGGATAGGAAGTTAACTGAAAGCAAGACACCAGGACACAGTTTCTATGAGGTTATCACACATGATGGGGTAAGACTTTTCAGTGACGTGGCTGGTTTGAGTCATCCATACTCTTGCAAATAACCCCTCACCCATGCTCCTGCAATAAACCCCAATTGAGCTCACTGGTTCACCATGATACATTTGGGCTGCATGCTCCTTTGGTCTGCCATTGGTGCCCTCTCTGAAGTGAATATCTGTATTTCTATTCACATTCAGTCCCACAACAGACTCAAAGGATGCCTGGGGAAGTTGTTTTCTTTCTTTTTTTTTTTTTTTTTTTTGGTTTTTCGAGACAGGGTTTCTCTGTGTAGCTTTGCGCCTTTCCTGGAACTCGCTTTGGAGACCAGGCTGGCCTCGAACTCACAGAGATCCGCCTGGCTCTGCCTCCCAAGTGCTGGGATTAAAGGCGTGCGCCACCACTGCCCGGCGGAAGTTGTTTTCTAAGATACAATATTAAGACATCCAATATTGCCTCATTCATAGCTAAATCCTCCATTCTATTGCATCGGTAACGGAGCTGACATCTTCATATCCATTATTCTGATTTCTGTATCTGTCTTTTAATTGGTTTGGGGTTTATGGGGGAAACATAGGTGATATTATCTACAGAGTTCTTAAAATCCCAGTAAATACCATGTGTTGCTGCCATTACTGGTATTAAAGGTGTTTCCAAGCTGAGATGTCAGAGGTTCTCAGCCTCCTCATGTTCCGAGAAGACCTGAGTGGCTCTAGAGGGCTTGGCTCTTCCATCCAGCAACAATCAACAGCAGAAGTCAGAGAGGAGACAGACATGGTCCCCAGTAATCTGTAACCTCAGATATGAGAAGCTAAAGGAGAAAGCTGGCTTAAGACACTGATCAGAGCCGTCTTTTGTGAGTGGATCATTGTGGCCCAGCTAAATCTCTGTCACTTTCTTGATGTCCTTTTGGGTGAGTGTCACCTTGTATGTCCCCAGAACCTTTCCAAAGAAGATGGGGAATTCTAGAAAGTTGACCAGACATTTATTCTATTTTGGTTCTCCAAATCTCCAGCAGCCTGACGATGTCTGGGCTAAGAGAAATGGGACTATTTCAGAGAACAGCAGAACGCCAGTGGCAAGGGCTTCCACGTGTCTATTTATGGATGTCCCCTGATGCTGTGTCATTGGGAGAACTGTGACATCACACTTTCCCCAAAGCTTGACATTACAGTGACTCATAAAAATTGTCAGCTCTGGCTGCCAGCCTCACTTAATACACATAGACTATGGAATCACACAGAGTGATTTGTACTGGGGTTGAGTAGTGACAGGAAGGTAAAATATCAGGATTAGAAATGACCTAAGGTGTCCTCTAGCAAACTCCCCAGTCTTTGCTAGTTTTCCTGTAAATGAGACCCAGCCTTTGCTGGTCCATCTCCAAGGACAGTGTGCTCCTGACCTCCCTGGGCAGCTGGATGCAAAGTATTTAAATCACAGTGATAGACTGTTTAGGCACAAAATTTTTAACAGTTCATGTCATAGGAAGCCTAGAGGGAGGTGGTCCTGGTGTCAGCTTGTCGCTCATGACAGGCTAAGGACTCTAAGTTTTTTCATCTTGTTAGACATCAGTGATGACTTTCTTCATTGGTTCAAGCATCTTTTCCACTCGATGAATATACTACAGCAAGATAAAAAGAGTTGCACATGAACGGTATTCTCCTTCTGTGTTCTCTCTATTCCCCAAGGTGGAAAATCTTCACCTGAGACCCAGAAACTTGTCCTCAGTCTCAGTGGTAAGAGCAGGGTTATGTGCCCATCACTCAACTCTTCATAGATGCTGCCATTTGACTGTGAATTGTGCCTTGGGGTTGGGAACACCACTGTCCAAATAAATAACAGTGAAGAATGAAAAATGGCCACTAGGTATGGGCAGTCAGCCATGTCACCACAGTGACTCAAGGCCTTGCTTGAACTCAAAGATTTTTATAATACTGAGTTGGACGTGACTTTCCTCTCTTTTGAAACCTTTTGTTGCAGTCCTGAGGATCAAAGCCAAGATCTTTTACATGCTAGGCAAGTGTTCTACCACTAAGCTACATTCCTACCCCTTGTTGTTTTGAGACAAGGTTTCACTATGTAGATCAAGCTGGGTACAAACTCACAATCCTCCTGCTTTAGGCTTCCGAGTTAAAAGTGTGTATCACCATGACATCCAGAGGATGGTTCTAAATCTCCCAGTCACCAATACCAGAGATACTCTGATGACCACACAGAATAAATACATTTCCATACAGCAACTTAAAACATCTTCAGACTAGAAACATCTACAGTCTGCTTAGCTGTGTGACACAGTGAACTCCATGGTTTGGGCCCAGTGATCTGCTCTGTTATTTCCTGACTGAGTAACTTGGGGACATCTCTTTAACCTTTGTCCCAGCCTCCTCATCCACACAGTGAACACAATGGTATCACTTACCTCCCAAGCTACAGTAAGGATTAAGAATATACAGAAAACACTTATAAAAATGACAGTCATGTGGCTGGCACATTAAGGTGTATATAGTATATATACTATATTAGTATATAGTAATCTAAATGGATTTAGTTGCTTGCCTCTGTCAGTATTCTCTCCGCATCTGTCACAAAGTAGAAAGAACACATTAAATTTAGAACTCAACATCATATTCTTGATCAGCCATCAGCCTGTATTTCTGTAGTTGATCAAAAAAAAAAAAAGACTGCCGGGCGGTGGTGGCGCACGCCTTTAATCCCAGCACTCGGGAGGCAGAGCCAGGCGGATCTCTGTGAGTTCGAGGCCAGCCTGGGCTACCAAGTGAGTCCCAGGAAAGGCGCAAAGCTACACAGAGAAACCCTGTCTCGAAAAAACCAAAAAAAAAAAAAAAAAAAAAAAAAAAAAAGACTGAGAGTTCACTCAATGTCATGAAAATCTATGAGCCCTGAAGGTAAGCGATCAGCCAGAAAGTAGAAGTATGGTGCAATCCCTGGTTGGAGAGCTGGACTGGTCCCCCAGACTTTGTGTTGCCCACTTGCTTCCTCATCCTTTCCACTTCCACCACTTGTAGTTTTCCCACTGTGGGGGTTTGAAAGAAAATGGACCCCAAAGGGAGTGGCACTATTGGGAAGTGTGGCCTTGTTGAAGTTCATGTGGTCTTGTTGGAGGAAGTGTGCCACTGTGGAGGTAGGCATTGAGGGCTCATACATGCTCAAGCCATGTCCAGACAGTTCACCTACTGTTGCCTTTGGAGCAAGATGTAGAATTTTCCAGCATTATGTCTGCTTGTACACCAACATATTTCTGGCCACCATGCTCCCTGCCATGATGATAATGAACTAAACCTCTAAAACTGTAAACTACCACCTCAATGAAATGTTTTCCTTTGTAAGAGTTGCTGTGGTCATGGTGTCCCTTTACAGCAATAGAAACCTTAACTAAGATATTCATGAATTGAAGTGCTCCATGAACCTTCTGTTAACTGTGTTATCACAGGACAGTGTTGAGACCTAAAATTCATATGCTGAAGTCCTAACCCCCAGTGTCTCAGATTCTGGCCATGTTTAGAGATAAAGGTCTTTTAAAAGTTGATTAAGTTGAATGAGCTCATTGGTGTGAGCCTGGATTCAGTCTGACTTTGTCTTAATAAGAATACCCTTGGATGCACAGAGACATGAGGAAGCTGGAGATGTAGCTCAGTGGTATAATGCTTGCTCACATGAGAGCCTGGACTAAGGACAGTAGAATGCACATAAAGAGGACAGACCAAGCAAGGACACTACCATGAGAAGGTGGCCTCTGCAAGCCAAGGAGGAAGGCCTCAGAATAAAATCAACTCTGATGATTGGCCTTGGCTCCAACTTCTTCAAGAACTTTGAAAATTAAGTTCATGCAACACAATGCACCCTGTCTGTAGTATGTTATGTTATAGTAACCCCACAAAACTAACAGATAGGCCCTCAGTGATTCCTGTTGCTTGAAGTAAGGAACCCTGTTAAATATAAATGCTGCGGATTCATATGCCACTTCCCTTCCACCATCTTCTCTACCACCTCTCCTATCATCTCCACCATCACCACCACCTCCACCACCTCTCCCATCATCTCCACCATCACCACCACCTCCACCACCTCTCCCATCATCTCTACCATCACCACCACCTCCACCACCTCTTCCAACATCTCCACCATCACCACCACCTCCACCACCTCTCCCATCATCTCCACCATCACCACCACCTCCACCACCTCTCCCATCATCTCTACCATCACCACCACCTCCACCACCTCTTCCAACATCTCCACCATCACCCCATCACCACCACCTCCACCACCTCTCCCATCATCTCCACTATCACCACCACCTCCACCACCTCTCCCATCATCTCCACCATCACCACTTTCATCATCACTTCTACCATCATCTCTTCTACTACCTCCTCCACCATCAATCACCTCCATCACCACTTCCTCCACCCACAGTCCTCAATCACTTCCTCCAGCACCTCCTCTGCCCCTGCTGTCACCTTCCTCGCCCTCCTTTCACCTACCTCCACACACCCACAGCAATTTGCAACAGTCATTTTTCAACAGGGCCACACTGCTCTCTCTACCCATCATGACCCACACCAGTACAAATGCTGCTGTCAGAAAATCAACAATAGACTCTATCAGGAGGAGGGAGTTTACAGGGCACAGTCCTGGTCCCTACTTCAGGCTGACATGGGACAGAAGCAGTTTCTAGAACCCCTTACCCACCTTCCCTGGTGTGCTCTGTTACCAAACATTTGTCAGCTTCATGGTTGACTTCCAAAAGGGCCTGCTCTGGAGACTCACACAGGTTGCTTTTCTTTCTGGACTTCCATTCACTCTTCAGTCCAGCAAGGAATGTAAAGCCTGAGATTCCTTTAGTGTCCATCACTTCTCTAACTGGAAGCAAATCTAGTTAGAAGTAGAGCATCCTATCTGACTGGTATCTATTGAATTTCAAATTCTACACTTTCTTACCCTCTGTGGTAAGGAAGAGTGCAGGCTGGTAACTTAGAGGAAGAAGTATCAGTCAGATAGACATGTGCACTGACCTGATCCAGGAGAGATGATGGCTCTCTGGTAGATGGCCTGTCTTCCTGCCCCAGTAGCATCAGGCAGACACCCCAAGGCCTACTGCTCCAGGGAGTCCATCCAGACTGAAAATGGCCCAGGTTGGGAAAAAGTGTCCAAACAAGAAATTAACATCACAAAGCTGGAGCTGCCTGGGATAGTCAGCATCTGAGGATGAGGACAGAAAGAAGGGTAGAGCCTGGACTGTGTGTCCTAAGATGACTCAGTTGACTCAGGAAGCTGTATAATTATGGTCTCTGATACTCAGAATCCCCCTGTGACCAGGACAGTCAAGCACTGTATACCTGCCCTTCACATGGACAACCAGCCAAGAGTCTGCCCAATGGATGGAAAGGAAGAGGGGCCGAGTGTATGTAAAACAGTTTTAAAAGGGACATAAGGAGCTTGAGAGAGTTAGGAAGTTATCTGTGAGAACCACTGATCTCCCTGACTCAGGCCGAGCAGCTGTCACAGGCCTGAACCAGCTTTGGACCAATCTTGCTCTTGCTCTAACCTTGACTATATCACATGATTTTCAATCATGTTGTATTTTTTTCATCTTCAAAGCAAGAAGAGCTTTTGCCTTTGCATGTAAAATAAACGAAAAATGTCTCTATGGTATCAGTAAATATGGAATGTGATGCATGTACAAAAAGCAGCACCAAATGAACTCATCAATAGTACACACACACACACACACACACACACACACACACACACATACATGTAACAATAATAATTAAAGAAGAGGTCATGAGTTTGAGAGGGAATGGAGGGGACATGAGAAAAGTTGGAAAGGGTTTGAGGGAGGGATATAAATAATGTAAATACAGTACTCATGTATGAAATTCTCCAAAAATTTAATTAAAACATATACAGTATGTTACAAAATATAAAACATGGAAGGATAGCTTGCTCTAAGGGAGGACTGTTACTCTACCAGGCTTTTTTTTACTAATTTATCATTAATGTATTCCCTTTTCTGCATCCAGTCAATGCATATGTGTTGGGAACTCTGAATACCAGACTCCATGCTGAACATTGAACACGATGGACCAGTTCCTTGCTGACAGGAGCTCCTAGGCCAGCAGAACAGAACAGCAAATAAAACAGAAATAAGGGTTATGAAGTTCTAGTTCTTCTAAATCAAATGGAGAAGACACACATGCATTGTTGCTATTTAAATGTCTTCAGAAAGGGCAGTTAGATGGGTGGGAAATGTCTGCTGATTATTCTGATAGGGGTGGGGCTTCCTAAGGTCCTCTCCCAACTATCAAATTTTGAGTAGCTTGATCCTGTGATGACTGATGCAGAAGAGAAAGTCAGTTTTCATCAGGGTTGTAGTCCATGGAAGGTCACCCATGCTCCAGGGGGTTGGCTACACCCAAGCACACACTGGCAGCACTAGTGGAACTTGGTGGTAGTGGGGAGCATAAACTTGAGAGAGAGAGATGACGAACATTGGGGAGAAGTTGCAAAGGAAGGCGTGGGTGGATATGATTAGGCTACATTGTCTAGGTGTATGAAATTCTCAAAGAATACATTTGAAATCTATTTTTTAAAGGAAGTGACTGATGGTTGTACATGTTCTACAGGGAACCAGACCAAGGTCCTGAGTCCTGAGCTGTCTTTCAATAGATATAGGTGTGTGTTGATTCCAAACAAGTCATTCCTAGTTTATTAGATTTCTGTTTGCCTATTGCAGGATGGTTCAGCTATACTCACTGGCTAAACTATGATGACTGTATGTTTATTACACTACAATGTGTACATCTGTGGTACCTACAAAACGTACTCATACAGAACTCATTATGAAATGAACTTAGGGAAACAGACAAACACCACAGTGGATTTCTGGAGGGTAGCCCAAGCTGGGGGATAATTTCTCCTTCCAGAAGCTGGTAGAATGCATCACTCCAATGTCAAGACCGTCTCTGGGTTGGCAGCTTGCAAATTCTCCTCCCCCAGCCAAGAGTGTATTTCACCAGCATGGAAGCAGGAGTGACAGAATGGGGTTAGGACAGAAAGAATGACATGGTTTTTTCTTTCTCTCTCTTTAAAATTCCAGTCTGAGTTACTGCAGAAGAAAAGGTGGTGAGGAGCCAATGGCAGTAATGTTCTGGGATGAAGGAAGCAGGAGAGTCTTCTGCCTGTGAAGATGTGGGGTCACTGGGAGCATGGGGGCTCAGAGGGTAGGGAAAGAGACTCCATCAGAAAACCCAGGACTGTGGATATAGTTCAGTGGTAGAGAACTTATCTAGCATGTTTGATGGCCTAGGTTCAATTCCCAGCGCTACAAAAAGAGGAAGAGGGGGAGGAGATAATTGAAAACTGAAAATGTAGCTCAGATGTAGATTACTTGTCTAGCATGCACAGAGACCTAGATTTAATACCTAGTATCAGTATCACAAAGGAGGAGGAGGAGGAGGAGGAGGAGAGGAGGAGGAGAGGAGGAGGAGGAAGAGGAGGAGGAGGAGGGAAAGAGGAGGAGGAGGAGGGAAAGATGGAAGGAGGGGGAGGAAGAGAAGGGGGAGGGAAAGAATGGAAGGAGGGAGATGGGGGGAAGAAAGAACAAGTTCCTGCTCAGATGACAAATCATTCTAGCAGTAAAACGTTCATTTCTTCTTGGCCCACTCATGACATTTCTCTAGGCCTTGGTTGCCACCCAAGGAACTGGAGACAACTACTTCCTCCAGTTCCAAGGACTCTGTCAACACATTTTTAGGAAAATGTGTTAAAGAGACAAACAGCTACTGAAGATAAGCACCTCTACCCCTATTAGCAAACTAAAACTTTATTTTAAAGTGGGCCACCTTCAGTAAAGTGCCCCACACCAGGGATAAACCATTGTCCCTATAGACTACTGCAGCGTTCCATGCAGAAGTCCTTTGTAAACTGTTAGGGTTTACTATGGCTATAGTAATTAATTTAAATTTAATTATGATTACAATCATAATAATTATCATAACTTAATTATTTTTTTCTTGCCTGTTTGAGAAACAGTCTCAGTTTGTAACCTAGGCTGCCTTCATAAGTTCATTATTCTGCTCAGAGTGGTTGGATGAGTAGATGAATAATTGGAGAAACAGATGACCACACATTTCAAAAGTCACACAAAAGCAGTTTCTCGACATGAAGAAATTAATTTCCAAAATGCATAAGAAACTAAATAATATCTTTTAGTTTTGAAAATGTGGACCAAAGATTTCCATAGACATTTCTCCAAAGAAGATGTAATAACCAGCAAGAGGAATAGGATTAGGTCTTCAACACAACTGATCACCAGGAAAATTAATGTAAAAAATCCCAAAGAGATAGGGTCACTTCATACCTACAAAAAGGGACATTATTTAAAATGAAAACTAGGAAACAACTAGTGACTATGAGCGTGGTGATGAAATGGAACCTTGGGCCTCGGAGGGAACGTAAAATAGTGAAGCCACTGTGGAAAACTACAAGTTCCTTCAAAACGTTAAAACAGAGTAATGATAATTTGCAAAAAATGGATATGGCATCAAACTGCCCTCAAAATTCATATCTTTATATCCATAAATTAGTGCAATTCTCAGACCTCATCAGAGATTTTCCCTCTGCAGTGGACAGAGGTCATTGCAGAAACTCAAAACTAGTCAAAATCCCGAGAGTAAGTGTCAGTGGAATGGTCACTATAAATGAGACATCTGTGTTGAATCCTCTCTCCACAAGGTGCAGAGAAATCATTGTAGAAGATGGGGAGGAAAAGTTGTAAGACATTGAGGTTGGGGACGACTGGAGTCATTATGGGACTAGAGCCCTCAGGAACTCACAGTAACTGGTTTCTTGCACAAGATCTATATGAGATCAAGCCAGTCAGCATTCTAAATGAGGAGTTAACGGCAGCCAATAACTTAGCTGAGAGGGAGAGTTGGTTTTCTTTAAAAGTATGGCCCCTAGTAGGTCAACCACATTCTAGTGATGGCTCTACACCCATAAATATATAGAAAGCAAAAATTAGACTTGCTGTGTTATAAATTTTTAAAAAGAGAACATTATGTTGGTAAGGGCTGGGGAGGTAAGAGGTAGATCTGGGAGGAGTTAGGGAAGAGAAGTAAAGGGGTAGATATGATCAAAATCCATAGTATTCATGCATGAAATTCTCAAGGAATTAATATTATATTTTAAATTTTTTAAAAATAGAACTACTATATTGGACCCACCAAACTCAATTCTGAATATTTAACCTATAGAATTGCAAACAGCCTCAGAAAGATATCTGTACTCTCATATCCATTGCAATCTTACCCTCAATAACCACTGAGAAGCAGAAGCAACATAGATAAACACAGATGTTCATTGCTGGAGGAATGGATAAAGAAGATGTGCTATATACATTCAATGAAGTAATATTCAACAATTAAAAGTAGTCATAGACATGTCCTATAATGGATTGATCTTTAAGGATATGATGCTAGGTGAAATATGGAAATCTAGGACCAACAAATAAGACGTGATTTCATATCTATGTGTTATTTAAAACAATCAAATTCCCTGGAACAAGACTAAAAAATGCCGTAGGGGTAGGAGTTCCACTCAGAAGGTATGTCCAAGTAAGAGTTCTAGAGAGCTGATGTGCAGCATTGAACCTCTGAATATTAATGCAGTGTTGCTCAGCTGAGCTACGCACAGAGGGGGCTGGAGAGACCGCTCAGTAGTCAAGAGCACCCATGACTCTCCCAGAGGATGCCCAGTTTAGTTCCCAGCACCCACACAGTAGGACTGACAACCATCTCTAACTTCAGCTCCAGGGAATCTGGCTCTTTCTACTGGAGGTTGCACATTCCTCTGCCCAGATCCCCACACATATACACACAAGCACACTTAATTAAAAATACAAAAAAAAAATCTTTTTCTAAAAAACTGTGTTCAGAGGGTAGACTCGTTGTTATACATATTTTACCATAACAATGAAATGTTTTAAAGCAGCCTTCTCCACATGGCTGCCCTGGTTTTGTTTTGTTTTATTTTGTTTTAGATCAATTACTCATGCTTTGTTCTGTCTTTTGTTCAGCACGATGCCTATCTTTGGAATTTAAAACAAAAAAAAAAAAATCTATCCTTTTAAGGAGCAATCGAGAAGCACATGTTGCCTTGCTTTTGGAACCAGTGATCATAGAACATCAGCATCAGGGCAGGGAGAGAATGTAGAAATAGGCAAAGTAATCTCCAGGTTCACAAATGAGAAACCAGGGAAGCAGAGGTAGCCAAGGTTCTACTGCAAGTTAGTAAGTTAGGAAGCTTGGGGATGCTGTTCAGAGCCAGACTGTGAACCAAACCACCTGGGAACACCAATGAGAAATCCTCAGGACCCAGGGGAGCAGCTGGACCTGGGGGAGTGGACCTGTGCTGCACATGTGTGTTGGTGTATGCCAAGGACAGAGAACAATCATGGGTGTTGTTCCTCAGGTGTCTTCCACCTTATTATTATTATTATTATTATTATTATTATTATTATTATTATTATTATTATTGAGACAGGGTATCTCGGTGGCCTGGAACTTGCCTAGAAGACCACCCTGACTGGCCATCAAGCCCAGAGATCACCCTGTCTCTACTGGGGTTGCAAGCACACACTACAACAGCCATCCTTTTTACACGGGTGCTGAGAATCAAACTCAGGTCCCCATGCTTGTGCAGCAAGCACTTTACCCCCTGAGCATCTCCCTCGTCCAGCATGTTCTATCTAGTACAAAACAAAAGATACACTGGCCTGGCGGGCATGAGCACAAGTCATTCTCAGTAAGATCTACACAAGAATGGAGGTATCTCATTCTTTAAATAGCTGGACAGTTGTGACACTCACCAATAGCCAGACCTCAGTTCCCCCAAGAACCTTCTGTAGATACCTTACCTGTGGGGATTTCCTCTATCCACACAACCTCAAAACCGTGCTTTTCAAGCCTGACTCCCAGCCTCCCTCAGGTTGGGATGGGAGAGTCATTACTTCCATTCTTATGCTTGCCTCACTAATTCAAGGTCAAGGTTGACTACTGGCACCCAAACAAAGTAGTCCCTGCAGGGCTCACCCTTCCCAATGTCAGGAAGGGTCTTCACAGAGGTGTTCACAATAATAATTTCTGCTAACTTAATAATCACAAAAATTTCTGCTAATATCAAGGGAACACAAGAAAAAGAGGTTTGTAGGGTAAATTCACAGTACCCAATACACTATAAAAAACATGTTATATATTTTATATTATATATAATATAATATAAATATAATATATAAATATATACAAATATATTATAAAATCTCATTTTTTGTTTTGGTTTTCTTTGTTTTGTTTTGTGGTACTACAATTCACATTCAAGATCCCCTCTGGACACTTGGCTATGTTTCTACCATGTCTGTGCTTAAAAGAGGCCAATAGCCACAGTACAATAAGTAGGGTACCTGTGAGTCATATTCAGGCCCCTGGGTCCCAAAGGCTCGAGTGCTCTTGGCTACCAGTTCACAGTGGGCCTGAAAGAATCACCTGACATCTCAAGTTCTTCTGGTCATAAAGAGTTAAGGTTGATCCCAACAGGCATTTCCCACTAACCCTCTGCAAAAAGGCTTTGGGCTCAAATTTGTACCCAAGTGTTGTAGAATATTAGTTAAAGATGTGTTACATTTGTTTATGCTGTGGAATATTTATTTAATAATGCAAAAATGTGCTGCACTTTTTTATGTTGCATTTGTTTAACTCTGTGAAGCTGTGTTGCTGTACCTGTCTAAAACAACTGATTGGTCTAATCAAGAGCTGAATGGCCAATAGCAAGGCAGGAGAAAAGATAGGCAGGGCTCCCAGGTAGAGAGAATAAAAAGGAGGAGGAGGAATCTGGGAGGAGATCTAGGAGCAAAAGAAGAAGAATGAGAGGACTTGAGGGGCCAGCCACCCAGCTACACAGCAAGACACAGAGGAAGAAGTAAAGAAAGGTATACAGAAATAGAGAAAGGTAAAAAGCCCAGAGGTGAAAGATAGATGGGATAATTTAAGTTAAGAAAAGTTGGCAAGAAACAAGACAAGCTAAGGCTGAGCTACATAAAAAAAGAATTAAGTCTCCGTGTATTTACTTGTATTTGTTTGGCTGGCAGGCCCCCAGAAGTGTCAAAGAGTAAAAACACCAACTATACCCAAGTCTGAGATTTGGGATAAGGTGGGGATGGAAGACAGGGTTAGGAACGCCATATATGACATTACTCAGCACGTTCCTGTGCTCAATAATTAAATAATTAAAGCTATGAACATTTCTAGAGGAAAACATGAATATGAGCATTCAGTGAAATCGATCATTCTAAACTGTTGAGGTGGGAGGGGCAGACACCAGAGCTCAAGTCAGCTCAGGCTTTGCTGCCAAATAAGTTGTTTTGTTTTGTTTTCCTTTCCAAGAGGGCAAAATCATTCCACTTCAAAGCTTTGTGGATTTATGCAACTGTAAAGCTACAGCTTTTGCCACAGGAACATTAGCTGCTTTCTTTGTGTCTCCATTTTCTCATTCGTAAGATGTGCAGAAGTGTCCCTACTTCACGTCAGCCATATCTGGTTTGGATTAAGTAAATAAATGCGTACTCATCAGTCCAGGTGGTGAGCTGCTCAAAGTAACCCCCCCCCCCCCCAGAAACTACCAAGTGCTGTCTGTTCATCCTTCTGCCTTTCCCATTGCCAGTATTCCATGATTCTAAATAATCAAATTATATTTAAACATGCAAGTTTATTAGCAGGAAAGATTGAAGTATGCTCTATCCCATGCAGGCAACTAGCTTGTGAATGTTAAAGAATCAAATTGCTTTTTATTACAGTTCATAATAGAAAGCTGAGCATTCCAGTTTGGAAAGGTTAGAAAAGATTTCAAACAGGAGTTGAGGATTAGGGGAACTTTAAAAGCAAGTGGGATTTGGATACATCAAAGGAAGGAAAGGACATCCATTAAGAAGTAGGAAGTGAGTAAATTCTAGAAACAAGCTAACCTGACCTCCAATATGGCTTCAGAACTTAGGAGCTATGTAGTACACAGACCAGCCATTTAACCCTCAAGTTAAAATAGGGGTGATATTAATATCAACCTTTCAAAATCAGGACAATGAGATGACTCAGCAGGTAAAGGTGCTTGTCACCAAGGCTGAGGACCTGAGTCCAATCCTTTGACCCACAAAATGGAAGGAAAGAACCAACTCCAGCAAATTATCTTCTGACCTCCACACATGCATGCATTTGTGCAAACACAAATACACATGTGTGTGCATGCACACACACACACACACACACACACACACAAATGTAATTCAGAATTACTGGGAGACAGAGAAATTGTGTATATATATGGCATTCAGAATAATTGTGAACAAGTTCCCATGGTATTGGCTGTTAGACTCCACCTGGGACTGACATTAAGAGTGTCTTTCCCTCAGCCCTCATTATCAACCCAGACACAGGTTTATACACTGATGTTCTGAGCACCCAAAAACCAAGGCTGACAACCAATAACCTTTCTTCTTTGACTAGGGATTGTTGCTTTGGGTGTTGACAAGATGGATGCCATCACCCACCAGCATTTGAGATACTGAGACTGTATTCTCAGAAATTACGGTGAATTACCTTAGAGTTTATTTCTGCTCAGGTTTTACTTGTTAAATGAGGAATTCTAGAGCATGAAGGTTGGTAGTTAAATTTGGGTAAGGCTGAGAAGAAAAGTTGTAGTTTGAATGAATCCAGCTGTCGATCCTTTTGAAATCCAGGCAGGGATTTAAGAGTGAGGTCTTTCTCAAGTGCCTTTGGTTCTTGGTATTTACCACAAAAAAAGCACAATTTGAAGGTGCTTCCTAACACATGCAGCAATAAAATTAGAGCCTTTATTATATAATTTTCTGCTCCTTGGTGTTCGCCATTATTTCTCTAACTACCCTCTTATTCATGTCTGTCTCCAGAGCCATTTTCTCTCACATACACTGAAGATACCATCAGCCCCAGGAGGTCTGTAGGAAGCCTGGTGCCTGAGCTGGAAACTATACAGCGATAGTTCCCTGTGTACCTGGGTATTCTCTCCATTCCTTGAGGAAGCAAATGGCTCAAAATTCTTTGAGGATGGGACGGGTGGCTGACATAGAGCTTATCAAGAAACCATATAACAAAACAGCAGCCCGAGATGCCAAGGCAGGTATCGCATCCTTTCAAATGAGTGATTTTAAAAATTCAGGAAACAGAGAGGTCCTGTTGATAACCTACACCCAGTGTCTCTCCCCAAGAGTCTAAAAGGACTTCTGCTAAGTTCAACATGACGCACACATGGCAAATTTCACAGTGGTGCTATTGTTTGCTCTCTTACTCTTCATTGCCTTCTGCTATGATAATGTTTATGCAAGTTTGAATGCCAGTAGCACCCACTGAGCACAGCAGTGGTGAGCACTGAGCAGCCTCTTCCTATTTGAGAGGCTCTACATTGGCCACATAACATGCTTTGCTGATTTTAACACTTGTCATTATCCTACTGAGGTGGTATTACATACCCATCCTACAGCTGGCAAAACCAAGACAGCACAATATGGATGCAATTTCCATTGGCCACCTAGCTGACAATTCATCATTTAGACTTATATTATAACTTAAGTCACAGCTTTTGTGTTCTAAAATGTCTCATTTGGGCTGGGAAGTGGAGCTGAGTAATAGAGTGCTCACCCAACATGAATGTGGCCCTGGATCGCATCCACCATACAGGAAAATTAGTGAGAAACTTAAACATTCAAGTTAAAATTTTTAAGGTCAAAATATTTTTGTAAGGGAAATTTTAGCAAACCAATTCATGCTTTAACATATTCAGAGATAATAAATATTTACTTGTTTTGTTTGTTTTTAAGGGAAGGTCTCAGTAGCCCAGGCTAGTCTCACACTGGTAACTCTCCTGCCTCAGTCTTCCAAGTGTTAGAAGTATAGACATGCACCACCATGCCTGACCAAAGGCAATGTTTAAAAAACGTGAGAGGAAACAGTTTTGCAAATATTCCCCCACAAAATAAGAAGCACACACATATTTTTAATTATATTATATTTCTTTTTCTTTCCCATTTGCTGTTTAGATGAAATTAATGAAGGGTACTCATCAGGCAACATGCAGGCAGGTTTTTGAAGGTAATACAAAGTGACAAGTCTCTGGGCTTCCAGGTTGAGTATAGTCTCTTCCTTTAGTGTGAAATGGCACTAACTTAGAGAAGAGCATTGATGAAGTACATCATGCTGCCTTTGCTATCCCACAGAATACGTGCCCATGTATATCCCCATCTGGAGCAGCTAGCCTCAGACAGATGCTTCTCTGCTGTTGAGGGCTATGCCCATCTGAGGTTTTCCCTGAGGCCCTGATGTGTAGAACATAACTAACTCCTTCTCTAAGTCAAGGGTCTGTCTGACAGAGCCAGTAATGGCCTGGGACCAGGACCTTGGGGAGGTACATATCCTGAGTTCAGATCCAGAGAATCCAACTCTCCTCACCCTAAGGGGCTATGATTATCAGTCTCAAGGCCGATGCATGCTCCATCTTGTTGAGGTATCCTGTGTCTCCTTGTGCAACATTGTTTGATTAGCTTCTTGATGACTTTGTCCCATTATATAATAGTTTTCTGCTGACTCTGTCTCATTTTCCCCCACAAACAGTATATAAGATGCTGTAGTTCTTAAAACACTTGCTTAGCATAAGCCATTAGGTCCCACAAGACCTCCTGACCCCAGCTTCCTGTCTTTTTGTCTTCTCATCTCCTAGCCTCTCAACTTAGGGCCCTGCTACTAAAAAACAACCTGCTGGTCCAGGTCATTCTATACCTCCTTACTCTGATATTTCTAAGCCTACCAATGTACATTAGTATGTCCTTTTCAGTTCTCCAAGCTTCCATGATTGCAGTAATTGTAGACCAGAAAGCTGCTGCTTGCTCACTGAGGCAGGTCTGATGCATCCTTTCTGCTATTCAGAAGAGGATAACAGTGCAGGGAAATTGTGACATATGGATTTTTTAAAATTATTTTTTATTTTCATTGTGCATATTCATGATACCTGCTACTATGTTACGTAAGGAATTTTCGTACAAGCATATTGTACATTAGGCATACTCCCACATTCTCTTCCCTCTCCATCCTGCCCCCTTTAGCGCCTTAAAACAAAGAGAACTTTTTGCCTAGTATAAAGATTTGAAAGTGGGATGCAGAATTAAGATACCTGGTTTGCCTCATCTCAGAACTGCCACCCAATAGCTGACACAAGGCAAGTGCTTTTCCTTCCTCTGGGCCTAGATTTTTATCCAGGAAGAGAGTTTGATGGATGGGTTTTAGAATGACTGCTTGGATGAAGGACACTTGAAAAGGGCTTTGGCTGACCCCCAGTGTGCTTCTAGCTGCAAAGTCTCAGTAAGCTAAAGTTCTTCTCCAAGGGATGCAGTTTCAGCACCACGGACAGCAACAAACTCCAGCCGGAAAGCCTTTGGAACGAATTTGTATGTGCCAGGCTTTCACCTGAAGAGGCAGCTATGACTCCGTGAATTCATATTCAAGAGGTCAAGAATGGAAATGTCATAAAATGCCGGCACTGGGGTGGACTAACGGTTCGTCTAGTAGAGCTCCAGAGCATCAGCATCTCCAGGGGAGACGTATGATGTTTTAAATGATTAAGAATACACTTCAGGTTGACTGGCAGGGCACCTGGCAATCACTGGGGTCTTTGTGGTCCACCAAGAGGATGCAAACAACAGGAAGAAGACCAGCCACTCACTGCCCTGTGAGCAAATGCCCAGGAAAGTTGCTTCAGCCTTTCTTTTGATTTGGCCCAGTTTAGAAGATGAATCAGCAGCTTTCCACAGACTATGAAAAAAGCAACTCCAATTTAAACCCTTCTCCATCCATACCTGCCCCTGTTCCATGACCCTGGCTCCTTGGGCCAAGGAGTCCTTACAGAAACCTGACCCGAGAGAACCTGTACTTCAGATTTCCAGTCTTATTCCTCGGCCCTCATTTCTTGATGAACAATCAATTGTAGCCAATTACAACTGGAAGCTGGAAGCTAGGTTGCTGGGAAAGACAAGGTTTAGGAGGTTAAAAGACAAGGAGAGGATGAAGTGAGTGGAACCTTTCATTGGGGAGTGAAGTCGTCACTGTTTTGAGACTTTCAAGTCACTACTTGTGACTTATGAGATAGCTTTAATATAAATATCAGCCAGCTTTGCTATCATGCTGTTACTAAACTTGGTTATGGTGAAAAAAATAAAGGCATATCAAATATAAATATGGTAAGTTCTTTACAAGAGGAATAAAAGACAATTTATTCTGGGGTCAAATATAAATGACATGGCTTAGGAACACAAATTCAGGTTGTCCCAAATACCACATTCCAACATGGTAACTGTCTTGGGAAGCATTTATAGTAACAGAACAAAAGAAAGTCATAAATCAACAGACTTTTTAAAATACTTCAGTTAACTCTATCAACAGTGCAGCTTACAGCAAAGAGGAGAAATCTCTGTTAGGGACCTGGGATGCTTTCTGATGGCGTCCTTGGGCTTCGGGCTGATGGAAGCTGGGAGCCTGAACATTCCAAAAAGTATGGTGATTTTTAACTTTAAGTGGGAAAGAGGGTTACTTTATTTCAGATAACTGAGCTCCCACTTGGATGCACACGCATGCATTTGTTCATTCACCGAGAAGGCTGTGCTCAGTGCACCCCACTGTGGTACCTACAAGGAATATTTAAAGATCCAGGATCTGACCTCCAGATGCCACAGGCCACATGTAGAGGTGAATGTGTGAACACAGTAAAATGTGAGATCAGCAATTGCTTTCTCCACACACACTACATCCTGTTTGACGGTATGTCTGATAGATTTTATTTAAAACATGTCTCATGGATGCTAGGGAGAAGGCTCCATTGGTTAAAGTGTCTTCTTCACCAACATGAGGACCTGACTTTGGGTTCCCAGAGCCCAAGTGAAAGTCTGAGTGTGTTGGTGCATGTCTGAACTCCCAACCCTGTGTAATGGAAGGTGGAGACAGGAAGATTCATAGCAGCTACCCTGGCCTTTATGGTGAAGCTCCAAGCCAATGAGAGACCTTCCCTCAGACAAAAGGTGGAAGATGTTTGAGAACTAATGCCTGAGGCTGTCCTCTAACCTCCACACATGTGCTTATACCTGCACACACACACCGAACAACAACAACAAAAAAATCTGGGGCTGGAGAGATGGCTCAGCAGTTAAGAGCACTTGCTGCTCTTACAGAAGACCAGAGTTCAATTTCCAGGACTAAGGTCAGGAAGCTCACCACCACCTGTAACTCCAACTCCAGAAGATCAGATGCCCTCTTCTGGACTCTTGGACAACTACACTCATGTGCAAACACACACACACACACACACACACACACACACACACACACACACACACACACCACATTAAATATATGTGTAAAGCATGCCTTCACTTTCTCCTCTCCTGTTCACATGCATTATTATAAACATTTGAGTCCATGTGCTCTCTACCTGGACTGCTGGCTGGAAGCATCTATGATAGTTCCTGAGTTATCCTCACCCTATAATCCACTGTTGAGAAATATCTAGAATAAGCCACTGATCTTTTTTTTTTTCTTTTTTTTTTTTTTTTTTTTTTTTTGGTTTTTCGAGACAGGGTTTCTCTGTGTAGCTTTGCGCCTTTCCTGGAACTCACTTGGTAGTCCAGGCTGGCCTCGAACTCACAGAGATCCGCCTGGCTCTGCCTCCCGAGTGCTGGGATTAAAGGCATGCACCACCACCGCCCGGCACCACTGATCTTTTAAAAAAAAAGTAAAAATAAAAAAATAAAAATCTTGCTACCGTTCTGTTAAAAATGAGCAGATTCCTGACACTTAGAACTGAATGGCAGGAAATGTCCTGCACAATTTCCCTCTGTCTACTTCACTCCTGTCCTTCCTCATGATCACCAGGCTCTAGCCACACTGACCTCCTTTGGGCTCCTGTCATCTGAAATCTCTGCTTGGCTCTCCCTTCTTGTCACTTCAGCATAAGCATCACACTCTCCAGGTGCCCTATCCCACTCCACATCCCCCCAGCTCGAGGTCTCTCCCACACTGCCTGTTTTGACTGTCCTCATGGAGCGCACCTAATACCCTATTTATCTGGGGACTAGCTTCTTTGCCACTTCATCATTCACAGTACTTAATGTGGAGGGAAAGCCATTATTAAGAGGCGAGAACTGGAGCCAGTTGCTATTGGAGACTTTTCACGAGCCTGGTCCAGAAACCTCAAGTGGTAGCCTCAGAGTGCTGTGACCTGACACCACGGAACTACAGACCCAAGCCTTTTGACCAGGACTGACCTTTGACCAACCAGGATTCTCCTTATTTGTGTAACCTGATCTGCACGGCCCTGATGTGCATGGTCCTTATTTGCATGGCAGGGCTTGTACAAATGGAAATGATATGTGCAGTGGCTCACATTAATCACAGAACTGCACAACAGGACTATCCTCCTTCATATGGCATGAGTCACATTCCAAGAAAAATGCACACAAGGAATCTCACCCTAATGGAAGAATTATGTATCTCAAGTACAGACAGACAGGTAGACACACACATACTCATCTCCTTACCCCACATTGGACAATACCCTAGTTACTATCCAGAATGGCACCCTGTCTGTCAATCCCTTTCCAAGGCTATAATGTGAGTTTATTATAGTTATAGTATGCTTAGGTAAGAACAGAGGATCTCCAATGTGATCTGCAACGGCAATTTGTATATAGTGCCAGATTTTTTCTGAATGAAATTTCTAGGAAAGGTCATTTATGCCAGACAGTGGATGAGAAACATAGAAGGCATCTCATAGCCTGTGACACTCACCCAAGTGTGTCACTCACCCAAGATGTCAGGTCACTAAAATATCTTTGTCACAGCAGGTTCAAGGAACCAGCTGTAATTTATCATTTATTAATCTGTATGTGTCTATCTGTATATATGTCTATCTGTCTCTGTCTCTGTCTCTGTCTCTCTGTCTCTCTGTCTCTGTCTCTGTCTCTCTCTCTCTCTCTCTCTCTCTCTCTCTCTCTCTCTCACTCTGTGTGTGTGTGTGTGTGTGTGTGTGTGTGTGTGTGTGTGTGTGCGTGCTTCCCATTGTATAGGTAAAGACAGAGGGTAGAGGTCACTGCTCCAAAGTCAGTTCTCTTCTGCCACCTTGTGGGATCTAGGGATTGAACTCAGGTCATCAGACCTTCATGCAAATGACTTCATGCTCTGAGCCATCTTGCCAGTTCAAATTCTATTTATTTTTAAAAATTTTATTGCCATATATAACTTTTACATAATACCAATAACGCAGAGGTCATAAGAAAATAAATACAATTCATAGTTCTGGAACACCGTAGGAAAGGTCAGAGTCTACACTCAAATTATTCCCTCTCATGGATGTGTGCACTGATAGCTAGATGCTTGTAGACATATGTGAATAAGTATGGGTATATTCAGTCAAAAAGGTAAATTTTTATACATGAAGATGAGCTTATTTCCATCAAAAAAATCCCTGGAAAATATCCACCCATCAAAGAGAAAGCTTCTCCCCAGCCCCTGGTGCCTGCAGCGCTATTATTCAAGCATCCAAACCAGGCTGAAATCTCTCTTCTAAGATCAAAAGTTACCTGTGATAGAAGCCATGAAAATGATTCTTGCCTTTAAATAAAACCTCAACGTTAAGAAGCCTTGACAAATTCATCTCCTCCTTCATCCTCACAGAGACAATCCTTCCCATTTAGTAGGTGGGGAATCTGAGCAACTAAAATCTTGGACAACACACGGCAGCTAATTTTAACCCATCCAAGATCACATTCTGTCTCTTTGGGCTCAAAGAAGAGACAAGAATCTAGGACACTATACTGTACACTTGTTTAAAATTTTATTGCAAGTAGTTTAGGCTGGCTTCCAACCTGCTATGTAGCTGAGGACAACCCTGAACTTCCAATCCTCCTGCCTCCACCTCCTGAGTGCTGGGATGGAACTCGGTGCTTTGTGCATGTTAGGCAAGCACTCCACGAACTGAGTTATGTTCCCATCCCTAAGCTGTTCACTTCTGGTGGTGCAAAGATAACAGGCTGTATTTGAAAGGGACCCCAGGAGAGCGTACATTTTATGCCGCTGCAGATATACAGGTAGGGAGAAAACTTGTCCAACTTCGGGCAGAGTCTCCAGTGATCATCTCTCCAAGGCCTCTTGCTGTTCTCCTCTCCTCCCTAAGCTACTCCTTCTCATCCATCACCAGACTCAGATCAAATTTCCAAGTTATTAATCTTTTGGAGTTGTGCTGTCTCAGCAAGAAGGCAGCAAGGTGACTGCTGAAAACCCAGGAGAGGACAAAGGAAAGCTGGAGATGGGCAATGAGACAGAGAACAAGGGGAGCTCAAGTTGGAGGTTGCAGCAGAGAACCACACAGAGAGGCTAGCAGGTAACATTAGGTCTAGGACAGAAAGGAAAATGCAGGCATGAAGCCACTTAAAACCACAACCCATCAACCCTCACATTATCCAGCAACCACTATAGGACAACCCCAAATATAAGGCTTGACATTGGGCCATTCATTTTCAAACTGTGAAGCATAGACATCAATAGATTCAATAGTCAGAAACCCTTTTATCTAAAGTTCAGCTAAAAACTACCTTAGGCATCTTACTGTAGGTGTCTTGAGTGTGCCGAAGGCTGCCTGGTATCCAAGCTTAAACCAGATAGTATGTTCTGGGCCTTGAACTACCTGGACCTTCCTGTTCCCAAGTGCTAGGGTTCAGGAATCAGCAACAATGGGCCTGAGCTCAGTAGTTTGGTTCCACTTGGACCAGCTTGCCTACTATGGTGCTTAACTGGGTATTTAGTCCCTAATCAAGCCATTGACTCAGCCCTGAGCATTTCCACACATTCTGTCTGTTCCCACTCAAAGCCAGATGGAAACAACACAAACCTAAGACAGAATTAACTCTAACTACAGTAACTGGTGAGTCTTAACCCTAGGCAGAGGAAGGGTTAGCTCACCCACTTAATGAGTATTGAAGGACCTACTATGTACCAGATTCTGTACTGGACACTAGGGATGTTGTGCTTGGCAGATAATCCCTGGGAGATAAGTATATCAAGGGTAAAGCAACAACAATTTTGCATTTACTGTGATGATTTAACCTCAAGCTTAAATTCATTCCACTCTTTCCCAAATATTAGCTCATAACCTGCATGTTTGGGCTGAGCCTCAATTCTACCCACAGACTGATCCAGGCTGGAAGTGTCTGTGTGCCAATTAAAAACCTGGAGGAATAGCAGGAAGATTCTTCAAAACCGATTCATGCAACACTGGGGATTGCCTGACAAGTTGCAGGAGTCATCACTCAGTGCGTGGCAACATGGGAAAAAATTAATGTGTCCCCATCAATACTGCAGCAGACAAAAACAAACACTTAGAGACAGTCTAGTGCAGTGGTTCTCAACCTTCCTAATGCTGTGACCCTGTTATACTGTTCCTCATGTTGTGGTGACCCCCAATCATAACATTATTTTCATTGCTACTTCATAACTGTAATTTTGCTGTTGTAATGAGTCTTAATGTAAATATCTGGTATGAAGGATATCTGATATGAAGCCCCTATGAAAGAATCATTCGACCCCAAAGGGGTCGTGACCCATGGGTTGAGAAACGCTAGTCTAGTGCATTGGCACTACTCAGGAGTGGATGATGAGGCCTACTGTGCATATACCCAATCTTTAAAGGAGTAGAGAAAAGGAGGTGGGAACACAGATCCTGTGGGCAACCACAAGATACCCTAGAGATAGTGGTGGGATCTAAAGAAACGCTTGAAAAATTTCCCGGGAAGGAATAGAAGTTGAAGGGTCAAGATAACGGGAAAGACAAAGGAGATTTCATACACAAGCCTGTCAGACTCTGGGAATTAGATTCTGAAGACCAGATTTAGTTGAGAGGCCTGATGAAGACCAGAGAGATGGCTCAGTGGATAAAGGCACTTACCACCAAACCTGATGATTTGAATTCTATCCCTGGATCTCACAGGGTGGAAGAGGTGACCTGACTCCGAAAAGTTGCCCTTTGGCCTTCTGACCTCCACAGGTGCACTGTTACATGCATGCCCCTCCCCCCCCAGACTAAATAAATGTTCTGTGTGTGTGTGTGTGTGTGTGTGTGTGTGTGTGTGTGTGTGTGTGTGTGTGAATTAAAGAATATTCAACATGATTTTTTTAAAAACAGAGGTCTGACAAGTGACTTTGGATGAGTAGATTCTCTGGTGATAGCTAGAAGAACAAGAAGAGAATGGGGCTATTTTATGGCCAGACCTCAATGCCAAGCAGAAGGTCCTATGAACAAGAGAGTATATGTTCACGTTCAATTCAGTTTGGAAATGTTAATTAAGGCTCAGCTGCGAGTGGTCCATTCATTTGTGTGTACACAGAGCTTAGTCCTAATCCCTTACTAATACTCAGTGTGGGAGGAATCAGAGCAGGTGGGAAGTAGAAGAGAAAGGCCAGAGAAAATGGAGAGGCTCCACTAGCTATTCCTAGCCGAGAGTGCAATGATGAGACCTGGGGAACTCGGACAACCCCCCAGAAATAGACCTTACCAAGTTACTGTCAACAAATCTAATAAAAACAACCCCATAATGTTGACTTCACTTTGTGACTAATTGAAATTTTGAGAGAATTTCTTCCCTGGGGAGACTAATAATGGGTTTCCCCCTCCCATAAGTTCCTAATGACAAACCAAAGTATAATTCCATCCAAGTTCATCCTGGGGAACCAGCAAGGTTATTCAGCTTACTTACAGCACATGTGTAAGGGATTGCAGGCAGGAGCATAGGTGACCCCAAAGCAGAACCCTGAAGGTCTGCACCGGTGTGGATGATAATGTCCAATGGTCACAGAAATAGAACTCCTGTTAGCCTTGCCCAATCTATATACTCTAACACTTTTTTATATGCTGAGGCCACCCACACAATTAGGGCAGAATTGTGTACAAATAATTGGCTGGAAGAAGAGGCTAGAATCTCAGATGAGGGTCCAATGACCTTCCCCTTTTCTATGAGGGAACCCCAGCAGTCACCAAGCCCAGCTGTGATATTTTACAAGCTGACCCAATGAATGAGGAGACCGATTTGCTCAGAGGACCACACGCTATCACAGGATGTCACCCTTTCTAGCCTCTAGTCTTCCCTCAGATCTTCAGGGAATTCAGACTAAAAGGTTGAGTGATGATGAGGGGGTTAGGTTGCAAGGGCTGGCTCCCTAGCCATTGAACTAAATCTCTGAGGGAGGATTTCTTCTCGGGATTCTTTAAAGCCCAGGAACGCAGACCCGGCCATTGTATTCCAGTCCCACCTGGCTTTGCACTAGGCAAGATACAGGCAAAAGGATCAAGGAGAGGAACTAATTCACAGCAATTGAGGTTAATCCCACTCACAGCCTCAGCCCATGTTAGTAGCTAATCCAGCCAGAGCGGCTTTCACGGGGAGCTCTGATAAACCCTTTAGCCTCGGCAACTCCGCATTCACGAGGAGTGTCGTCAGTAGCTCACGAGATCGGAAGCCCGTCGGGGTTTGACAGGCATGTCAGCACAAACCATGTTGCCCGTCACTACCCCAGGGAGGGCCTCCCAGACACGCCCTAGCCAGGGCTGAATGTCATCTACTGAGGTTCTCCACGGTTTTAAACCAATCACTGCAGCTCTTGGAATCTTAAATCACCCCAAAGACTCTGTGTGTGTGTGTGTGTGTGTGTGTGTGTGTGTGTGTGTGTGTGTGTGTGTGTGTGTGTGTGTGTGTGTGTGTGGTGTGATTAAATTAGCATTCCTGATCAGACTATAGAATCCATAAGATTTGGAATTTGGCCTTAGGTCTTTTCTCATCATCTTGCACAGTGCCAAGGATGGAGCATGGCATAGTGTGGGAACTAGAAAAGGTTGTGTGTGTGTGTGTGTGTGTGTGTGTGTGTGTGTGTGTGTGTGTGTGTGTGTGTGTGTGTGTGTGTTGATAGGTACATGTATGTGTGTATGCCTATAGAGGCCAGAGGTCAACATCAGGCATCTTCTTCAATTTCTTTCTGAATTATTTTTGAGACAAAAGCTCTTATTGGACTTGGAGCTCACTGATTCAACTAGACTGGCTGACCAGCAAGCCCAGAGATCCTCCGATCTTCACCCCGAAGCCCCAGCCCTTGGATTACAGGCAGGCACTATCATGCTGGACTTTCTTATGTAGGTTCTGGGCACTGAACACAGTTCCTATCACTTACATAGCAAGCATTTTACTGACTGATAAGCCCCCTAACCCCCTTATTGGTTTATTAATAGCACCATGATCTCTTAGATACCAGACTTCATGGGTCCACTAGAGACATGGAGGTTGAGTGTTGGGTTCTCTGCTGTCTTCCTGGCTACCATAGGGCTGCTCCCTTAGCTTCTGGTTAGTCCATCTTCTACATGGAATCCAAGATCTTCCTAATTCCATTCACTCCTGGGCAAAACTGCATAGAGCTTGTTGAACTCCACTCTCTTAGCATATTCTTATCAGGTAATTTTCCATTTTAACCATCTTTCTAAGAACAACTCAGCAGTCCTATTTGCATTCCCAATATCATGCCAGCAATACTACAGTCCATTTCCAGAACTTTTCTCATCCTGAACAAGCTGCCACACCCATAGGCTACATACAACTCATTCTCCTACCTCCCTAAGCCTGGTAACTTCCATCTACTTCCGGTGAATATGATTTCCAAATTCTAGGTATTTCATATAAGTGGGATAATAGCCATACCAGTGGATGTAAAATGATATCTCATGTTTCAATTTGTATTTTCCTAATGATTCATGATATTGGATTGTCTTTGCACATGCTTATTGGCCATTTCTTCATCTTTCTTACAGAAGTGTTTATTCAAGTCTTTTGCCCACTTTTTAATTTGCTATGTTATTTTGTAACTGGTTGTAAGAAGTTTTTATGTATCTGGCATAGTAACCCATTATCAGATATATGATTTGTGAATATTTTATCCCGTTGTATGGATTGATTTCTTAATATAGTATTTACTAATTTTTAATTCATACATTCAAATGGCATACAGTGTGCCCCAAATCTGAACCTCTTTTCTGTGTGTCCTGCTTTCTCATGGAACCCATCATCCCAATGTAGTCACACTAGCACCTGGCTGTGGAGGAGGCCTTCTGTCCTCCTCACAACAGCACCAAATCATAGCTTTTCTTGTCCATCATTATCATCCCCATCACCACCATATCATGACCATCATAACTACTGCCATTATCACCATCACCGTTATCACCATCATCACCATCCCTGCACTGGTTAATTGTTGTCGACGTGACACAAACTTGAGTCACCTGAGAAAAGCAAACCTCAGTTGAGGAATTGCCTCCATCAGACTGCCCTTGTGCATGCCTATGGGGTATCTTTTAAATTAATGATGGGTGTGTGAGGGCCCGAAACAACTGTGGATGATGCCACCCTTGGGCAGGTGATCCTGGGCTGTGTTAGAAAGCAGGCTGAGCAAGCTAGTAAGAAGCATGTCTCCATGACCTCTGCATTGGTTCCTACCGCCAGGTTTCTGTCCTGAGTTCCTGCCCTGGTTTTCCTCAGTGATGGACTATCACCTGGAAATGTAAGATGAAATAAACCCTCTCGTGCCCAAGTTGCTTTTGGACATAGTGTTTAGCACAGCCATAGAAAGCAACTAGATCTATCACCATCACCATCATCACAGTCCCTATTATCACCATTGTTATCCCTATCACTCTTACCACCATCACCAGTGTTATCACCATCACCATGCATTAACATCACCACCACCATCACCATTGTTATCACTATCACCATCGACAGTATTATCACCATCACCATTGCATCACCATCATCACCGCCTGCACCATCACCATCATCACTATGGTCATCACCATCAGCACCAGCACCACCACCAGCTCTAACTGCCATCTTGTATTGTTATTTTGTGATGTGCCAGAATCTCTTAATAGAACTTCAGCTACATCTTCTCTCATCTTTCATATCAGATCTTAACATTTTGCTTCATTCATCCCACTTGAAAGTCAAGGAAACAGACTCGAGCTAGTGACATAGTGAAGGCCATTCAGTGACAGCTCTTCCTATCCATGTTTGTTTATACTTTTTCATGAGAGGAATGCATCCGCTAATCCAAACTAAAATTCGAAATGATTTTCCTCTAGCCAAGCTAAAGGCCTGTTAACAGCCAGACATTCCTCAAGCAGATTCCCATTAAAGATGGACATTTTAGGCAAGAGTCAGGGTATTTCAGAGTCGATAGAACATGCAAAATTATTCCCATAAGCAATAGTAATTCTCAGACAAGTGTGCTGACTACTTTGCAGGCAAAGAAAAGAAAGGTCCTTTCTATCCATTCAGCCTCGTCTATTCCTTGGAATCCCTGGGCAAGGGAGGAAGCTTGCAAAGCCCTCCAGGCTCTGTGTGACCCCAGTCACTTCAGCTACTGTATGGAGATTGGGGACTGTACAGTGTCTCATGTTACAGACTGAACCATAAATTACATACTGAATGCCCACCTTCAATGTGATGGTATTTGGAAATGAGGCTATTTGAGGTAGTGAGGGCTTATAGATCATTAGTCCATCACCACCAAATGGATTAATGTCTTCACAAACGAAGGAGGAACACTGAAGTGGCCCCCTCCCCTCTTTCTTTCTCCCCCTTCCCACCCATGGCTTTTCTGGTAAATGGATGTAAAACACAGGTCACCACCCACAGGTCACCACCCACAGGTCTCCAAATGCTGCCTTGTGTTCTCAGTATGCCATCCTACCTCGAATGAAAGGACAAAAGACTTAATACAGCCTATAAGTGAACCAGATAGGCACGAGGTCTTTAAGCTAACACATAGGCCAGTCACATGATGGTTTTATTCTTTATCACACTAAATTGGAGATAACATGGTGTTTTATTTGCTGCCCAGAATAATATTCCTATAATTTCCAGTGCTGTGGATTTATGGCTAGATTGACAAGCTTGAAGGCATCCTTTGTGCCATTGACAGGCTGGGCAAGCTTGAGGATATCGACTGAATGCTCTTCACTTTGTTTCCTGCACTAGGAACACAGTGGGAGCCACACCTGCTAATTACTATTTTGTTAGGCAGAAAATATAGTGACATAGAATGAAAAGAAACGCTAATTCCCAGTAATAGCAGAGGCGCCTGAATTGGACTGGCTTAGGCCCAGATGATAATTACAACCCAGGGATGAAATAATTTATGAAACATGGTATTTTCAGGCAGTTGGCACTGAGAGTGATCCAAGCCGGACACCCTGGAAACACTGTCCGTTCTACCTGTGAAGGAAGGAAGCTGTGTGAGGTAAGGCCTGCGTTTGTTTTGCTGTTTTCCTGGGGGCATTTTTTCTCATCCACATGGTGCAGCCTGGATAGAGTCCAAGGACAATGCTGCTGTTGTGTGGGCTAAGGAAATTCAAGGATTTCAGTGCTACTATAGTGGAAACAACTGACAAAGAAAACTCAGGAAGGAGAGAAGCTACCAGGATGATACCAAGAACTTGAAAACATGTGCCCCTTAAATATTTGACCAGCTCTTGAATGGGACATGTAAGGGAGCCGCCACACAATGAGTCCCTGAGGAAAGCTGATGGCTAGAACTTAAATTAAGCCTTTCATTCCTTTGTTTATATAGAGACAAGTTCTCCTGTAGCCCAGGCTTGCTTCAAACTCACTATATAGCGAAGGATGACCTTAGACTCTTAGTCCTCCTTCACCCACCTCCCAAGTGCTAGGATTATTGACATGTACTGTCAGGTGCTGGGGCTTGAACCCAGAGCTTCTTGCTTGTTAGGCAAGCACTCTAAGAACTGAGTTATACACTCAGGCCCAATCTTAAAAGACAATAATTAGGGCCTAATCCCGCTGTGGTGGTTTGAATAAAAATGGCTCCCATAGGCTAATAGGGAACGGCACTATTAAGAAGAGATGTGGTCTTGTTGGAGTAGGTATGGCTTTGTTGGAGGAGGTGTGTCACTAAGGGTAGGCTTTGAGGTCTCAGAATGCTCAAGTCAGGCCTAGTGTAACAGTTCACTTCCTGCTGCCTGCCAATCCAGTTATAGAACTCTCAGCTCATTCTCCAGCACCATGTCTGCCTGCATACCGCCATGCTTCCCACCATGAAGATAATGGACTAGCCCTCGGAAACTGTAAGCCAGCCCCAATTAAATGTTTTCCTTTATAAGAGTTGCCATGGTCATGGTGTCTCTTCACAGCAATATAAACCCTAAATAAGACATCCACCATACTGGAAAGCTTGAGAGTCATCATTAACATGATGTTATTACTCCAGAAGATCATGTTGCAACTTCAGGTACATCCAGCCTATGGCCCATGGGTTGTATATAGCCAAGGATAGACCTATGAAAGTAGCCCAACACAAAATCATAAACTTATATGAAACACTGCAAGATTCTTTTCCCCCTGTTTTCATTACTTTATTACCTAATAGCTACCAAATTATTTTTTTTCTTGTTTTTACATCCTGACTAAAGCTTCCCCTCCATCCCCTCTTCCCAGGCCTCCCCTTCCTTCCCCCCTCCTCATCACATTCACTCCTCCTCCACTGTTTCTCCTCAGATACAGATGGGCATCCCATGGATATCAGCCAGCCATGGTATATCAAGCAGCAGTGAGACCAGGCACCTCCTCCTCCAAGGTTGGATGAAGCAATCCTGCAGGAGGAATAGGTCTCAAAATCAGACAACAGAGTCAGAGACATTCCCTACTCTCACTGCTAGGAGTCCCACATGAAGACCAAGTAACACAACTGTAGCATATATGCAGAGAGCCTGAATCAGTCCCTTAAAGGCGACGTGGTTGTGAGTCCCTACGAGGCCAGGTTAGCTGGTTCTGTGGGTTTTCCTGTGGTGCCCTTGACACTACTGGGACCTACAATCCTTACTCTCCCTCTTCTGCAGCATTCTCTAAACTCTGCCTCATGTTTTACTGTGGGTCTCTTCATGTGTTTCCATCAGTTGCTAGGTGAAGCCTGATGACAGTTGGGCTAGGCATCAATCTATGAATGTAGCAGCATATCATTAGGAGTCACTTAATTGCCTTTTTTCTGCCATTCATGTTTGGTTCTATCTTAGGTCCCTGGGGTATTCCACTTCTAGGTCCTGGCCCTCAGTGGGGAGCTCCCTCTCAGGGAATGGGTCTCCAGCTGTGCCAGTCATCAGTTGGTCGTTCCCACAATTTCTGTGTCATCTTTACCCCAGCATATCTTGTAGGCAGGACAAATTGAAGATCGAAGGGATTGTGGCTAGGTTGGTGTCCCAGACCCTCCACCAGAAGTTTTGCCTGGTTACAGGAGATGATTGGTTACAGGAGATGGCTGGTTCAGACTCCATATCCCTTATTGCTAGGAGTCTTAGCTAGGGTCCCCCTCATATATTCCTGGGAGCTTTCATTGCTCTAGTTTCTAGGTCATCCCAGAGATGGCCCCAGATTCCAGTTGTCCTCCAACCTCCTCCCACCTGATCCCTCCTGTTCCCATCCCCATCCCCGCCTTCCAGGTCCCTCCCTCTGTGAGATTCTTTAAAAAGTAACTCAATGACATATTTACCGAGCATGAACTTTGTAGGTGACATTATGTGACAATGTCAAAGGCTTGGCCACACCTCAAGAGGAGCTTCATCAGGACCAAGGCATTCTTCTTAGGACTAAATGCAAAACCCATCTTGACAGTAATAGGAATCTACTCTTCCCACAGGGAACATGAACATTCAACAACTTAGCTGCCTGTACAGCAAACCCTGGAGGAAGAAGTCAACCCAAAAAGCATCTAGAGCATGACATCCATGATACCAACACTACAAAAGTCAGAGGAAGAAGGTGAGGAGACCCCACAATGTCCCCAGTGTCATCAGTAAACAAGAACTCCAAGGCTGCTCCCATCTCTGTATTCAAAAATATGAAGGGGAGGAGTCAGAAAGACTCTTTGTGAAGAAAGAAGGGGGGGTCTACAGAAAAATCTACAAAAAGAGCCAAGAGGCAACTCCAGCAGGATGCCCATCATATGAGGTATGTAAGATTAATTAGATAGAATTTATGGTAACCATATGCACAAAGAATAACGGACTTGAAGGAGATGAAGAGAAATGATCATGTCAGAAGAAAGCGAGAAGCATGCTGGGAAAAATATGCAGAAACTGTGGGGATCAAGCACCCCAGCATCTCAGTGCCCCAGGGTGATCAAGCACTCCTGCACTTGACTGACCCAGCAGAACCAGGAGGCCCAGCACCTTTGAACTGGGCACCTTGTAAGGAGATGAGAGGAAAACAATGGGGAGAACATAATGGGAAAAGGTGACTGGAAATGTTCCAAAGGTGGTGAGTAGGTCATTTCAGAGATATAAAAATCAAGCAGAGCCCCCACACAGCATAAACATAAAGAAAAGCATGCATCAGAGTCAAACTGCTCACATCAAGAAAAAACATCTTAAAAGCAGCCAGGGAGTGTGTGTGCAAGGCAAACAGGGGGCACCAAATGCTCGTGGCTGCTTCCCTGCCAGGGAAAACAGATGCAGCAGCCTAGGGAGTGGCACCCAGTGCCAACGACAGGAACACTGCTCATCCACAGTTCCACAGCCAATGAAAGCATGCTCTGAAATGAAGGTAAAATACAACTGTTATTTAAATGCACGTAAGTCGAAGGCTTAATTGGCAGCAGACGAGCAAGATCAATAGAAGAAGAAGGTGTTCACTTTTTATCGGGGAGACATCAAAACCACGATTCTGTAAAAAGCACACTAGAAGTGCAAGACTACAGGGAGGGCAAGATGTTAGCTTCTGATTTCTTCAGAAGACAACCCACAAACCACCAACAAATGTAAAAGTCTTCTGGAAGTCAGCGTGTCTTGTCTTACATACAACACAAAATGAGCGATTCATAGAAGAAAAAGGTGTATCAATCACGCTATTAACATTTAAATTTTCTCTACGAGAGGGTTGGGAGACTGAAAACAGAAACCACAGACTACAGGAAATATTTGTATAAGTCAGGTCTGATGAGGGAGTATCCAGAGTATATAAATAGTGTTCAAATTCCAACAAAAATAAACTCAAACATTGACAGTAGTGAACAACAAACCTGAACAGATACATCACCAAGGAAAGCGTGGTGGATACAACAGCAGCAACAACAAAAGCAACAAAATGCATGCAGTGTCATTAGCCATGAGAAATAGGCAAATCTAGACTCGGCTCACACCTGCAATCCCAGCACTTGGGAAGCAAAGGCCCGCAGAGCACAGAAGCTTCAAGACCAGCCAAGATTAAGTAGCCAGTTCCAGGCCAGACAAGATGCTAAAATCAGGCAGAAAACAACAAACAAACAAACAAAAAGGCACATTCAAATTAAAGCTCTAACAGTCTTCTACTAAATCCATGTCCTCATTTTCTTTATTCTATTGCTGTGATAAATACCTTGTCCAAAGCAAGTGGAGGAGAAAGGATTGTTTTATGCATCTACACCACAGTCCACCTTAGGGGAAGTCAGGGCAGAAACTCAGAGGTAGGAACTGAAGCAGCAGCTATGGATGAATGTTTCTTACTGGCTTACTTTTAGGCTTGTGTTCCCCTATCTTTATTATACCTTCCAGGACCACCTGCCCAGGGGTGGCACTGCCCACAGCAAGCTTGGTCCTCCCACACCAATCGTTAATCAAGAAAACGCTCCCACAGACTTGCCCCCTGGGCCAATCTGATGGAGGCTTTTCCTCAACTAAGATTCCCTCTTCTTCAGTGAAATTAATTTGAGCCAAGTTGACAAAACAAATAAAACTAACCAGCATCATACCTCCTAGAGAGGCACTTGCTCCCAAAAGAAACAAGAAAAAACAGAAACAGTACAGGAGGAGGTGGCAGGTGGCATATACCTGTGTGCTGGGTTAAACATACCAGATGATCACAAACATTCTGGTCTAAGACACACAGATTAGTTCTCTTAAAGTTCTGGAAACTACAAGTCCAGACATAAGGTATGAGCAGGAATGTGCTTCCTCCTGCAAAGGCTCTTGGGAAGGGTCCTTTCTTGCCTTTTCTTAGTCTCTGTCATCACTGGCAGTTGCTGGCATCCCTTTGATTACACAAGGATCCACAACTTTCACCAATCTTCACATAATGGCCTTCCCTCTATTTACTCATCACCAGATTTCTCTTTCTTTGTAGGACAGCTGTCGCTGGATTGATGGGCCACTCCATTCTAGTAAAACTTCATTTTAGCATCTCTATAAAGACCTTCTTTCCAAGACCAAAGGTCAAGACTGCAGCATGTCTTTTAAAAAGACACAACACAGAACAACAGTCAGTTATATAGAGTTCTTAGAAGGATGAAAATTGAGTAATTTGTTTTTAAAGCAAGAGGGTGGTGCTTTATACCATAAAGCCAGATACATGTGCCTGCCATACTCAATGCATTGAATATTTATATCTATCCCAAATTCATATGTGACTCAAATTCATAATATGACTTTATTTGAAGGAGGTTTAAGAGTTAGTGGGGTTTGAGGGTGGAGTCACCCAGAACGGAATTAGTGCCCTTTAGAAAAGACTGGAGAGAGCTTTCTTTCTTTCTTCTCACCATCTGGGGACTTAAGAAGCCAGCAACTATAACTGAGAAGAAGTACCTTCCCAGAAGGCCATTATACCGACTGCTTAAGTACATACTTCCAGCTGTGGGACAATAGATTATCAGCCAAACAAGGGTCATCCAGTTCAAGACACCAGCCTGTGGAATGGTGCTACCCTCCTTTACAGTAGGTCTATGCCAAATACACAATAATACAGGAAGGGAACCTGGCAACTTCATTTTGAACACAATAAGTCTTTTGTTTACGAGGGCTATGTCATCAAATGTCTTCAGATCCACTGCAACTCACACAAGGGACAAATGTGAACCCCTGAGAATGGCCCTCTAGCCTCTGTCTTCATAGTCACAGTCTGGGTCAGACACAGTATTAACGCTCAAGGGAACAGATGTGAACAAAAGTTTCTGTAAATAACTGCAGCTTCCACTGGACCATCTGCAAGGCTGATTTACAGATTAGAACTTCAAGGATGTGGAGAGATTGGAATGTTGCAAGTGTAGAGCCAAATTACCATTGGGCATGTTAAGCTTTCCTTACTACCTATACATGACCCTCTTCTGTACGTGACCTAACATCTTTGTGACCAATAGGTAAATCCTTTGGAATGTAAAAATAAAATCAACAACAACAGCAATGAAAATCTCTAGTTTCCACCAACCAGGAGTCTAGTAATGTTTTAGAGGGCTTTGCTGTAGCCCTCCTACCAGATATCTTTTGCTGTTGTATTTGAAAAGTGCCTTGATTTACAACTGTAGAGTCCAAGGAAACACTGAAGGAAGATCCCAGATTCAAATAGTATGTAAGAGCAAAGAGCGTTTATTAATATTCCAGCATACAGGTGGTGTCGTTCACCTGTACAAAATGGCGACGACCCCAAGAGGAGTGTGTAGGCTCCTTTTAACTGTAGCTAAGGGGAGTTTTAGGGACAGTTAGGTCATCTCAAATATGATTGGTTAAGCAAGCAGCAGTTAACACTTGTGTATTTTTAATTCGCTGAGGTTTAATTTTTGTCATTTTGGGGCATACTTGCACAGCTTGGGCAAGCCCAGACGTGATTCAGAAGGGGGCTGCCAGATTTGTTCTTGAGACACTGTGAGGCTGACTTAGACCCTCAGTGTTCAATCTCTCCCTTAACCCTGAATGTAAGGGCATTGTGGATAAAAGGCCCTATATTGGGAGAGACACTTGTTTGTCCTTCTCAGAGAACTGGAACCTAAATTCAGTTGTGAAGGTGGGGGAGTTTAACGCCTTCAACAACTTCCCTTGTTCTGTTACTGTAAAAACCTTATCAAACTCTTACTACCTTGGAACATAGAAATTAAGGCTACCTAAAGCTGTGTTCCTGGGCCATTGTCACTTATATTTGGAAAAACAACAACCACAACAAAATAAATAAATAAATTACCCTAACTCTTAGCGTCTTTGAGGTAAGAGTTACGTTTTTGTGCTAACAGCTAAATGAAAGGATAAGAGAATGAATTCAATTAGTGAAAGCCTACTTCCCCTTGATGTATAAGACCCCCAAGCCCACCCCCCTTACTCTTTTGAAACAGAGTCACCTCTTCACTGAGTATTCTCAGGGTGGAAGGGAGGCTAGTACCTCAAAAAGCTGGGTATTTCACTGCTGTTGAGCTTATACTAAGAAAAATGTCTTTCTCTGCTGTCCTTTCAGCCTACCGCAGGACCTCACTGTGCAATGACAAGAATAATAACCCCTCTTCTGCATGGTTGGGGTTCAGCCAGTCACTGTGAACCAGCTCTGGGGGTGGGAGGGGGGGGGGGGACACCTGCCTCCAGTGCAAACCTGAAGTGAGAGCCAAGAAACTCCCAAATCAAGACAAACAGCATCTCCACAGCAACACTGAAGAATCCAGTCAGCATACTGCAGCCCACTAGGGCGAGCCCTAGAAAGCTTAATGGAGATTTCCTCTTAGGGCTGAACCTTAGGGTTACATCTCAAGCTTCCCCAGACGACAGTTTATTTTTTAAGGGATGTTTTTGTTTGGTCTTTAACAACCCAGAAGCCAAGGCCTCCTACACAGGAATAACAAATGAATCCTCCTGCCAGCATGCCCTGAAGGTTGCTTTTCCATCAAGCAAACACGCAGTCTCTCCTCTGGTAATAAAGTAGCCCCAAGGATTACAGCTTACCTTTTCCCTAAGTGAAAGCAAATGTCTCAGAGCAAGGATGCACTTAGTCAGCTGTGACGACTACCTGGCCAGCACAGGCAACACTAAAATGGGAGACTTCCATTGAGATTTTTTTATGTGTGTGCCATCCTTCCTGTCACTTTCTTCCTGTGGTCATAATTATCCAAAGAGCATTTGTGGAGCTGGGAGAAGCCTCAATTAGTGAAGTGTTTGCTCTGTAAGCTGGGGAACCCAAGTTCAATCCCTGGAACCGACATGAACAGTCAGGCGGCATGGCGGCCCTCCCACTGCAGAGGGAGAGGCAGGTGGGTCCCTGGGGCTCAGTGGTCAGCCAGCCTAGCCTAATGGCGGAGTGAGATTCAGTGACAGACCCTGTCTCAAAAAGCAAAGGTGGACAGCATTCTTGAGAACAACACTCAAGGTTGTCCACTGGTTTCCACACACATGTCCTTTCACTCACATTCATGTGTGTACACACACAAACACACACACACACACACACACACACACACACACACACACACACACACACACACACACATGGCTCACAGATACCTGGTACCGGTCATTTCTACTCCTTCACCTTCACGGCAACTTTGCGAAAGAAGTATTTTATTTCCTTTCCATAATTTTTTGAGTCTTTGAGACTCAGAGATAGGTTGCATCCAGCTCAAGGTCACACAGCTAATTTGGGTGGAGGGAGTCTAATCAATGACCTTCTGAAGTCAAGAAGGGACAGTTCCACACATCCTGAGGGACAGTGACAGACAGGTCCTTGAAGCATTAAACCTTCCATTTCATTCATTCCTTGTTGTCTCATCCATATGCTCTTGCCATAATCTGCATTATTATTCATAAAATGTTTTATAAGTCAATCCATTTGCATTTAAATAAGTTTTGGGATAAAATTTAATTGAAGTTTTAAATTAAAATCCATTGGTCACTTAAGGAGCTGAAAATGAAGTCAGGTGTGCACATGCCTGTCATTTGAGTACTTGGGAGGTAGAGGCACGAGGATCAGGAGTTCAAGGCCAGCCTGCAACACAGGAGATGGCAAAAACAACACAAACTCATACCATTGTTATATGTGGAAAACATGCACTCTAAAGCAAAACAGTCCCACGAAGTTCTGGCTGGACTCCCTTGCCTATGAAGAGCCCAGACACTTTGTTAAGGACGGAAATGACCAAGATCTGAAGAGTCCAACAGGGCTGCCTTCAGATGCCCTCAGGAAGACTGGAGCAGCAGAGTTACTCAGGGTCAACACCACCTCCTTCCACATCTGGGTGACATCCAAGCTCCTTGCAGTTCCTCCAGAAGCTGGTGCACCACATGTCCTCAAAGTATCATGAAACAGACGACCAGCAAACAGCACGTGTCCCAGCACACCACCTTCCCATCCTCAGTGCCGTGGGAGGTGGGAGATTTTCACTCTTACCTTGTCTCTGTCCTCAACCAACAGCAGGATCGGAGGCAGATTATAGAAACATTTGGAGCTCCAGTGTCTCCATCTATTAATAAAAGAATTAGCTACCAAGGTGGTGTGTGCCTACAAACCCAGGACATGGTAGACTGAGGCAGGAGGACCATAAGATCACAAGGTTGAGAAAAGTCTAGATGACACTGTGATAGCCTGTCTCAAAAAAACGGGAAAGAGAGTAAGAGAGTAGAGGGAGGGATGGGAAGATAAGATAGAAATAAAGAAGATGATGAGGGGAAGAAGAAGAACAGTAGAATGAGAGAGGAAGGAGAAAGATGGAAAAAGAGGAGGGGCAGGCAAAAGAGTTTTTCTCCGTTTTATTCTATAAGATTCCCCCTATATAAAGCTCCAAATTTCACTTATCTTGCATATTTACACATCTTCTCCGAAATTTGCCACTTACATTTTGAAACAAGGCTCTATTGTCCCTGCACTTTGTCTCTGATATGGGACAAATACAATATGTGTCTCAGAATGTAAGATTTACAAACCTAGCCACTGACTACCGTATCAACCTGCACACAATCCTTCCTTGTATAGAAGATCCTGGGCCATAAATCCATTATTTAATTCAAATTTAATATGGAGAAAGAGTGTAGAGCCTGGTGGATGCATTCTAGCTCAGGCTCTGGCCCACATGGTGCAGAACACTGGCTGGGCAGATATCTTACCCTTTCTGACTTGGCCCTTGTTTCTAGACATGGCTAAATATTTTTCAGCCTCCTATTCTTGGGCTCCTTCAGGGATAAGATGATCTCACAGATGAGGAAACATTTGAAAGAATGCCACCCAAGTCCAGCCTGTCAGAAGATCTCTGCCACTGTCAAATGAGATCAGAGATTTAAGGCCAGTTCCAGAGTGTGATGTAACTTGTCAGCTGACCTTGGATGCCTGGGTCTCTCTTGGCCTATTTCCTCATTTGAATGATAAACCCATTTAGGACCCTTTCATCACCAAAATTATACACTTCTGAGATTGATTTATTGTCAGCTACAATTACCATTACCCACAATACATCAGACAGGATCATAGAAAAGGAGATAAAAAGAAGTAGTACCAGGACTAAAGGGGAGAGGCCCTGGAAGGAGGTGGAAGCTCTGGGTTTGTGTGTCAGCTGTGCCGTGTGCAAGGTCTGTTCCTCTGTACAACTGTCTGTGTCCCACCTCCTTCTCTGTAGTCTCCCCAAGGGACCATCCAGTCCATGTGCTTCTGAGTCCTGGAAATCACTGTCAGACACTGACCAATGAGTGGGCTCCTTTATCCGTAACAGAATAATGGACTCCAGGTTAGTCACTCCCACAAAAAGTTCCAGTGATGTCAATCTCAGGGCTTTGGTGGAACCATGAAGAAGATGTCTTCATGCCCAATTGCCCCACCCACCATAGAGATGGTGTAAGCCTGAGCTCACTGATGGCTGTCTGTCTCCTACTCAGGAAAGATCCTCTTGAGACTGAAATACACTCAGAAGGCAGAGGCGATGCAGACCGCTGACAGAGTCATCCAGGTGTCTAGATGCAGTCCCATTGGAGGCCATACCCAGTGTCACAGGAGCCTGTCAATTGCTTCTTCCTCAGAGCTAGTTTGAGCTGGGTTTCTGTCTCATGTCCCTGAAGAACTTCTCACTGATACACAGAAACTTTGAACTTGCCCATATAGTTCAGGAACTTCCCCCAGAGGTGTCTTTAGGGCCACTGAAGCAATGCTGGAGTAGGTTACTATAACTACAGAGTCACTGAAGTCCTGGGCCCCTTTAAAACAAAGCAAGTTCTCTCTATGTCCTTTATCTACTGGGCTTCACATGAAGTTTGCTTTGAAAGCAATTTTGGGGGATAGTTGACCTCAGAGTTCCCTGAAGATCCCTTTCTGGAATCCAAAAGAACTATCTCAGCCTTATCTGTCCTAGAATAAAAGACAAACCCAAAGGCCAAGAGAATGTGGGATGGAGAGGAGGGGCCATCCAGTCCATGTGCTTGGAAGAGACTTTCACACACAAAAATAGCAAGGGGCTGAACACAGATCAGTAAGAGAGCTTGTAAAAACTTGAGGTCCTGAGTTCAGATCCCAGCATCCACATAAAAGCTGGACAGGGTACTTGACATCCTCCTCTGGTTTCTCTGTGTATGTATCAGTACACACATACATCACATACACACACACAAAAAAAAAAAAAACCCACACAACCACATACCCACTGTCTTAGTTAGGGTTTCTATTTCTGGGAAGAGATACCATGACCACAACAACTCTTATAAAGGAAAAAACATTTAATTTGGGAGGCTCGCTTACAGTTCAGAGATTTAGTCCATTATCATCATGGTGTGACATGGTGATGTACAGGTAGACATGGTGCTGGAGAAGTAGGCAAGTGTCCTACATCTTGGCTTACAGGCAACAGGAAGTGGTCTGAGTGTCACATTGAATGAAGCTTGAACAAAGGAGACCTCCACAGTGACTCACTTCCTTCAACAAGGTCACACCTCCTAATAGTGCCACTCCCTTTGAGGGCCATTTTCTTTCAAACCACCCACTAAATAAATTAATAAAAAAAAAAAAAGGACAACACAACTGAATCCCTGATGGGCCACCATATGAGTCCAAGGATACCGGAAATTTTGATGTTTTTTAATGAGTTCTATGATGCTTGGTATATTAGTTAAGTTTTTCATTGCTGTGACCAAATAATCAAAAATAAGCAACTTGAGGGAGACTGAATTTATTTGGGCTCCTAGTCTGAGGTGACACAGTCTATCATCATGTCAGAGAAGTTAAGTTGGCTAGGGATGAGGCACCTGGTCATATTGTGCCCACTGTCATAAAACACAATGCTCGCCTCACTCTCTCCTTTTTCATTCAGTCAGTGACTACAGGCCATGGACTAGTGCTGCCCATACTTAGGCTAGACCTTCCCAACTCAATCTACCCCAGCTAAAACTCTCTCATACACATGCCCAGAGGTTTGTCTTCTTGGCGACTTCAGAGCCTGCCAAGTTGAGAATCAATATTAACTATCACTATTTTCAATGTGTTTAAGATTTTCTCAAAGCACCTTTGATCCAAGCAAGCTACCTCCACCAAATAAACTGAAAACTTTTACAACAATAGAACCTCTTCCCTACTGAGTCCACAGCAACTCCCAAGTGGGTCTGATCTGCATGCTACTACAAGGCAAGCTTACTGTGCATGTGCACACGTGTGGCTGCCAGGGGACAGCTCCAGAGCTTTCAGGTAGACTCTTCTTTGATGGTATCTATCATCCAGAAAATGTTGAAACTATCTACCATGTAAACACCATGTCAAAGGAAGTGCCACTGTGTATATACGTGTGTGTGTGTATGTACATGTGTATATTTGTGCATGCACATGTGTATATGTATATATGGACGTACACATATATAGTGTGTATATGTGAGTACATGTATGTTTGCATATATGTGCACATGTGTTCGTGAATGTGTGTGTACACCAGTCACTCCCTCTCCCACATTCTTCTCTTTCAATGCTAACAGGTCAATTTCTTCTTCTTTGTGTCCCTTACTTTTCTCCCAAAGAGAAAGAGTACTACATTACAACTGATATTTACTGTGTTCAGCCAGCAGAGAAATAAAACGTTCATGGCCCATTAATCCAGTGTCAACCCTCTGTACACTCCATCTTTGCCTCTGCTGTGACAAGGCAGGCTGTGGAGAGGTTCACATGTTCTTGGCCAAGGAAGGAGCCATTGCCTCTGGTTTCAGAGATCCAATCCCCTACTCTCCTCTGCATGCACCTGACAACCTAGCAACTGGTTCATTCATTGGCTCAGTCACTCATCCACCCATGCATGCATTCATTCATTCATCCATTCATTCATTTGTCAGAGAAGGACATGTAAAACCCTAAAACTGTGCTCAGCCTCAGAAGTACCGAGGCTGCTTCTTCCCTCAACTTCACAGCTAATTTAGGAAGATGTCATTTGTTATTTAATGATGAGGTCTTCAGTTCACTTGCACACAAACACCAATGGTCTCATTTGATCTTTATGACTGAATGTAGCTTGAGTTTTCCTGCCTGGCCCACAGTCAGGACAAATCTCTCTCACCTGCCAGTTCCACAGCCGCTCAGACCCGACCAAGTAAACACAGAGACTTATATTGGTTACAAACTGTATGGCCGTGGCAGGCTTCTTGCTAACTGTTCTTACAGCTTAAATTAATCCATTTCCATTAATCTATACCTTGCCACATGGCTCATGGTTTACCGGCATCTTCACATGCTGTTTCTCATCATGGCGGCTGGCAGTGTCTCTCTGACTCAGCCTTCCACTTCCCAGCTTTATTCTCCTCCTTGTCCCGCCTACACTTCCTGCCTAGCCAATGGCCAATCAGTGTTTTATTTATTGACTAATTAGCAACACATTTGCCATACAGACCATCCCACAGCAACTGAGTCAATTATTCCCTTCAATAAATGAGGAAACTGAGGCCAGAGAGGATTGAGCTAGAGCCAAAGTTAGGTATCAAACAGATTTAACCACCAAGACAAAAAATCTTGAGACCCACCCCCCCAGGATAAGATGATGCAATAGATCAGAACTACAGATATACCAGAATTTCTTGTTAGTGATAGAAGAGAAAGAGGTCAGAGAGGGACAGCCAGGCCTGGTAGGTCTCTGGCCATGTTAACACAAGGTCAGTGTGCTGCTGTTGTTCTTAGTCACATGTGTGTTACATGTGGACATGATCTGTGACTGCCCAAGGCTCTAACAGTTCAGTGCTCAGGAGTTTTCTAAGATGTGGGATTCATTTTTCTCTTGTCCCTCTCCCACTCACATTGATCCGTTCCTTGTCCCAATTAGTTTCTCTTCTACTTTCATGTCTTTTAAAACAATATTTTTATTTATTCTTTGAAAATTTCATACATGTACACAATATATTTTTAATGTGTCTGTGGTGGTTTGAAAAAAATGGCCCCCAAAGGGAGTTGCGCTATTGGAGCTGTGACTTTGTTGAAGTAAGTGTGGTCTTGTTGGAGTAGGTGTGATCTTGTTGGAGGAAGTGTATCAGAGTCAGGCATTGAGGTCTCATATATACTCAAGCCATACCTAGAGTCTCAGTTCACTTCTTGTTGCCTTTGGATCAAGATGTAAGGACTCTCAGCTCCAACACCATGTCTGCCTGTATGCTGCTGCCTTGCTTCCTGGCATGACCATAATGAACTAAACCTCTGAAACTGTAAGCTGCCACCCCAATTAAATATTTTCCTTTATAAGCATTGCTGTGATCATGATGTCTCTTCAGAGCAATAGAAATCCTAACTAAAACAGAAGTTGATACCAGGGACTGGAGTATTGCTGTGATAGGTCTGATCATGCTTTTGTTTAGAAGAATTTGGACTTTGGGAGTTTGGGTTAGGAAAGCAGTAGAATGCTTTAAGCGCTGCTAACTGGGCCATAACTATAGGAGCATGGAAGACAATGATGATAAGAGTGACTTGAACCGTGGGGGACTGACTCAAGAGGTTTCAGAGAAGATGAATTTTGATATGCTGCCTAGAGATCATTCTTTAAATATTTTGATGAAGAAAGTGACTGCTTTTTGCCCTTATCCAAAGAGTCTGCCTGAGGCAAAAGTGAAGAGATTTGGATTAATTCCATTGGCAGAGGAAATCTCAAAAAAGCCTAGTATTGATTCTGTTGTGTAGTTATTACTGGTCACTCTTATACAGATTTATAAAGAAAAGGAGCAAGAAAATGCAAAATTTGAGAGAAAAAGGAGCACCAGGAAGTGGAATGGAGTTAAATCCTGTGTTCAAGAAGATAAACAAATAAAGAAATGTAATAAAGGGACTGGTGACCTCAGGGCTAAGTAAGACCCACCCAGCTAAGTTTCCAACTTGTGAAAAGGAATTTTTAAAAAAAGCTTAGAGCCGAGTGTGGTGGTGCATGCCTTTAATCCAGGCACTCAGAAGACAGAGGCTGGCGGATCCCTGAGCTTGAGGCCAGCCTGGTCCACGGAGAAGTTCAAGGACAACCAAGTTTAGGCAGTGGAGATAACCATAGAAAACACAAAGCTGGTGAAGATGTTATTGAACAAGGGGGATATATTCCAACCCCAGCAAGCAGCAGAACTTGGCAGGTTGGACCACGTGGTTCTGGCTTTAGAGTGAAGTATAGAAGAAAGGCATTATGGAATCTCCCTACACAATTAAGGAAAGCCACTGAGGCCAGGCATGTATGTGTCAGTGAATTGAGTGTCTCTGAATTGAGGCCTAGAGAGGCCATTGTGTGAAACTGTGAAGTTGAAGCCTGGATTTCCTTGGAGACCCTAAGATGTTGGAGATTCCAAAGCTGTGGGATGCCTGCGGAGGAAAGCTGCTAACAGGGGGTGGGACCAGCCCAAGAGAAAGAAGTATGTTGCAATCAACAAAAATCAACAAAGCTGACAGGAGTTGGAGATCTGAAGAGCATTTTGACATCAGACATGGAGATGCAGAGTTTGGAGTTTGTCCAGCTGGTTTTTGGTCTTGTTTTGGTCCAGTATTTCCTCGCTATACTCTCTTCCCTTTATTTTGGAATAGTAATATATATATCCTATGCCAATGTATGTTGGAAGTATGTGATTTGCTTTCTGATTTTTATTTTATAGGAGATTACAGTTAAGAGACTGAATGAGTCTCAGAAGAGAGTTTGAACTTTAGACTTTTAAATAAGTTTGAAACTGTTATAGACTGTGGGATTTTTGGTCTTGGACTGAACGCATTTTTGCATTATAATATGGTTATAAGCTTTTGGGGGTCAGGAATTAAAATGTGGGGTTTGAAAGAAAATGATCCCCAAAGGGAGTGGCACTATTGGAGGTATGATCTTGTTGGAGTAGGTATAGCCTTGTTGGAGGAAGTGTATCAGAGTCAGGCTTTGAGGTCTCATATGTGCTCAAGACACTCCCAGAGTCTCAGGTCACTTCCTGTTGCCTTTGGATCGAGATGTAAGGACTCTCAGCCCTAGCACCAAGTCTATCTGCATGCTGCCATGCTTACTGATGTGAAGACAATGGAATAAATCTCTGACCTGTAAGCAAGCCACCCCAATTAAATATTTTCCTTTATAAGAGTTGCTGTGGTCATGGTGTCTCTTCACAGAAATAGAAATCCTAACTAAGACAATATCTACTCCTCACTCCCAACCTCCTCAGGATCTCACACCACATCTCCCTACCAATTTTATGTGTTATTTATTTATTTATTTATTTATTTATTTATTTATTTATTTAACCTACTGAGTCTAATTAGTACTGCCCATCTGCACATGGGTATGGATTCATCCACTGAGGCATAGGCCATCTACTGGAGGTCCTGCCCTCAAAGAAAAACTACTCTCTCTCCCCAGGAGCCACCAACTGCCAACATCTCTTCAGCTAGGGGCGGGGCCTAAGGAACCCCTTACCCACTCCATCCTGGAATTTATAACTGGCTTATCTTGTACAGACAACCATGCCTACTGTGACTTCATGGGTGTAACATCTATGTCACGGATGTGGCATTTTTTTAGTGTCGACCCTAAGATAGTCATAGACAAACTAGAATGATAGATCACCCTTCCAAACTACAAGAATCATGTAGGTCCTCTCACATTCTATCCCAGAACCAAAGCAGAGGTCAAATTGGCCCCACTTAATGTAGGAGGAGAACTTTCTAGAAAGCTAAGAGCCTGGCTTACGTGGTTAGGCCAACTTAAACTAACTCCAACAGATTCCAAAGTGCTTCTCTTAATCACACCGTGGGAGGACATAAACACGCCTGGGAGGTAAAATTTAACTTTATTCTGCTGAAACAATCTTAAACCAATTGGTGACTGTTTAAATATTGGGTCTTTTATGAAGAGGCAATTGGGATTTGCCTCCTCATCCAACAATGCACACAACACAACACTCCCTGTAGGGAGCAGACTCTGAAGTTGAGGAGGAGGGAGACATGCTGTGTAGGCTCAACTCTGTGTTGCTTACGTTCAACTGTCAACTTGATACAACCTAGAATCACTTGAGAAGAAAGTCTCAAATGAGGGATTGTCTAGGTCAGGTTGGCCTGTGAGAGTGTCTGTGAGAGGTGGATGTAGTAAGACCCAGACTGTTCTGGTGGAAGCTCCACCTCAGCCCCTGGCACCCATATACCCAAAGAGTCTGGAATGTTCTGGTAGAAGCTCCACCTCAACTCCCCTCCCCCATCTCTCTCTTCCCAAACCCTGCCCTGTCTCAAGCCCGTCAAACACTGCTCACCCCAGAGATGCTCAAAAGCACTCCCATAGGGTATTTAAACTGCACCCCAGAAAACAGACACATGGTTTTTCGGTCTCTCTTCCCCATCTCATCTCTAGGGGGCTGGAAAGTCATCCAGGAGTGCTTTACGCATTAAACTGGAGCTTTTTCTAATTCAGTTTGATTTGGTCTGATTTAGATTGCTGTGTCAGTGGAGAGGCTTATGGGGTGCAGAAACTTTTCACAGACCATTGTGGCTTAGTGAACTGCATGGCAACCATTGCTTGTAACATGAATCGTAAAAGATCTTATTAATAAAATCAAACCTGAGCCTGGTATTGGGGTGAATGCTGGAAGATCAGAGAAGCAGAACAAGCCACAGCCACCTCACCTTGCCAATTCCTCAGCTGATCCTGTTTCCTCAGACTGGAAGCCTCTGAGTCCTGATCCAAATGGATCTCAGCTGAACTGCTGTTAAAAGCCTAAAAGCTTAACCAGCTCTAGTTCCTGGTCCTCACACCTTATATACCTTTCTGCTTCCTGCCATCACTTCCTGGGATTAAAGGCATGTGTTACCATGCCTGGCTGTTTCCAGCGTGACTTTGAACTCACAGAGATCCAGATGGATCTCTGCCTCTAGAATACCAGGATTATAGGTGTGTGTACCATCATTTTCTGGCCACTATCTATCTATGTCTATCTAGTGGCTGTTCTGTACTCTGACCCCAGATAAGTTTGTTAAGGTTCACAATAAATTGGGGAACACAATATCACCACAATTGCTGCTTGACAAAGTTCCAGCATTTCGACATTGCAGACCGACCACACTTCTTCAGCACCTCTTTACTTTCATTTTTAATGATTTTCAATATTAATGCCTTTCTCTTTGAGAAATTTTGTGTGGGCTTTAATAAATGATGAAAAAGTATACAATGGTATGTACACTACATGACCGCACGTATGCTGTCCAGTAACCATGCAAGATGCTTAGTTAACCTAGGCCCTTATGTCCTATGTAATCCGTGCATCGTGTGATCATGTAATCTATGTGCATGCGTGGTGTAGCTACTATGTGAGCCCATATGCAAATGTGCGGGGAGGCGGGGGCACCTATAAAAGTAGGTTCCATCTATTTCTTCTCTCTCATTCTGCATGGTCATTCCATAGGCCTATACACATCTTTTCTATTCCCTTCCCTTAATAAACTCTTATAGTGGGTTTTGTTGTGCCTTGTGACTTCTCTCACACGATAGACAGTGCTGCTTAATAAATAACATGGTAGCCTCTCTAAACAAAATAATTCTTTGGAAAAAAATCCCTGCCATCTCAGAACCAGGAATTCCATTGTGCCCTCCTAATTACACCAAGAATAGGAAAGTGAGAGATTTACTAGACACACCTGATCCCGAGGATGAAATGCCTACAGTTCAGATCCAGAGCCTGAGACCATTAAGGGCAAGAGTTCAGTTAGTAAGTATAGAGAAATCAGAATGGTTCGGTTCCCTTTGGGGATCATACAAGGGGAACAGGCCCATACAGTAAGACTAAGATACAAAGGGACACAATAAGGGAACAGCTCAGTGCTTACCCCCTTGAGGAATGGTGCTTGCTCTTGAATTGTAGTATAGTGTCTGGTCTGCAGAAGAAGTCCTTTCCCCAAGGTCAGGTATTTGGATAAAGGTCCCTACTCCCTCTCTGGCTTGAGGAAAATTCCTGCTTGCTAAAGGAGTCATTCTCCTTATTTCTGGCAAGAGAAACTTGTGGCCCCTTCATTAACACATGAGTGGTGCCTATTGTCAAGGTCAATGCTAGATTCTTCAACCCCTGATCTTAGGCCACACCCTAGCTTACATGCCCCCTTTTCACTCGTTTAATCCTATGTGCAACCATAGAATAAAAAGGGTGTGTTATTTTTTCAATCAAACGGTGCTGGCAGCCATCCCCATTCACCCTTAGGTTGTGTCCATCACCTCCTTCTCCTCCCCTCTCCTGCCAACTCCACACATCCTCTTGGGGACCTGAACTCCATGTAAGCAGGTCTTCAGTAGTGGGTGACATCATCCCCTGAGCTGGGCCCTGGACTGTGGAAAAGCAGAGAAAGCTGGCTGAGAACCAGCCTGAAGCAGGCACCATTGGACACATTCACTGCCCTGCTCTTGACTATGGGTGTAGTGCTTAAAGTTCTTGCTTTGACTTCCCATCCGTGAGGGACTGTAACCTGGAAGTGTAAGGCAAACAAACCCTCTCTCCCCTGTGCTGCTTTTGGTCAAGGTATTTTATCACAGCAACAGAAATGAAGCTAGGCTAGGGAAGAGGAGCAGAGGAATGCTCTGTTTACTCTCCACTCATTCCCACTAAGCAATGTAGACTCCTATGAACAACTGATCAGAAAAAAAGTCCTTAAAAGCCTCTTGGAAGCGTGAGTGTGTGGTCAGATTCCTCCTACTGCAGAAAGATGTTTGGGCTCCCTTCAGGGCACCCTATGGTGTGAGCACCCTCAGGCTGTCATTAAACACATGCACATAGATTTAAATATTTCATTACGACTATGGAAAATGCTCTTTGAACCTTCTAATATATTGCCCATAAAATGATCCTCTTGAATGTGAGCTCCATCCATCACACAGTATCCCCACCCCTCCCTCTGACTCATATTTATCAGTTCCTGTTCTGTTTTCTTCACATCGTCTTCATTGCCCACCCTTGCCCTGTATACAGCCCTTGTTTATGTACTGAGTTTCAGTCTGCCTCCTTCAGTCTGCCTATCCTGTCCAGGATTTTGTGTGTGTCTGTGGGGGGTTGTTTTGTTTTATTTTGTTTTTGTTTTTATTAAGAGTTTTTCTATTCATTTTACATACCAACCACAGATTCCCCTGTCTTCCCTCCTCCTGCCCCCAGCCTTCTCCCCACCCACCACCCATTCCCACCTCCTCCAAGGCAAGGTCTCCCATGGGGAGTCAGTAGAGTCTGGTAGATTCAGATGAGGCAGATCAAGGCCCCTCCTCCCTGCACCAAGGCTGAACAAAGTGTCCCACCATAGGCACAAGGCTCCAAAAAGCCAGCTCATGCACTAGGGACAGGTCCCCATCCCACTGCCTAGGGGCCCCCTAAATAGTTCAAGTTAAACAACTGTCTCACTTATCCAGAGGGCCTAGTCCAGTACCATGGGGGCTCCTCAGCTATTGGTCCACAGTTCACGTGTTTCCACTAGTTTGGCTAGTTGTCTCTGTACTTTTTCCGATCATGGTCTGGATATCTCTTGCTCATAGAATCCCTCCTCTCTCTCTCATCGATTGGACTCCTGGAGCTCCGCCTGGGACCTGGCGGTGGATCTCTGCATCTGCTTCCCAGTCACTGGATGAGTGTTCTCTGATGATAGTTAGGGTATTCAGCCATCCAATCACCAGAGTAGGTCAGCTCAGGCACCCTCTTGATTATTGCCAGGAGTCTATGGTGGAGTCATCCTTGTGGGATTCCTGGGAACCTCCCTAGCACTCTGCTTCTCCCTATTCCTATGGTGTCTTCATTTATCATGGTATCTCTTTCCTTGCTCTCCCACTCTGTTTCCATTCCAGCTTGAACCTCCTACTCCCCTAAGCTCTCATCCCCCATCCCTTGCCCTCCATTATCTTCCCTCCCCCTGCCCCTGCACACCTCAAGAGTGACAGCAAGCCAGGTGTGGTGCTCCAGGAAATGGTTGGGAAAATGTGTTACTATTTGTCTTGAAGAGAAATGATCATGATTAAGAGCTGCCTCTAGACATTTGTAGAGAGCAGTGAAGAGGACTCCAATTTTATGTTAGAAGAATGTAGAGGAACCCTAACCACCAAAAAACAAAAGACTTGGGAGCTACAATTTTATCTTAAAAATGGGAAGGCAGTCATAATCCCTGCAAATGCCCATCCTCAGAAAGGCCTTATTTGAGAAGGAAGGAGGCCTCATCAAGAGAAGTTCTCACTTTAGGGCAAGACAACCATGAAGGATAAAGGGTAATTTTATAACAAAAGGAGCAACCGGCTGCCTCAGACCATTGCCACATCTGGCTGATGCCCACTTGATGTCTCAGCAGCTGTCATTATCCACATGAGACCTACCCAAGATTAATGTCATGAAAGGAAGAGGGAACAGCCCTCCCTTCCTGAGGACCTATTGGCAGTTAGCGGTTGCTACGGGGTGGGACAGACATTTTCTCCAATGGTGTTGATACGCAAAAGTTGCTGTCCTCCTTTATGACTAAGTAAATTCAGGGGATTCATGGCTTCTTTCTCTTTGCCACCCAAGTTCTGTTGGTTCCCTCCTTCTCTTCCTTAGTCTTGAGGAAAAGCAAGGGGGATGAACATGGCTTCAATAGCACTAAGTTTCTGCAATTTGGTTGAAGCAGAGAAATGCACAAAAATCAATTTGAGGTCTTGGGTCTGAGAGCAGACAGAGGAACCCCACTTTCTTCAAGCCAAATGGCAACATGTTTTCCCTTACCACCTTCTGGACTACCACACCTGACTTACTGTCACCTTTGAGATATGATGCCCTGGACAGGATGAGGTCACCTGTAGTCCCTCATCTTCTTCTTTCATGATAATCCTGGAGAGTTAGGGATCTCTGTAAGCATCAGTTTCACCATCTCCAAAGAGAAAGTGACAGCCAGGGTATGCCACAGGCTTGAGAGAAGGACCAAATGAAATGGTTTACACACAGGCGCTCTCATTATTATGTTAATTTGATCGTTATCATAATCATGATTCCATCCACAAAACCACGGGGGACTGAAGAGGATGTAGTTGGAGAAAGGAAATTGATCAGGAAACACAGATTCATTCTCTCTCTCTCTCTCTCTCTCTCTCTCTCTCTCTCTCTCTCTTTTGCTGCATAACCTGGGGAGTCATTGAATTTATTGAGCCTGCTTTGTCCGATGGACAAACAGACAGACTGACATAAAACTTTTTGCCCTGTTGCATTATTACCTTGCAGAGGAGAGTTGTTAGATTCAAGTGAAATCACAATTAAGACACTTGTCATGCAAATAGCAGTAAGTTTCATATATGAGAAGAGATGTCTGATGCAAGACCCTGACTAGACAGGAAAGCTTCCCTCAGTTGACAATGAACTTTCTCTTAGTTTAAGCATCCCAGTGACCAAGAGCAGATCTACAGTGCACAGAAGAGTAAGACCACACTCCATTAAGCCCACTCTTTGATAAAAGGCTGGGGCTGGTGGAATGTTCTCTCGAAGCCCTCGGAGGCTGTTCCTTGTAAAGATTCACTATTTAGGGAGCCCGGCCATCATGCTGAATGGGACCTTTACTTGTTGTGCAAGTCAGGACTGTCCCGTACATGATGAGAAAACCATGTTCCTTATCTCTGTAGTTGTTTGAATGAGAATGAACCCCCATAGACTCATGTATTTAAATGATTGGTTCCCAGTTGATAGAACTAGGCAGTATTAGATGTGGCATTGTTGGAGGAGGTACGTCACTGAGGATGGGTTTTGAGGCTTTAAAAATCCATGTCAGGCTCAGTCTCACTCACTCTCTCTGCCTGCAACTTTTGGATCAGAAGCAAGCTCTTAGCCAGCATCATGCCCACCTGTTTGCTGCCATGCTCCCTACTAAAATAGTCATGGACTCACCCTCTGAAACTGTTAGCAAGCCCCCAACTAAATACTTTCTTTTTTGAGTTGCCTTGGTCATGGGTTCTCTTTGCAGTGCTAGAACAGTAACTAAGACCATATCCTACCCACCAAAAGTCAGCCATTCTTCTTTCCTTGATTTATGACCAGACCAACCAGATTCCAAATACCCCTGCAAGGAAGGGTAATAGTGCCCTGAGGGAAGAGCCACTTCTGGAAGAGAGTCACAGAAATGATCTAGAGTCACTTCAGGTCTTAGAGTTGCTTCTAAGAGAGGAGCAGCATGGTATATCATCCTCCATCTCCCATCCTACTGCAATTCATTCTCAGGCACCATAAACAAGCACACATCTAAGCACCAAAAACACAAACGGGGCCACAAAGGACAAGGTTTCTATCCTCTGTGACATTAGAGCTGTGGAATGCTGTCTTCCAAGCATAGAATAGCTGTTGCCTTTGATAGACAGTTGTTCCTCAGCTGTCTTATCTACTTGAGACCTGAGTACGATTAGGACCATTAATGTTCTATCATGGAGTGGGGAGGGACTTGTGATAACCCACTCCTCACTGAGGATCTATTGGCTTAGGAGAGGGAGAGACATTCTCCTCAGTGTTGTACCCACTCATAAGTTGTAAGAGGAGATGAGACACTGGGGAGAGGGCTCAGCCAGTAAGTGCTTGCTGGATATGCATGAAGACATAGGCTTGCCCCCCAACACCCAGTGAAATGTCAGGCATGGTGTGGGTAAGTGTGGATACAATCAGACTTCTGGGGCTTGACAGTCAGCCAGTACCATCATCTACTTGGTGAACTTCAGACCCATGAGAGACCCTGACTCAAAAGAAGCAAACAAACACCCAAAACCAAACCCAAAATACCAAGATGAAAGACAGTCAGGAAATGACAGCTGAGGTTGACTGATAGCCCCCAAATATGCACCCGCGTGCACCCACACCCACACACAAACTAAGATGAAGTGAGTTAACACAAGTGCCTAGAAGAGTCTTCACATGGTAACTGCTTGATGTTGTGAAGCATTGGGCCTATATTTATGGACTTGCATTCCTATATGCCCCACTACGCCCCTAGCATCCTCTCATGGCATGACAAGCATCCATTACATATGCCCTCTATAATTAAGTTATTGCTGAAACATGCCAGGTACCAAGAAAGAAGGCATAAGGGAGAGAGGGGAAGCAGGAAGAAAGATAAAAGACGGGCAAAAAGGGAAGTGAATCCTACGTTTTTCAAAGCATCTGATATCAAGTTGCCCACTCGAAACCCAGGGAGCTGCAGTGTGAGACTTGCCACTCCCACTTCACAGATGGAAAAGGCAAGTCCGAGAGTGCCTGGTTCTACCCAGGGAGTGACTAAGCAAAGGGCTTGTCCCACACACTGGATACCAAAAACACAGAACATTCTTGTCCTTAACATGCTGGTAAGAAGAATGACCAGAGGCATCACTCCATGTGTGGTAAACTGCATTTGTATCAAGCACTTCAAAATCAGAAGTAACTGGAGCCTTAAAGTAGCATCCAGTTGCCAGGTATGGTGGCATATACTTTTAATGTCAGCACTCGGGAGGCAGAGGCAGGTAGATCTCTGTGAGTTCAAGGCCAACCAGGGCAGCATGGTGAGAGTTCTGTCTCAAAAAAAGAAGAAGAAGAAGAAGAAGAAGAAGAAGAAGAAGAAGAAGAAGAAGAAGAAGAAGAAGAAGAAGAAGAAGAAGAAGAAGAAGAAGAAGAAGAAGATACATTGTTGAAGTATTCAAAATGGACTCTTCCTGTCTAGAGAAGGAGGTCCTAGGAGGCAAAGTCTCAAACTCACCCACAGGTCTGTTGACAATCCCTCCATCCCTGCACAAAGTGCCACCAACTTGAAGTTCCACAGACCCATGTGTGCATTCTTGCAGGAATGTTTTTTTGTTTGGACTCTCCACAATCTATACCCACTGTTAGAATTCCTAGCCACTCCCCAAGCTACATGACCATACATGTGCTATCCAGTAGCCAGGCAAGATGCTTAGTCATCCCAGGGCCTTATGTCCTATGTAATCTGTGCACTGCCTGATCACATAATCTATGTGCATGAGTGGCGTAGCTACATAAGTCTTTATGTGCATGTTGGGGGGGGGCTAAGCGGGTTCCCCCTATTCCTTCTCTCTCTTCCTGGTCATTCCATAGGCCTATGCACACTCTTTCTATTCCTTTCCCTTAATAAACTCTTATACTGGGTTTTGTTGTTTGTGCCTTGTGGCTTCTCTTGTACAGTAAACAGTACTGCTTAATAAATAACACCTACTATAAAATATCTATCATCTAATGGACATTTAGGTGGTGTTTAGAAACAGCAAGAACTGTGTCCTGAGCCAGTTTCTATTCTAGTGATTGGATGGTGACCTTGGACAGAGCAGAGGTGACCTCTATTCTTCTGACAAGTTTCTATTCTCGAGGACCCAGCATGTCACAAGCCACATGATTGCTTCTAACATGATTTCTCCAGTGCCCAAAGCCTGAGAGGGGATCTCTGGAGATCCTGGATCTACATCTAGCCTGCCTCATACCTTCTGGTTCAGACAAGCCTAGCTCTCAGGTTGGAGCTACCAATTAGATATGCAAGCAGAGACTGGTACAGCCCATTGGATTTAAGCTTTTCTGACTTCCTGCCACACAGATAATGAGCACTGGGGTGTAAGTAGGCAGCAACACATCTCAAGATCTCCATTGTAACACTGCAGCAGGCTCCCATGACTGCTTCTCAGCTAGAGCTGCTTGAGGAAGGAGAACACACAGAATGTTCTGGATCTTCCAAACAAAGAGGGAATATATGTCACAGAATGCAGTATCACACCATTGAGTGTTAATGTCTCATTAAAAGGAAGTGACTGGAGGCTGAAGAGATAGATGGTTTAGCAGTTAAGAGCACTTACTGCTCTTCAGGAGGACCTGAGTTAGTAGCTCACACTTGTCTTTAACTCCAGCTCCAGGGGATCCAACACTCTCTTCTAGATTCCATGGGCACCCACACACATGGGATATACATTAATACAGACACTCATCATACACGGAAATAAAATGTTTAATGGATGAAATTACTTGACTTGTCCTTTTCTCTGTACACACAGTAACTACTCTAAAATGAAACACCATCGGCATGCAGAACATTCCTGAATTATAAACCAGTACTTGCTAATTGCTTGCAGCATCAGGCATAGTGTTAGATGGCAGGCAAAGAACTTTGAATAACCTAGTGTCGCTCCTGAATCTTATATTCCATGAAGAGACATGAGCCAATCAAAGCCTGTCACCGGTAAATATCGAGATGTAGTTGGATTATAAGCTGTGAAGCTAAAGGGTTAGGGGAGTTTATGGAAGGAGACAAACCAAGCCCAAGAGAATCAAGGAAGGCTTCCCTGAGGAAGTGATATTTAAGTTGAACCTAAGAGATAAGCTAGAGGAAGAAAGATTCCCAGGCAAAATGAATAGCATGTGTGAGCCACCCTGCAAGGTATGAAGAAGCATGGGACACTTGAGGATTCAAAGCAGAGATTGGTGGGTAGTGAATAGCATGGAAGAGAAGAGGTAAGATGTGAGGAGAGGCAGGATTCTGCACATTGAGTAGGGAGGGAATTGGGGCTTTCATTTTGACTGCACCCTCTCAGGAAAAATGGGATCTATTGTTTATCCATACACAAGTGCTTTGCAGAGCCAAGAGCTGTAGTCAGCTCAAGGGTTCCTTCTAGGAGCTGCCAGCAGGCATTGGAGTTAACCAGCCCAGGGACAGGACATAGAACAATTTCCCAGCATCCTTCACTGTCTTTCTTGAAGCCAGAAGAAAACAAAACACCCATTACAGATGCTCTACTTAGGAGGAGCATTTATACACAGGCACTTGGCAATGTGGGCCACATCCTCCACCAGCCTCAAAACCAATTGGCCAAATGGGTCTCTTCTGATGCTTTTGCATCCATTCCCTGGTCCCCCAAACTAGAGAGAAGTTAATCCTAGTTGACTTTAGAATCTTAGATGAATGATAACAGACCAGCTATATAAGTGTGTGTACATGTATGTGTATTGTTTATAATACATAATTTTGGCATGACACATCCCTTCTTTTTTGTTTATTACTTTTGTAGACAGGAATTTATTCTGTAGCCCAGGTGGGCCTGGAACTCACTATGTAGCCCAGGCTAGACTTGAACTCACAGTAACCTTCTTGTCTCTGAATGCTGGGATTGCAGGCACGAGCCCTGTGCCCAGCAGCACAGACAATTTTAGGAAGAGACTGGTCCAGCACTCTTTAGCTATTCACTTTGTCAAAACAAAGATACTTCGGAAACAACACCCAAAATTTCTCATCTGATTGTCATCATTTAGTTTCACAGGATAGAGAAAATTCTGACCAAAAATTCCGTGACAGAATGGACATAACCTGAGACTTCAGTCACTTTCTAGAAGGTGAAAGTGATGGTCTATACTTCTGTGTGTGACAGATGGTGCTGGGGACTGCTGGCCTAGAGGTGTGCTGTCCCAGTGGCAGCCCACTGCATATGTGCAGCCACCAAGCCTCTGCAATGTGGTAAATAAGCACTAGGATGTGCAAACTATGTGGGAGATGTCAAAGATGACAAGGACCCAATGTGGCTCATTAAAACTGCACACTCAAGCCAGAGCTTGGATACACCAAGGGGAGCCAAAGTATAGCTACCCTTGCCTGCTGATTCTCTCTCTCTTTCTCTCTTTCTCTCTCTCTCTCTCTCTCTCTCTCTCTCTCTCTCTCTCTCTCTCTCTCTCTCTCACACACACACACACACACACACACACACACACACACACACACACACACGTGTGTGTGTGTGTGTGTGTGTGTGTGTGTGTATATGGGAGTGTATGCACCTGTGTATGTGTGTTTGCATGTAAGCCAGACTGATATCTGTATTATGTAGCCACTGCCTCCAAATGGAAGCACCTCATTCCTGGAGGAAGGGTGGAGAAAACTCTGGAAGTAAACAACCACAATGATTTTTCTGAAGCTCCTGACACTTGGAAGGCCCTTCCCCAAGGCTACATAAGCAATAACAACTGCTGATGAGACTCTCAACATGTTGACTGCCTGCAAGTTCTAGAGATACCACTCTCATGAGTCATCACCCACACAGGGGTGGGCTTCCAATGATGCCATTGTGGCACTCATCTTCCTAGAAATAACCTCAATAACCTCATTGGTTCACCAAGCTGGATTTGGGGGCGTTTGTTTCTTTTGTCTGTTGTCAGTGCCTTATCTAAGGTGAAGAGACATTAATTTTGTCTCCCCAAGATTACTCATATAACATTTAGAGGTCTTCAATGGCTCTCCATTTTGGCTTTTGAGACAGGGTCTCTCCTTGAACCCAAGGCTTATTAACTCAACTAGACTGGCTGGCCAGAAAGTCCTATGGATCCTCCTCTGCCTTCCCAGCCCAGGAAGTGTGGCAGTGCTCAGTTTCTACATAGATGCTGAGGATCCAAACTCAGGTCCTCATGCTTGTGTGGCATGCACTTTACCAACAGAGCCGTGTCCACAGCCCATATATTTTATGTTTTTAATGTGTCCACTAGAAAGTGTAAAGGTTCCTATGAGCCCCAACTTGTATCTCTAGTGGACAGCACAGCCTAGAGTTCCTCTCCCATTCTTCAGTAGAAAGGTTGGGAGCTTTGTACAGAAAAAAAAAAAAAATCAGAATAAGGGCATTGGCGGCAGTGATGGTGGGATCCTCTGTGTGTGCGAAAGAGCACATGCGGAAGCTCGGTACCCAGACTGGGGTCAAGGCTCTGCCTCTCACTTACCAGGTAAGCCATGGCAAGAAGCACTGCTTGCTGCGGCTCAGTTTCCCTCTTTGCTAAAGAGGGGCCTGGCTGGGATGGAAGCTGAATCCTCACAGCTCAGGCTCTCTGGTCTTCTGCCCAATCACCTCAAGGCAGCCCATCACTCAGACTGCTGGGGATGAGAGGCTAATTTCCATCCACGGAAGTGTCCCCAGAGAAGGAGCCCTGGAGAACCCCAATGGCTGACACATGTCAGAGTGTCACAATATTGATGATGTTCCCAAGAACACAGAGGCTGCCTGCCTGCTGCCACCACTGACTGGGACATGAACTCTTGCCAAGGCAGCACTGTCAGTCTTGCTTTTTACCACCGAGGCTTGCTTTGACAGGGAAACTTCTGGGGAAGAAAGGGGGGAAGTATTTGCTGAATATTGGCTCTGTACTCAAGGCTGGCTAAAGTTCTCTGCTGGGAGTTAAAATCCTACCCAAAGTGCCTTGGAATGTAATTTTAATCAGAAACTTATAGAGATGCTCCAATCAAAATGACCCCACTGGACAGCAGCTGTGGCTCCTTGTACAAGATCAAGTTGGTCAACCTTCCAGCACAGATGGGGGAGGGGCTCACAAGACTCCACCCCTAGCTGGGGAGCTATTGACTGTTGCTAGAGAGGGAGGGAGGGAGAGTCAGCTTTCTTCACGTCTATGATGACAGGTAGCTTTCCCACGCTCCAGTGGACAGCCCCACACCCATGCGCATAAGGGCAGCATTAATTAGACTCAATAGATTATTTTTAAAAAAGACCTAGAGTTTAGAGGGTGATGTGATGGTCGGGGGTGTCTGGAAGGAGCTCCGGGAGGGGTTGTAGGGGATGACTGTAATTAAAATGCATTGTATACCTGCATGAAATTCTCAGAATAAATTAAAATATATTTGAAAAGAGAAAGAAAATGATGCTACTGGAATAAGGACACATTCAACAGGCCTGGCATTCTCAGGAGAGAGCCATTGGAAATAGAGGAAGGTACCAACAGAAGGGAGCTGACGTAGTAAACACAGCCATGGAGAAGACAGCCACATGGCTCCTGTGAAATGTCTATAAGTCTAGCAATGATTCCTAGAAGCAGGACAAGCTAAAAGAAGCTAGAAAATCTCTCTCTAGAGTAGCAGTTGTCAACCTGTGGGTCATGGCCTCTTTGGGGATCACATATCAGATATCCTACCATTAGATATTTACATTATGATCGTGACAGTAGCAGAATTACAGTTATGATGTGGCAATAAGATAATTTTATGGTGGAGGGTCACCACAACATGACCCTTGCAGCATTAGCAAGGTTGAGAACAATTGTTCCAGAGCCATCAGACAGCCTGGCCCTGCCGTCACCTTATAATGTGCCTGCAGCCTCCAGAACTAGTGTGATGTGCCTTGCTTTAAGACACCCAGAGGCTGGGGATGTGGCTCTGTGGGTAAAGTGCCCACCATGCAACCAGGAGAACCTGAGTTCAATCTCCAGCATGGATATAAAACGTGCAGCAGAGCCGTGTTGGCTCTAATCCCAGACCCATGGAGGCAGAGCCAGGGGGAATCCTTAGTGTTCACTGGCCAGGGAGCCCCAAGTTCAGTGAGAAACTCTGACTCAAACTGAGGCTGAAGGAGACTAAGGGAGACACCGACATTAGCCTCAGGGCTACTACCCCACATACATGCACACATATGTGCACACATATCCAAACAAATCCCACCTTGTGCTTGATACTTGGTGCTAAAGGACATCATTTAACCCCATCAACCCTGGGTGGCTGGCCCTCCTGTCATGCAATGCTTTACTGGTGGGTAAAGAGAGTAAAGGGTGGATATTTCCCAAGTTTGTACTCTAGGAAGGTCAGATCCAGCACTCGAAAGTCTAGAATGAGTGGCTCCAGGCTTTCACGCACTTGTGTTGTGCCTCATTGTATGTGTCATCATGTCTCGGTGGAGATTCCTGTGTAGGTGCTGGGACAGGAAGGGAGCATGCTGAGCTAATGGCTTTCTGCTCTCAGTAGCGTCTGCTTTGTGAAACATGCTGAATCGGGCTCCACAGTTAATTTGATGATTTCACTAAGGTGGCAGGGCATGATGAGCTGGCACCATGCAGAGGCTGATAAGAAACATAGGTAGCTGGAAGATCGCTTCTATTCTATCCTGTAAAACAGATGGTAAAGACATCCCCAACAGTGAAGACAAGGCCATGAGATCAGGGGTCTAGGACTTTAAGGACAATAGAATGGACCAAAAAGTTTGTCAAAATAATGAGAGACTCAGGACAGAGGAAAGAGCATCCAGAGGTGTACAGTAGACAGAGGTTGAATGGTTAGTAGTCAAGCAGTTTGAGAGTGAAGACAAGTGGATAACCAGATGTGGCATCTTTCTCTGCAGCCCACAGTTCCAGGACAGTGCCGCTGCATGGGGACTACATCCATATAGCAGTGCTCAGACTCAGGAGCCCAGGTGGTGCTTCCTTTACTCATCAACAAACTCCACTCTTTTGCCTCTGCCTACACTGATGGAAGTATTCTTTAGCTCATCCACATGAGACCATGAGCATTTTAGAAGAGGCTAACACTCCTGCCACACTCTATACATTGTCTTCCCACATGACTCAGAAAGCACAGTGGGTAAGAACTTGCTTGAGTTCTGACATCAGACAGCTTGGGAGCCTCATAACTGCCAGGGCCTTGGTAAATCACCAGGGATCAATCAGCCGTGGGTTCTGTGTCTACACATCAGAGATCCTACTTATCAGCATGGTTCTGGGGTTCAGATAAAATAGCCCCACATCAGCTGCCATAACAGAGGAGCCAATCAATTCATCACATCAATGATTTTAAACTGGAGTGCAAGGTATTTTCTTGGGTTCTGCCTCAACCCAGGAGAGAATTCAGTAGCAGCTTAGCGGAGAGGCCCAGAGAGGTGGGCAGAGTAGGAGCCACAGCGAGCTGGAGGCTGGTCTCCTCACCCAGTGACGCCCAAGGAGAGGCTGCTTGCCAGGGCCTCTGGGCCCAGAAATCTCCAACGTAATTGAGAAATATGTTCCTCATGCATTCCTAATTGGAGCACGGCAGATGGCAGCGGCGTTTGTTTAATGAAATATGTCCGTTCGATTAAGCTTGGGCATTGGGGATTTGGGGCTTCAGTGCAATTTCCGTTACTACCCCGCCTTTGGGAGACCAGGGTAGTTTCAGGGATTTTAACAAACTTGGATCAAAGGTTGGAGAATGAACAATGGTGGTGGAGTGTAGAAACCAGGAGCTGAGCTTGTGGGTCTCTGGCTCTATCTAGTGTCCCTTGTGATGAGTAACCATTGTGGTTTCTCCTGGGTGAATCTGGGAGTAGGTGGAGCAGAGGATAAGTCACCCAGGTGACTGGTGAACCAACCAGTCCTGAGTGATCAGGACCCTCTCCAGGCTGCAGAGTGGTTGTTTCCTCCATGTCTTGCTCTGTTTTAGATAAATAAATAAAATTACAGGTCCCACTAAAAATATGTTATATAATCATAAAATCCATCGATTATGAATACACAGTTTAATTATATTTACAGTTGTAGAACAAAATTCATGATGTAAGTTGTAGAGATGGCCATCACCATACTGCTTAGTATGTAAACAATTTGAAGAAGATGGGATTCCTTTATTTTTTTTTGAAACAGGGTCTTATGTAGCCCAGGCTGTCCTCAAATTCATTATGTAGGAAAGGATGGCCTTGAACTCCTGACCTCCTGCCTCTCCTCCTGGAGTGCTGGGATTACAGGCGTCCACCATTGACGTAGTTTATGCAATGGTAAGGACTGAACTCTGGGCTCTGGGCCTGGTGAGCAAGCACTCTACCAAGTGGGCCACGTCCCTGGCCCCGTCTATGAAATTACAGCACACTGTCTATCCTGAAATAAATACTGGCTGAACAAACAATAAATAAATGAAAGATAAAAAGTGACGTCAGATCTGTGAAATGCTGGAATCGTTACATCAAATACAGCAGCCTAACAGTGACACTCTCCTTTCCATTCACACTCTCCATCCACTTTTTGACATTTCACCTACTTCCCCACATGGCAGCTGTGAAGGCTTTTTTCTCACAAAGAAAAATAAGACTTTAAACCATCGTAAGGGCCAAGCGAACTGATGCTGGGCACTCATGGGTAACTCCAGCATATCTAGAAGTAGATTTCCCCCAAAGAAAGTTAAGCTTTCCCCAGTCACTTCAGATTCCTGCAACTGATTCTCCAAAGGAGGTCCCCTCTCTGGCTCTTTTATTTATTTTTCCTAAGGTTTTTAGGCAGAGTGGAAGGAGGTCTGTGCTTCAGCCATAATTATGCCAACAGTTAAGTGACCCGGGGTGAACCACTTTGTGTCCCTGAGCTGGAGTCATCTCATAGATTCCAGCTTGTCTATCCCTGCTCTGACTTAGAGAGGCAGAAGTAAGCTGCATGACAAAATAAGGTGTGTGAAAAGAACACATGTCTTGATGTCTTATCCTGGTGCTGAGACAAAATACTCAGAGGCTGGGAGAAGGGGTTTGTTCTGCCTTGCTGTTCAAGGGTACAGTCCACTGTAGTGGGGATATCAAAGCAGCAGGAGCTTGAAGTAGGTGGTTACATTGCATCCACAGCCAGAGAACAACGACTACATGCTAATGTTCAGCTTTTTTCCCCTCCATCTATACAGTCCAGGGAATGGCACTGCCCACAGTGGATGTGTCTCCCCATGTTAATTAAAGCAGTTCAGACAATCTCCCACTGACTTGCCCAGAGGTTCTTCCCCCCAGGTAAATCTGGATTCTGTCAAGTTGACAATTAAAGCAAACCAGCACATTATAAAAATGTGATATATTTTAATTGGCTATCAGTTTCTCTTATGTGGATTGATTACCTCACTTTTTAAAGGCACTTTTGTGATGAAGTAAACTGTTGGTGTTATCCATCATTAGACATTCCAGCATATGGTTCATGCCCAAAGCCAGTGTACCTTACCTAAAGAGATCTTTGCTTTTTCTCAGATTTTTTTCTCTTATTTCACAAATAACCCTGAGGAGCACAGTTTCATTACCTCTTACACCACAGCAAAATAAAAATAAAAAGATACATACAGGAGCTCCTTAAACTTCTTCCACTTTCAACCCCCTCTACCTAGAAACTCTTATGCAATGCCAGTATTTAGGTATTTAGGTAGGAAGAAAAGGTTAAGAATCACTCTAGTTCCCTCTCTGCTGCTCTAATGAAACACTCTGACCAAAAGCAACTTAGCAGAGGAGCAATTTATTTGGCTTGCTCTTCTAGGTCATAGTTCATCATTGCAGGAAGTGGGGGCAGGAACTCAAGGAAGAGCTTGAAAAGAAACCATGAAGGAACACAGTTGTTGGCACATTCCCTGGTTCACTCACTGGCTGATGCTTAGTCAGTTTCTTACACAGCCCGGACACACATGCCCAAGGTGGTGCTCACAGCAAGCTTGGCCCTCCGACATCACTAATCAAGACAGTCCCCTGCAGTCATGCCCACAGGCCAAGCTGATCTGGGCAATCCCTCAGTCCAAGTGTTTCTCTCAGACAACCTCAAATTGTGTCAAGTTGACAGGTAAAGCTGATTAGCACACAAATCAAGCATTTGCTGGTGATAAATCATGAAGAAATATATTCTAAAATTATTATTTGGCACACATATAATTTTAACATTTATTTAAGACCAATATTAGTATTTGGATATTAATGAGATGACTGTCTTTGTTTATTCTTACACAAAGAATAAAATCCTGACTGAATGTTTGATACCCCAGGACATGAAACATCTTCAATATTTCTCAGAGTTCATTGATATTGCAATCATCCATAACTACGTGGAACAATATGGCAGAAGTGTCTTTGGGGCTGTTTCAGAAATCACTGGAAATTCTGCATTAATCCCAAGCCAGAATTCATTTAATGGTTTTTTAAAATTCAAATCAGCAACTCCAAGAGCATTTTTTTTAAACCAGGGCTTCTAATATAATACCATCTTGAGGGAAACTGATTTGACACACTGGGAAGAATGGCAGAAAATACTAAGAGCTTTTGTTTTCCATAATTAAGCTATTTAAGAGTAGAACAATTTGTGTGTGCAATAAAAAACACTGTTATTCATAACATACAATGATCTTGAGCCAGAGCCAATGTGTTTCAGGCAGAGTGCTCTGATGTTCCATGGGACGCCAGCACCTGCGATGCAGTGTGTGTGCCGTGTGTTCAGGACCCACATTTCGGTAGTACAACACAGGCGAGAGCATCCAGCAATACCTCTGGTCGTTACTGTTTGGATTTTGAATTTTGGGGTCCTTGCATAGTCAGAAAAAAATTCCTAAACTTTCCTGCAGCATCTACACGCCATCATACAATGCCACAAGTCCCAACTGAGGTGGCCAGGCTGCTATGATGGTTAGCTTCAATGATCAACTTACCACCATCTAGAATCACTTGGGACAGATTCTCCATGAGAGACTGTCTAGGTTAGACTGGCCTGTGGGCATGTCTAGGGGATTTGTTTTTGATGACATTAACTGAGGTGGGAAGACTTCTCCACTGTGGGAAACACTGCTTTCCTGGGCAGGGAGTCTAATTGTATAGGAGGAGTGGAGAAAGTAGGCTGAGCATCGGCATTGCTCTTTGCTCTTGACTGTGGGTGTGATGTGAACTCATGGCCTCTACAGACAAGGACTGTTTTCTTTCTGAAGCCCAGGGAAGTACCTAGAACAAAAAAAAACTACCTGCTGCATATGTGCCATTGTTAATTAGTGCCAGGGGAGCAGCCCACCCATAATATGGTCATAATAGTGTGACACTCTGAAAATCGTCATCATTTTGATTTCTTCACTACACAGCGATGACAATAGAAAACAGTGAACGCTGAATGTTCTTTTTCCTTTTTCTTATCATTGTTTCATTCTTTTAAATTTAGTCTTTCATTTTATCAGTCCTTTGAGAGTCTTGTGCAGTATATTTTGATCATATCCACACCCAAACTCCTCTGAGACCCACCCCTGACTTCTCTATCCATCCAACTTTGTGTCCTTTTTTTTTTTTTTTTTTTGCTTTATTTTTTAAACCCATGAAGGTCCAATTCCCTTGGGTCAATAAAATACGGTAAGGAGACAGGAAATCGGACCCTGTGTATTGAGAGAGAAGCACAGCAGGGGACTCACCCCCAGGTGCTGCTGTCCATGGTCCCACGCAGGGGAAAGTGCTTGGTGTGATAGGAACCTGAAGACTGCAACTAGGTTTACTAAATTTAACAAGTTCTGTTTAGAGATGCTCAAAGGAAGGAGAAGACTCACTGCTAATAAGAGTGGAAATCCAAATGGACAATTTCCCTCTACCCTCAAGCGCTTGGTCCACCAGCAAGATTGTTCACAAGACACTTTCTGAGTCCCCGGAGATGTCTCCAGCTCAATTAAGCCTGATTTTGTCCCTGGGATCTGAAGTGAACTATGAAATTAAGAGAATTGACTCTGTCAGGCTTCATGTTTCCTCCCCTTTCCAACCCAAGAAATTAACTCCTCATCAGACTGACAAATAGACATTGCACCTGGGTTGTCATCGCTATAAATGTGTGCCCCTCTGTAATCACCCTTCTTAATTAGCCAGGGCTGCTTGAGGACAGAGACAGTAATGCTGTTAATTCCTTGCCTAATGGAGTAACTTCTACATGGTAGATGCCATTTATCAAGGGGAAGACGATGGACAGAGAGATGGATAATTGTAATTATGGTCACAATCATGGTGGCAGAAATCATTAATGGTCCTAAGACATGGGTGGGTGATACATTGTCCATTGCTCAACACCCACTGTAAGCAGCATGCTGCTTTTCACACCGAAGACTGCACAGAGGAAAGAGATGTGTGTCTACCATGCCACCACATAGGGCATCCTGATACAAAAACGAAGCTTCTACACACACCTCACATGACAACAATTGACTCAAGCATGTGACAGACCAAGATGCTAAGCTTCAAACAAATGCTTCCAGAATACACAGGAGAAGCTGTGTTTTCAGGTTGGAACATCTGCAGGTGGCTGTTGGGTGGAGGAAGAGTCACCTTTATTTAAGGGAAGGTGGCCCCTGGTAGGTTGTCCATGCCCCAGTGAATGACTCCACACCAATATGCAGCATTAATTTAACTCAATGGATTAATGAATAAGAAAATATGTAGTTGGAGGGAAGTGTGTTGTGTGGGTTTTAGAGAAAGTTGGAGGGGGAGTGGGGGTAGGGTTAGGAGATATGACCAAGACACATTACATATATATATATGAAAATTTTCAGGAAAGAAATAAAAATACCAGTTAAAAAGAAAACCCAATCAATTGGACTTCATATGGATTGTAGATGTCTGCATTGCAAGAGATTCTGTTCAGAGAATGAAAGATAAACCACGGACTGGGATAAAATGTGAGCAGAACTCATCTGAGAAAGGGCTCCAGAATACATAGCAAAGACTCAGAACTCAACACTAAGTGAATGAACAAGCAGATGTCCAAACAGGCCAAAGATTCAGAGAGATTTCATCAAAGACACAAATTCTTTTTGTTTGGGGGGAGGGGCTCCTAGTAAGGCAGGTTTATTTATTTTTTATTTTTTTATTAAGAAATTTTTTATTCATTTTACATACCAATCACAGATCCCCCCCTTCCCTCTTCCCATTCCCCCAGCCTTCACCCCCAACCCACCCCCCATTCCTGCTCCAACAAAGTAAGGTCTTTCATGGGGAGTCAGCAGAGCCTGGTACATTCAGATGAGGCAGGTCCAAGCCCCTCCCCTGCATCAAGGCTGTGCAAGGTGTCCCACCATAGACAGTGGGCTCCAAAAAGCCAGCTCATCACCAGGGATGGATCCTGATCCTGCTGCCAGGGGGCCCCTTAAGCAGGTCAAGCTACACAACTGTTTCACTTATGCAGAGGGCCTAGTCCAGTCCCATGGAGGGCTCCACAGCTGTTGGTCTAAAATTCATGAGTTCTCACAGGCTTGGTTTGGTTGTCTCTGTAGGTTTCTCTATCATGATCTTGATGCCCCTTGCTCATAGAATCTCTCTTCACTCTCTTCAACTGGACTCCTAGAGCTTGGCCTGGTGCTTGGCTTAGATCTCTGCATCTACTTCCATCAATTACTGGATGAAGGCTCTATGATGACAGGGTATTCACTGATCTGATTACTGGGGTAAGCCAGTTCAGGCACCTTCTCCACTATTGCTAGTAGTCTAAGCTGGGGTCATCCTTGTGGATTCCTGGGAACTTCTCTAGCACCCCGTTTCTCCCTATCCCCATGATGTCTCCCTCTATCAAGATATCTCTTTCATTGCTCTCCCACTCCATCCCTGTTCCAGCTCAACCATCCCATTCCCTTATGTTCTCATCTCCCATTCCGTCCCCTCCATTGCCCTCCTCACCCCCAGTTTACTCATGGAGATCTCATCTATTTCCCCTTCCCAGAGCAATCCATACATCCCTCTTAGGGTCTTCCTTGTTACCTAGCTTCTCTGGAGCTGAAAGACACAAATTCTTAATAATGAGATCATTAGGGGGATTCAAAATGAGACAATGGTGAGTTAAGGGGGCACACCTACTGCTGTGGTTAAAATTAGAAAGAGCAACCACTGAGTTACAGAGAAAGGGGGAGAAGCAAAGAACCCCTACACTGAAGAAAGAACTGTCAGTTGCCACACTGGGAGGAAGAACATGTTTTTGAAAACAGTTCAGCATTTCCTTACACAGAGAAGTATATACTCACCATAAGTCCCAGAAACCAGGCTCGGGCATACACTCAACAGAAATGATAACTGACATTCACTCTAAATCTGAAGTCTTCCACACAGATACATAAGCAGCTTTATTCATAACAAGTCCACCATGGAAACATCACAGACACCTTCCCACTGACGAATAAACTAATTGTGATCTATCTGTATAATGGAGTATCAGTTAGCAGTGAAAAGAAATACTGATATGTAGTATGTGTGTGTGTTTATGTAAATGAGTCAGCCCCACACATTAAGCAAAGTGAAAAAGACAGACTCAAAAGACTACAAATAACATTCTGGAAAAGGCAAAATTGGAAGCTGAGCACAGATCTGCAGCTTTCAGGCCAGTCTTGGAGTAACTGTAGCCACTGACTAGAAGCACAAAAAGGGCAGGCTCTTGAGATGACAAAGCTGTCCTGCATCATGACTGTGTTGCTGGGTGAGCAACTGCACAAATTTCTCAGAACTCATTAAAACTATGTTCAAAGAGTACATCTCATTGCACATAAAAAATTTGAAATACATGTTCCATTCACAGAAAAAAATATAAACACATATTTCTAGAATTCTAAAAATGCTCATTAAAATGATAACGGTCCATAACACTGTTGAATCCTTACCACAAAACAGGCACTGTGTGTGCTATGGGCTTTCAACCTCCTTGTAATTTTCATAACCATATTCAAGAGGGTTGGCAGGATCTCATGTAGTCCTGACTTATCTCATACTCGATATTTAGCTGGGGACAACCTGGAACTTTGGATCCTCCTCCTTGCTGTTGGGATTACAAGTGTGTACACCATGCCCAGTGTGTGCTGTGCTTCAGATGAAACCCAGGGTTTCATGCAAGCTAGATAATTGCTCTACCAACTGAGCCACATCCCAACCCTCACAACCACATTGTGAAATGGGAACTATTATTCTTCTGCACACAAGGAGAAGGAAGGTGATAGATGTTGTTTCCCCTCTGTCTTCAGAGCACAGTCCTTGTAATGACTGTAAATACTGTGATCTGCTCTATAGAGCTGCTTGGTACCCAAGGATATATTGATGGGATGCTGGCTCAGAAGGCAGAACCTGTATCAGTTATTTTTCTGTTGCGATGATAAAACAACTTGGGGAACATCAACATAGGAAGATTTGTTTGGTCTCCTGGTTTTAGAGTCTTCAGTCCATGGCAACATTGTTTCTGGGACTGTTGAAAGGCTGAACATCATGACACTATCTAATGGCAGAAGAACCCCATTTGCTTCATGCAGTCCAGAAACAAAGAAAGAGGGGAAAAAGGACCAGAGATAAGACATGCCTTCCAGAGGACACTCTAAGTGATCTGCTTCTTCCAACCAGGACCTCCTTCTTGATGTTCCCACCACCTCCAATAGCCCATTAAGCCATGATTCCACTAATAGATCAATACATTCAGGAAGTCAAAACCTTCATGAACCAATCATCTATCATGTCTGAACACTGCTGCACTGGGGACCAAGCCTTCAACATGCAAGCTTTTGGGAAACATTTTAGACTCACATTGTTAGTGGGATGCAGACTCATCCTGGTCTGTTACTGACACAGAGTGTGACTGTGGAAAAAAAAACCCTAACATTTCTTTGCTTTTATTGATTTGAATCCAAGACACCGGGGGCTGGGGAGGTGGATCCGTAACTGCATCCTGCTCTTGCAGAAGAACTGAGTGCAGCTCCTAGTACTCATGTCAGAAAGTTCACAACCACCTCTAATTCCAGTTCCAAGGGATCTGATGCCTTCTTCTGGCCTCCACAAATGTCTGCACTCATGTGCTCATGTACTCAAGCACACACACACACGCGCGCACGCGCGTGCGCACACACACACACACACACACACACACACACACAGAGAGACAGAGACAGAGACAGAGAGAGAGAGAGAGAGAGAGAGAGAGAGAATTAAAATAAATCTTTAAATAAACCCAAGGCATTGGAAAAAGATGATGTCTCCATTTCCACTCACACATTTATAAATAGCTGGTGTCAACATGCTGCCTGGAGAGTTTGATATTTCTGATGTATCCAGGATCCCGCCCCCCTTACCTCTCTGTAGCCCTAACAGTCCTGGTTTGGAAAATTCTACCATTAGTTCTTTATTCTTTACAATCAAGGCAAAGTGGCTTGAGCACAGCATGATGTCCTTGAGTTTGAGCTCAAGTCCAGCAGCTGAGATAGAACAGACGAACAGCTCCTGTCCTGTGTGCTCCTTCTCTGTATGATGGTGGTGTATGGAATGGCAGATAGGCACACGGGCTCTGGAGACAGGGAGAGATGGATTTAAAGCCTTTTTCAGTCTCAGTGTTTTCATCTATAACATGGGACGACAATAATGTATGGAGTTTTCTAAGAGCTTCAATGCAGCCCCGAGTACAAAGCACAGGAAACAATGCAGTGTTGTTATTGTGGCTCACGGTTAGAATAATGCTGGGAAAATGCATATTCCACAGGCAAAGATAAAAAAAAAAGCGATAAGCAAAAACGTAATAAGCATCATACTCAGATCAGCACAGCACCTGGATGATACAATCTCCTAAATGTGAGTGCCTCAGACTCTGAGGAGTCAGCTGTGTCCTTGACACTTTGAGATAGATCCTCCCTGTCGTTATGTATAACTAGAAAGTAGCAAAACCCGTGAAACTCACTCTGTGGGTCTTCGGGAAGAGCCTTCAGAAAGCTCTTTGTCTCTTTGTCTCTGTCTGTCTGTCCATCTCTGTCTGTCTGTCCATCTCTGTCTCAATTTTTCCCAGGAGAAATGTGACTGTCCATAAATGACACTGACTTTGGCTCAATGCCCCTTTTGTGTCATTTTTTTTTTTTTTTTGTTCTTCACCAGAGTCATCATTCTGGAATTCCATCTGGGGATTTTTTTTCTCTTTTTCATTTGTTTCCTGGCAAAGCAACTACATAATTAACAAGCCCTGATGTCTACATGTGTACCAGTGATTTCCAGTCAGAGTTGGTTTGGTCCCCTAGGGACATGTGGCAACATCTGGGGACATTTCTGGTTGGCACAGTTGGGGTGGGGGTTGATGCTCCCCAAATGGAATGAGTAGATCCTAGGCATCCTGTGGTATGTAGGTTAGCCTCTAACAAGGCACTGCCTGGCCTCAAAAGCCAACAGTACCAAAATTAGGATGCAGCTCTGCGCTGACCACATCGGTTTGCCATTTGATTTTCATGATACCCTGAGGACAAAAACCAGGCCGACACTTGGGCGTATTCATGCCCAACCTTCTCCTGATAATGAGAATGGATAGAAATGATGCCCTTCCTGTGAAGTCGGGAACACTGAGCCCAGGAACTTAAATAAAATGCCCCAAGGCTATAAAATGAAGATATGAGGACATGAAGATGAGGAGCTTTCTACCACCCAGGGTTCAATCACTGTCAGCACATTTACAGGAAATGAAAGAAAAGGTCTTCTCTGAAGCTAATGTGTGAGGTAGACAGAGAGAAAAGCTCATAGTAATAAATAAACTTTTCCTCTTTAAGTGTGCTAGAACATTCGCTTGGGAAAGAATCTCAAAGATGATTCTGTTCTCAAAGATAAGAAATAAACAAACACCTATGCCTCCAGATAGGCACATTGAGAAAGCATATCCTGAACCATGTTCCTTCCATTGTCATGGGAACAAACTATTGGCCTTGGCACCAGAGAAGATCTGTAGGGTGGTCAGTATGAACAGAGATTTTTGTTTATTTGGAGTGTGTGTGTGTGTGTGTGTGTGTGTGTGTGTGTGTGTGTGTGTGTGTCTGTGTGTGTCTGTGTCTATGTCTGTGTGTACAGTGCACAGATGTGAGTGTCCAAGAGTACATGCACACCACATTGCAGGAGCTCAAGTGTAATACTGAACATCTTCCTCTATCACCCCCCCATACCTTATTCCCTTGACCCAGAGTTTCTCTCTGATCCAGAAGCTGGCCACAGCTGGTGCTCTTACCCACTGAGCCACCTCCCCAGATCCATGCATGTTTTTATTTTATTTTACCTTATTTTATTTTTGTTATTTTACCTGTATGGGTGTTTTGCCTGCATACATGTCTGTGTATTACATGTGTGAAGTGCCCGCACAGGCCAGTAGAGGACATTGGATCCACTGGAACTTGAGTTATAAACAAACAGTTGTGAACTTCCACATGGGTGCTAAGACTAGAACCTGGGTCCTCTGTGTTTTTAACCAATAAAAGTACATCTTTCCAGCCCCGCCTGTACCTGTGAGTGTGAAAGATAATCAGTTATATACACTAAACTCAAAGCAGATTTCTAAAAATATACTGCAATGAGACAATGGCTCAATAATGGAGTGCTTGCCACAGAAGCATGAGGTCCAGTTTGGATCCCTAGTACTCCAAAACTGCCAGGCATGTACCCACATAATCCAATCCAAGCTCGGAGGAAGCAGGGACAGGGGACCCCCAGAGCAAGCTGTCCTATTAGACAAGCTGAATTAGTAAGCTCTGGGTTCAAGTGAAAGACATTGCCTGAATATATAAGGTGGAGAGCAAAGGAGGAAGAAGCTAACACTCAACTTGAACCTCTGGCCTCCAAACATATGTGCATGCACATACAAGTCAACATGAACAAACACACCACATACACACAAATGCCACTGTTCTCTAGCCAGAAAGGGAAGGCACTGTTACTATTTTAAAAGGGGCATCATTGAAAAATGCAGAACATAACATTTTTCTATACTTCTAAGGTAACTGTTATTAGCTATTTAAACTACTTCCAATTCTAAGTTCTAGTATTAGTGTACAACATAGGCTATTAAAGATTTAACTTTATGTTTTTTTCCAAAAATATAGTAGGTACACAAAATGGGATCTTGATTTTTCACTGATGTATTTCCACTCTATACCAGGGTAGTCTGTCCTTTTTGCCTACACACCATCCTATTGTGTTTTTATCAAGATTCACTCATCACTAGTAGGCATTTCCTTCCTGTACACTTCCATGTACTAACTCATAAAAGAAAGATAGTAGTGTAGTTCTATAGAATTATTCAGCAGGATGCTGTCCTAGCTAGCAGTAACTGTCAACTTATCACAGCCTAAAATCACCTGCAAAAAGACTCTCAATTGAGTGATCATCCTATTTCAGATTGGCCTGTGGGCATGTCTGTGGGGAGGTTCTTGATTAGTAACTGATGTAGGAGACCCCAGTCCACCATGGACAACACAATTCCCTGGGCAGGTGGTATATATAATACAGCTGGGGATATATAATACAGCTGGCTAAAGCATGAGCCAGAAAGCCAGAGAGGGAGCCAGCAAGCAGCATTTTTCCATGGTTCCTGTCTCCAGGCTCCTGCCCTGACTTCTATCAATGATGAATTGTAACCTGGAAGTGTAAGCCAAACAAACCCTTCCCTCCCCACAGAAATGTGTACTTAAAATTTGATAATCAAAAACCTCAAGTAGCAATGTCCAATTTGAGCTCCTCCCAAATGAACATCCTAGGTGGCCACTTTCTCCTTGAAGCAAGCCCTGATCTTCAACCTGGAGATACACTCTCATCCTAGAATCATTTACTTCCCTTCCAAATGCTCTCCAGTTCTCTCTCTCACCAGTGACACACTCACTTTTGAGTCAACTTCTATTTTCCTGGTGACAAGAACCTATTAATGTGTGTGAGTGTGTTTGTGTGAATGCATGAGTGTGAGTGTGTATGTGTGAGTGTATGAGTGTGCATGTGAGTGTATAAGTATGTACATGTGAGTGTGTATGAGTGTGAGTGTGCTCGAGTATGTGTGTGAGTGTATGTGAGTGTATGGGGGGGGGGGGCTGGCTAGGATCCTCTCCTGGGACAGGAGTGCTGGGTGTGAGGAATAAGAGTGTGAAGGGAAGACTCCAGAGCTTGGGCTCCTCTCTGGCTCCTGTTTTCTACCGCTGTCACCTGAACAGGTCCGGCTAAGCAGGCAACTTGCTGGCTATGCCAGACAGGAAAAGATGAGTAAGAAGGACAGCTCATTAGAAAATAAAACAACTCACAGACAGGAAGAACTCAGACTTCATAGAGACGGTACACTGCCCTCATGCCCTGCAGAAACCATGGGCCTCATGTCCGTGGTCTTTCTTATACACAAGGTCTTGAACATCAAAGTGGCGTGTCTGCCCCCTCCCTCCTCTCTTTGAAGATGAAAGCTCTGACAACGTGCACAGTCAAGCCTCACGACTGGAATAAGTGATCATCCATCCAGGGATCACCCTGGACAGAAAACTTCCTGGAAGCTGTCCCCTGGAAGGCCAGGCTCCAGAGGCACTTTAGAGCGAATGATTGGTTCAAACAAGTCAGCAAGTGCCACACATTTCATTCCGTCTTTAGTATTCACAGAGCACAGTTGCAACCTGGAGTCTCCAAAGAGGTTTTCAGAGGCTTCCTGTTGCTAAGAAACCTGCTTAAGATACTGATGTTCCAAGTGAGTCACTGGGGAAAACACAGCCGTGGCCACCACCATGCTCTTCCTGCCCTAAGCCCTGCAGCTCTGGTCAAGGTGGTGCAAAGTGTGACGCTGCTATTTGGGACTGACTTGTTGCAGGAGTTTTAGTGCGTGGACACTAAGTTCATACTAAATCCTGCTGCCTCGGAAAGAGACGCTTCTCTCTGTAGTGGGAAGTGAGTGCAGAGACTCAACGCCCAAAGTGCTGAGGGCAAGCAACTGCTGAGTGCTTGGCCCTAAGTGGAACATCCATATAAACACCCCCACAAGGCTCAGGGAACATTACAAGAGAGAGTGTGGAAAGAATGCAAGAACCAGATGATGAGGAGAGCTGTAAATGGCTGTCTTCTGGATAGGATATGCCCACTGCACTCATGAACTACCAGCAGCTATGGTTACCTGCACAAGATCAAATTAACAAGCTCAGTCAGTATTCCAACAGGCAACACTAACTGGAGTCAGTAGATTACAAAAGAAAAGACATGAAAGGGGAAGGGATGTATTGGGGTACCTGAGAGGAATGGGAAGGAAGAGTTTGGGGTGCCTGGAGGGAGAAGTGGGAAGAGAGGGTTAGGGTATATATGATCAAGATACATTGTTTACATGTATGAAATTGTCAAAGAATAAGTTAAAATACATTTTATTTAAAAATCTTTCACTGGGCTGGAGAGACAGCTCAGAGGTTAGGAGCATGTGCTGCTCCTGGAGAGGACCTGAGTTCAGATCCCAGCACCCATGTCAGGTGGCATGACCACCTGCAAGTCAAGCACCGGGAGATCCAATGCTCTTGGCATTGGCAGGCTCCTGCACCCCCATGCAGATATCCACACACAGACATATAATTAAAAATAAAAGACAAATTTTGACGTTAAACCCTTTTTCACGACACCTTCTGGAGCACAGCAGAAGGAACAGAGCATTCAGCAAGCACCAAGGCTCTGGTCCCTGTTCTGATCCCCGAGGGGTGAGTCTTCAGAAGCACATCTTTGAGAGGTCCATGAAGCCCAGGATATTCCCTCTGCTGAGCAAGTAGTGCCATCCCTAAAAAGCAAATTCATCAGGTTCTCCCAGGCAGAATGCGACAGAAAGTCTGCAGAGAAAGACAGAGTCTCTCTGTTGTCATTTCAGCATAAAAAAAAAAGGCAGCAATTTACCAGATTCATCTTGTCTAAGAAATCTTGTGTACATGCAAACCTTGGACGCCTGCTTATTTATGTTGTTCTGTTGTCAAAACAACCAGAACTACAGGGATCACTTCTGAAATCTGTCCCAGAGGCCAACTAAGCCTGCAGGGGTTGACTCCATCACATGTGTCTTTGAGAGTCAGGGGTAAAACTCAGAGTCAGGATGAACTCTCCTTAACCACTGAGGTGCGAGATGAAGGTGTTCCCTCTTAGGATGCAAGAATATGTGATTCTATACAGCCAGTACACCCTCTTCATGATGTGATGCTGTCTAGAAAATATTAGACTTATACAGCATTTGACCCACATACTATTCATTAACTCAGTCACCACCCACAGAGATATTCTGGGGATGCTGGAGATGCTGAGGATACAACATCAAAAGCAGAGTCTAGGCAGTTGGGAGGAGGTTGATTCAGTTGATAAAGCACCTGCCTTGTAAGAACAAGGACCAGAGTTCGATCCCCAGAACCCGTGTCAAATGCTAAGTAGGGTGGAGTATTTATAGTCCCAGAACTGGGGTGGTTGAGACAGGAATATCTCTGAGATTCACTCACTGGCTAGCCACCCTGGCCTAAGTAGTGACAGTAAAGCCAATGAGAAACCCTGTGTCAAAGAAGACAGACAGCATTTCTGAGGATGACATACAAAGTTGTCCTCTGGTCTTCCATGCTTGTGGCTAAAAAATAAAAAGAAGTCTTCTCCCTCAGGTTGCTGACATTCTGTTGGGAAAAGCATCTGATAAGCTAATTAAAAAGTTAATCTAGAATCTATAACCAGTCATCTTTAAGGGAAGGAAGAATTCCAAAATAGGGTGATGGCCTCAGCTAACACCAAACATTAGCCCAAAAGGACTGGAGGAGGAAGCTCTGTGGCAGCCAGGAGTAGGTGTGACAGTCACAGGGCAGTGTGCACTTTGAGGCCAGAGTGAACATTCATCTTAAAGAAATGAGGTCATGTGGCCACAGCAAAATATACAAATCAGGCCGGGTGGTGGTGGCGCATGCCTTTAATCCCAGCACTCGGGAGGCAGAGGCAGGTGGATCTCTGTGAGTTCGAGGCCAGCCTGGTCTACAGCGCGAGATCCAGGAAAGGCGCAAAGCTACACAGAGAAACCCTGTCTCGAAAAACCAAAAAAAAATTATATATATATATATATATATATATATATATATATTTGTGTATATATATATATATATATATATATTTGTGTATATATATATATATACACAAATCAGGAAAGCTCCAAAGTCAGAGGAAGGCATATGGCTGCCACTGTGAGTGGGGGGAGCCACTGGGCAGCTCGGTTGGGAGCAGAGATGAGCATGGAAGCATGAGAGCATCTCAGTGAACCATTGTGGTTCCCTGTGTAGGTTAGAACTAAAAGGGCAACAGTCAGTGAGGAAAGTAGTTAGGAGCGATGGTCAGTCTGGATTGTCAGCTTCACCCGATCTGGAAGGGGCTAGGAGACTCAGGTCACAGTGTGTCTGTGAGGGTGTTACCAGATAATCAACTTGGGGGTAACTCCCTCAGAGTGAGCAACACCTTCTAATAGGTGGCCCAGATGTACTTGTGTGCACGAGCCTGTGTGTGTGTGTGTGTGTGTGTGTGTGTGTGCGCGCGCGCGCGCGCACACGTCAGAGGACAACTTTAGGGAGTCATTCTTTCTTCCCACTATATAGTCTGGAAACTAAACTAAGTTCATCAGGCTCACACTACACAGCAAGCTATCTTACCCACTGAGCCACCTCACCACTCCAGATATAAAGAGGTCTGAGGTCAAAGGGCGTTGTCTGCCTTCTCTTCTCATTGGCCATCTCCCCATCACACTTCTTGTTGCTGCTGCCACAACCATCCTGTGCTCACGTCAGACTCCGGCTTCTTCAGCTTCAACATTAAGTATCAGTGACTTTCCAGGTAGCGGCCAGCTTCAGTGCAAGACTGGGAGGCTGAGCCACCCATGTGTAGGGGCTGAGAAGCTACTGGTATTTCAACCCCTCCAAGATGTGGAAGGATTACTGGACTAACCAGGCCCTACCACGTAAGTCATTCTAAGGAGTCCTCTTTAAATGCGCACTCACACACATACACACTACTGGTTCTGCTCTCGTCTGATACAGGAGGCAAGTGCAACAGTCTGGGCATCTGCACCAGAAATGCTCTTGGAACAGGGAAAAGATGGGCTTTGCTGGCAGTTCAGATTTGTATGTGCAAGGCTGGGATGGATGGCAAGGAAGAGTACAAGGTTCAGCCCTATGCCACCGGAAGGCAGGAATGCCCTCTACTAAAAGGAACAGGCTAAAGCCATGCATATAAGCAAATTAAAGTCCAGCTTCGGCTGTGTTGAGTTTGCAAGTATGTCTGATGCCCAAGCTGTTAAGTGGGTAAATGAATACGTGGGTCTGGATTCAGGGCAGAAATGAGACTGGAAACATGCACTTGGGATTTGTTATTATATTTGGTTTCAAACCACAAAAACCGTGCCTAAGTCACCTAGGAAATGGGCCTAGATGGCGTAGAGAAGGTCATATTTTAGGGATTTTTTTTCTTACCTATGTATTCGTGAATAAGTGAAAACTGGAAAAAGCTTTAAAAAGCATCAGTAAGGAGTGGAGGAAGCAGTCAGTTATAGGAGGGCCTTACAGCGAGATGTCAACTCACAGTCTGCTAGGAAGTGAGGCTGACTCCTGCTAACAGAGCACTTACGGAGAAAGGTGGGAATGCTCTTCACCTAAGACCCAGAATGAGGATGGATCTCCACTCTAGCTATTCTCAGTCAGTCAGGGCAGAGTTCTAGATAGGGCACTAAGGCAAGGAAAAGAACAAATGGCAAGGAGATTAAGGAAGCAGGAATAAAATTATCCTCACGATAGGTGCATTATTACCTTTGCAGAAATCCCAGGGTGTTTGTTAAAAATAATTACTAGCACTACTTCTGCAGTGAGGCCAGTAAACTCACATGAAATAAGATGAAAGCACAAAAAATTAAATGTATTTTAATAAACGAACAGTAAACCTGCCAGGACTTAAGTTAAAAACAGCCGCATCGCACAGGCGAGATGACTCGGAAGGTAAGATCCTCGCTGCCAAGCATGGCAACCTGAGTTTGATTCCCAAGACCCACATGATGGGAGGAGAGAATCAACTCCCACAAGTTGTCCTCTGACCTCTATGGTGTGTGCTGTGGTGTGTACATGCCCATACATATACATCACGTATTCACACATTTGTGGGGGGAAAAAAGAAAGAGAAAATAATTTTTTAAAACCTAATATATATATGTATGTATGTATGTATGTATGTATGTATATATATCCCCTCAAAAACAAAGTTATGAACTTATAGAAAACAGTATATATATATGTGTGTGTGTGTGTGTATGTGTGTGTGTGTGTGTGTGTGTGTGTGTGTGTGTGTGTGTGTGTTGAGAATTATTTAATGCTGGTGAATAAAATCAAAGAATAGTTAAATACATGGCAAACATGCCTTATTCATACTAAAAACTCCATAGAGATGCCCCAGCTACTCAGACTTGAAAAGAGCCAATTTATAGACTGGGAAGAAACATCTACAACAAATACATCCAATTCCAGACCAGCATCTACCATACACGAAGGCTGCTCGGAGTGAGTCCACCAGCTAAAAACCACCCTGTTAGAATGTGGCAAAAGATCTGACAGATACTTCAATGAAAAAAATCGACAGATGACAGGAGCCCATGAAAAGATATTCAAGATGCCCCCCGAGAAAATGAAAATTAAAATCACAATTCTGCATCATTATATGACAATCGGAACGGCTACAACAGAAATGGTGACATCACCAACAGCTGGCACAGACTCGAAGCTGAAATCATTCCTGCATTGCTGGTGGGAGTGCAGCACGCTGTGGCTGCTATGGATAGAGCTAGGTAGTTTCCTCTAAAACCAAACAAACAATCACCATAGAAGCCAGAAGTCACACACGGCATTTGTCACAGTAAACTTATATTCACAAACACCCCGTGTCACTCAGCTTCCCACTCTATAGCAACTGCCTGAGGCGTGGAGAGGTTTAGTTTTGCACCCAGACTTGAAGTTTCCAGCCCATGGTTGATCCAGCAGATTGCATTTGAACCTCTGCTGAGGCAGCATGTTGAGAGAACATGGGAGTGGAGCAACTCATATCATGGTGAGGATCAGGAAAGAGAGAAATGACAGGGGTTCCCCTTCAAGAGGCCACCCCTAATGCTGTGAAGGCCTCCTATAGGCCAGGCCTCTTGGTTTATTTTTATGGTGTGTGTGTGTGTGTCTGTGTGTCTGTGTCTGTGTGTGTGTATGATGTGAGTGCAATGTCTACACAGTCCAGAAGAGGGCCTAAGATCCCTTGGAGCTAGAATGACAGGCAGTGTGAACCACCCAATGTGGGTACTAGGAACCAAACTCATGTCCTCTATAAGAGTAGCAAGTGCTCATAACGGGTGAGCCACCTCTCCAGCCTCAGACCTCACCTGTTACAGGCTACATCAACTCCCAAAGGAGCACACCTTAAACACACGGGCCTTTGGGAAACATTCCGATGCAAACCACCACACACTTGTTAACTAAAACAATGTGCAAATGGGAGGTGTTCTTAGAAGAGGCCTGGTGACATGAGCCACAGTCACAGAAGCATGTTTTGAGAAAGGACAAACTACACAGAAGGAGTGTCTGGAGAATCACACTCAGTGAGAAAAGCCAACCCTCAAGGGAGCACACCATATAGGTCTTTTCTCACAGAGCATTTTAAATGGTAGAAGTTTAGAAATGGAGAGGAGAATGGGTCTTTTCTTTTAAAGGTTTTATTTCTGGTTACCTATATGCATGTGTGTCTGTGTGTGGGCATGTGCACATGAGTGCAGTATCCATAGAGACCAGAAGAGGAATACAGATCCTCTGGGGTGGGGTGACAGGTAGTTGTAAGCACTGTGTGAGTGTTGAAACTGAATTTGGGTCCTCTGCAAGACCAGTACATATTCTTAACTGCTGAGCCATCTCTCCAGCCCATGGGTCTATAGAAAGGAACACACGAACCTATACATGTGATGAAATTGCAAAAAGCTAAATATACATGCACACAAATTTAAACACCCAAATTAAATGCATGGACACTTACATACACAAGTGAATACAAGTACACTGTGGAAATGGGAATAACACAGTGTATGTACCAGCATCCATTTCCCAGCTGTGGCACCGTATTCAGTTTGCAAAGGCTGCTGGCTAAAGCACACAAATTAGATTAAGTTTCCATGTCAGCTCTCTGCTACTTATGACAAATGCCATGATTCTATTATCATCTCACTGATGTTTTAATTAAGAAGAGATTATTTAAATAAACTATAAAATATCCAAAAGAAGCTACTGTTTTGTTTTGTTTTTTTTTACTGAGAAGAAAGATACTGGGTAGGTATGCTCAGTACATCAAGTGAAGCAACAGAGATACACAAAAAAAGAACACATATTGGGAAATGGGAATCCATGGACCATATCTGGCTAGGATCATCAATGAGCCAGTAAGGTTCCTGTTGCCTCTGATAAGTAACCTGAGGACAGACATGGGACGGGAATGAGGGTGTCCCACAGAAGCACATTCTTTAGACCTTTAGAATTGGGAGCCATGGAGTAGGTATTACTTCTGCCCCTAAGAAAGAAAAAAATTCAAATAAAAACATCTTGTCCCTAAATGAAATTCAATAAAACTAAAAAAGTAGTAGTAACAGAGAGATTAACACAGCCGACATTCACTGTTTATTGTGTGCACATGCGCACATGTGCATGTGTACATGCCTAAGCATGTGTGTGGAAGCAGAAGAACTTGCAGGAGTTGGTTCTCTCCTTCCACCATGCAGGTCCTGGAGATTGAACTCAGATCTTCAGACTTGAGAGCAAGCACCCTTACCTGCTGAGATACCTCACCTACTCTCAAATGTTAGTTATGACCCCATCCCACCCACCCACCCCCACACACCTTTTCCTCCACATCTCCTGCCACAGTACTAAACACTGTCAGACTGTTAGAGGGCTCATGTCAGTTCCCTGAAAGGAGGGCTAACATTTGCTAACTGGAGACTAGAGAAATGAAGTGGGATTCCAACGTGTGAGCTTCAGAAGTAAAAGAGAACAAAACAGAAGTGGCCCTCGGTCATTAAGACTCACTCACTCCTCACCCCACCAGAACAGCCATGAGGCATCCCATAGACTGCTCTAGGAGGCAAGGCTCACTCCACATCACTATGGTCTTTGTTTTGATAAGATTACTAATATATTACCTTTTAATGCCTAAATTCTGGTGGGCTGTTTTTAGGGGAAAAAGTGGTCTGGAATTTTAAGAATGTTTATAAAAATAGTAGTTTCTGTTTCTCTTAATTCTTTCTTCTTTTGATATTTTTCATTGTTATTTATTATTATTATTATTATTGTATGTGTATATATGTGTGTTTACAAGACATGGAGGGAGGGTAGTATGTGAGTGTGCTTGTGCAGAGGTGAAAGAGCAACTCTCAGGGGTCATTTCTCCTTCCACCATGAATATAGTTTATCAGACTTGGTGGCAAGCATCTTTCCCCATTGAGCCATATTGTTATCCCTTCCACTGAGCATTGAATCATCTTATAGCTTAAAGGAAGTCAGTCATGTTCATCAAGCCCAATTTATTTTGCTCTCACAGATTGACACATACAGGAACATGAGAGTTTGGAGGACGCTGAGATCCAGTTCATCGAATCCCGCTCATTTCATAGATGAGGAAACAAACCTAGAGACCCAGAGGGTCTTCTCCCGGTCCCATGGCTAACAAAAGACTTGGGACCATAGGGAATTTTGCAGAAGATGGGACAGAAACATGATGAGAGCCAGAGCTTTGGGGAGGACCTCTGTGAAACAGTGTCTTCTGGATGTGACAGAATGTGACAGGACTGCTGCCCTCAAGAGCTCCCAGCAGCTGTGGTGGCCTGCACAGGACCTGTAGTAGATCAAGACAGTCAACATCCTGACATGGGTAAGTGTGGAGCTCAGGAGCCCCCACCCCTAGCTGAGGAGCTAATGTAGAAGGATGTCTTAGTTAGGGTTACTAATGCTATGATGAAACACCATGGCCAAAAGCAAGCTGGGGGGAAAAGGTTTATTCGGCTTACACTGCCACACTGTAGCCCATCACTGAAGGAATTCATGATGGGAACTCAAACATGGAATGAACCTGGAGGTAGGGAGCTAATACAAAGGCCATGGAGGAGTGCTAATTACTAGCTTGCTCCTCATGGCTTGCTCAGCCTGCTTTCTTATAGAACCCAAGACCACCAATCCAGGGATGGCACCACCCACAGTGGGCTGGGCCTTCCACCATCAAACACCAATTAAGAAAATGCCGTACAGGTTTGCTCACAACTTGATCTATTTTCTTAGTTGAGGTTCCCTCCTCTCAAATGACTTCTATTTGTATCAAGTTGACATAATACTATCCAACATAGAGGGAGAATCAATTTTCTTCAGGAAAGTGGCCTTAAAAGCTTCCTATGCCCAATGGATGGCCCCAAACCATGTGCCTAATTGGACTCAGTATGCTTAAAAAAAAAAAAAGGAGGCCCTAGGTGAGTAGAAGAATCCATGGGCCCATTTGGTGCCCTTAGGCCCAAGCAGGGGATGAATACCCACAAGCCTGCCTGGGTCCTCCTGCCTTAGTCAAGTAGAAGTATCCTCAGGCCCACTTGGAACCACAAGGTTCCATTATGGTGAGCAAATATATGGTGGGATATGGGGGAGAGAGAAAGGCAAAATTGTTCATGTCCTGTGGAGAGAGGCAGATCTGAAGAGACAAGGGTGGTGAGGAATGGGCTATGTAAGTGACCTGTTTGCCACCCAGGGCCATGGAGACATCAGGGCCTGACCTGTAGCAAAGGGCCATGTCTGGGTCTGTGATCCTACCACAGTGAGGTCTATGGGGGGCTATGTTGTTGTCCACGGCTCCTGTTACCATCAAAAGCCATGTGACTTTTGGGCTGGGCTGCTACCTGGGGTCATGTGGGAGTCTGGGGACTATGCTGCTGCTATGCCCATGCCAATATGGGAGGCTTGTGCTACCACCAAGGGCCATGGTGACATTCAGGTCCATGCTGCTAATGATGGCCATGTCTGAATCAGGGGTCCTGCTGCACCTGGGGTCTGTGTTGATGGCCATTGCCCACATTACCATAGGGGTCCATGCAAACCATGTGTTGAACTATATGTTGAACTATATGCTGAACTATATGTTGAAGTACAAGGCCTGTGCTGAGCTGACCCTGCCCCTCACTGGCCCAGAGAGAGCTACCAACCCCCCCACCGTAGAGCTCATCCCCTGCCAGTCCTGGGATAGTGGATCCCATGACCCTGGCATGGGAGAGCTGGCCCCACCCCTCACCTGAGGTGGGTTGTTCTAGTAGCCCAGGACTGACCAACTCAGCTACCACCCAGGCACATGTCCAGGGCTTCAAGTTGGCACTCTCTTTCATCTACCCCATCTGTAACCTGCTGGAGTGTGTGAAGGGACTGGTCCTGTAGAACCATAGACATAGGATCTCCATGATTCATCCAACAGCAGGGTACCCAACAGGAGCTCTGGTGAGGGTCCAGTATGGTATACCTGAAACCAGAGGCCTTGGACCTGACGAACACCATGTTACACAATGAATGTTTGCAAGTAAAGCTGTTTGGAGAAAATGGTCTACTGCGTGACACACTGCAGCTCCCAATGTCACCAAGATGAATGAAGAGACGATGGAGAGGTGGGAAAGATGGAGGAGCGAAATGGTTTTGTTTGTTTGTTTGCTTTTTGTTTGTTTGTTTGTTTATGTTTTCTATTAATAGTCTTATTTCTATTTTTACTTTCATTTCTTATTTTATTCTTATTTGTTTTTATGTTTCCTTTGGGGGACACTACAAGGGTGAGGGGCAGATACAGAGAGACTGGATAAGGGTGGGATTGGGATACATGATGTAAAGTTCCAAAGAATCATAAAAACATTATGTTAAAAAATAAAGAAATGGAGGAGGAATGAATGAGTGAGGCAGATGGGGAGGTCGGGGGAGAGATTGGGAGGAGAAGAGGGAGGAGAAACTGCAGTGGGATGTAAAATAAATAAATTTTTTAATAAAAAAAGGATGTTCTTAACATACTCCAATCCCAGTGGTATCACTTTTCTTCTTCAATAAAAAAAAAAACATGTAGACAGTTTCCTATTAAAAGAAAAAAGTATAGCACGTAAACTTGGGAGGGAGATGAGAGAGGGAACCTGGGAGTAAGTGGAAAGAGGGAGAAAGAGGTGAGTGTGATTAGAATACATTTTGTGCATGTATGAAATTCTCAAGGAATAGATAAAATATTACACACACACACACACACATGCACACACACACGCACACACACACAATTTCCCAATGAATCTCCTATTGGAAATGAAAGCTGAATCCCTGGAGACAGACACAAAAAAATCATATCCCCCCCAACCCAGTTCTCACTATAGAAGAGGAACAACTATTAGCCAAAAAGCAGAAGAAAATCAGATTACACCCTGAAATGTAAAGGCTCCAGCGGACTGTGCTCCTAAGCAAGCTGAAAAGGAGGGAGTGGAGGAAGGAGACTTTGAGCAGGAGCCTCAACAATTGAGATTTACAGATCGCAGCAGACAAAAATCAATCTCCATTCACCATCTGAAACCAAATCAGACATCTCAAAGGGACACCCATAAACACGCACACCACCTTCCGTGAAAACAAACTCCAAAAAAAATCAATCCTGTTTTATGCATTTGGATCTTGGGAAATGTATCACTTGCCCGAGATAGTCACTTTTGTGTTGGTTTAGTTTTGAATGAGACTTAAAATGCTACCGGCCAGATGAAGACATGAAGTCATACAACCTCAGGCTGGCAGGGAGCAGACCTCATTTAAACCATCCCTTGTTTTGTGCACAAAGAAACCCACAGTCACTACCAACAGACATCCTCAAGTTGCCCGGTTTCAGTGGAGATAGAGAGTAAAAGCAGCGGTACCAGCTCATTCTTGGGGGCTAAGAGCATGGACTTAAGAAGCAAGCAAACCCAAGTTGACATCTTGGCTCCTCTGCTACTCCAGCAGCCTGCCTGGAGGGAAAGATGTTCTAAGAGACACTATGCCCCTCTCTTTGGCCATCAGATTACTAAAACAATGAACCCCAAGAAATAAGAATTTCCCTAGGAATCTCTTACTGAAGAAAAAAGGGCTGAACCTCCCGGGACAGCTAGAGGAGGAAGATTTACAACTTGTGAGGAATGGCCTTGCAAGAGAGACATGGGGCTGAGACAGTGGTGGGCAAGGTCCAAACCTTGCTGGGACCATTTAGTTATGCACATGTCTTGCCTTCTATTTAAATCCCACCCTCATGTCAGGCCCCCAGAAGATGGACTTGGGGGGGGGGGCAGTCACTGGATCTCTTTGCCCCTGTTCCCAATATGCCCATATTGAATAAATCTGCCTTCTCTGCTTTCCACTATTAATGTGGCTCCTTTAATTGGCCTGTTGAGGATGGGTGGCTGAACTTGGGTGGTTGGGACACAGGCTGTGACCTCAGTCAAATAGAAACACTCTCTGCAGCAGACACATTTGTAGGATAACACACACTTATTGCTAACCCCATTTTTCCTGTCATGCCCCTCTAGTGAAGCACAGAAAACCAAATACTCATTTTCCCAGACTCCACTGTAACTAGGAGTAGTCCTTGACACAACTCTGGCCAATGAGACAAAATGGAAATCATCTATGGGATTCTGTGGTAAGATATAGCCATCCTTACAGGACAGAAAGTATTCTAGAGACCCCTGTGCCCTTCCCTGTTTTTGTTCTTTTGGGGTTCCTGCCACCCAGCTACACAACCAGCAATGGAGTAAGAAGGAAAGAAAAGATACACAGGAATAGAGAAAGATAAAAAACCCTGAGGCCAAAGATAGATGGGGTAATTTTAAGTTGAGAAAAGCTGGCTAGCAACAAGCCAAGCTAAGGCTAGGCATTTATAAGTGAGAATAAGCCTCTGTGTGTGATTTATTTGGGAGCTGGATGGTGGGCCCCTCAAAAGAGTAAAAACAGCCAGGCGGTGGTGGCGCATGCCTTTAATCCCAGCACTCGGGAGGCAGAGCCAGGCAGATCTCTGTGAGTTCGAGGCCAGCCTGGACTACCAAGTGAGTTCCAGGAAAGGCGCAAAGCTACACAGAGAAACCCTGTCTCGAAAAAAAAAAAAAAGAGTAAAAACAACTAACAACATTTTGTGGTACCAATGTGGTGCTCAGTTTTCCATAGTGCCTGAGAAAGCTTAAAAAGGTGGGGGCGAGGGTGGAGAGATACAGCTCCTTTGCTGCAGGCTGCAGGAATATATCATAAGAACTCAGCTGGTTATGGCTAAGTCACTACCTGGAGGGATCAGGGAATTCCTCCAGAGGAAGCCAAATCCCAAGGAGTTTTTGGTGTTACTTGGCTTGTTATATATCAGCTGTCTTCTGTTATGAAAATCATGTGTGCCTTCATAGCTTTCCCAATTGACTTTTCCCTGAGAAGGGCTTACAGTATGGACTGATCACTCTCTAGACATACACATTCCAGGTATTTGGAGAACAGCCTCAGTAAAGGCTTTCTCTGGAGTCAGATATCTCCCTTGGCCACTTTCAAGGACTAGCAGTAATAACAGTCCACATGCAAGTTTCCTGATTTAAGGTAAATTCCACAAGGAGACACCACCTAGGTCAGGTGGATGTTAAGTAATAGCTTTACACAATTCAGCTCAGACCCTCCTTTCTTACAGCCTTACTAACTTTATAGACCTTTAACTCCTTACCTAACCACTTTTAGGAATATTTAGATAACCTTCTGCGCTGACAGCTATGCTCAGCCAGAACCCCAGTTCAAGCCTCCCTGTAATCATCATCATTGGCAGCATCTGGCCAGGTCCATCCCCAGATGGAGGAAAGTACCTTATCAGAGATACCTCTATACTTTCTAAGAACAGACTACCCATTTGAGAAGCCTGGCAGATGTGCCCATTAAGCTTTACTTCCTCCTTTCCCAAACCTTACCTCCAGTTCCAGATCTCCCTTTAACTATCACCAGAGGCATCTAGCTGTATACAGGTTGCCTAGCGACTGAGCACACTTTCCCCTACCCTGTAGAAAAACGACAGATAGCTTGGACAGATAGGAGTCACAGGAAAAAAGAAGACAGTTTTATTTTCTCCCATTGACCTAGCAACTTATAGATTCTTAACATTTTCTACCAATCACGTTTAAGATTATAGTTGAGCACATAAGAGCCCTCTTCTTAGATATTACCTGAATCTAGCCTTTAGTTAACTCATTTCCCCATTGGTCACTTCCCTTTTGGGGTTGCAAATGATAATTAATGGTTATTGCCTCCCTATGTGATTCTTATCACCCCTCCATTTGACCCTGGAAGCCTGGCTTTGCACTGCTAAGGGATTACTGCTTGTAAGTGTATATATACCAGGACTTCCAGGGCACAGGGGAACAGAGGAGAGAAAAGAGAATGGAAGAACTAGATGGGTAAGAGCTTGAGAGGAACAAACTGAGATGGGTAAGAAGTAGATTGAAGGGCTAGAAGAGAGTACTAGAGGAACGAGATGGAAGATGAGGAAGAGCCAGATGGGAAAGTCCTAGCTGGATAAGAACAAGGTGAAAAGGACCTAGATGAGGCAGAATTAAGACAAGAAATTAAGAAAGAACTTAGAGGGAGCAGTAGATAAACAGAGAGAAATCAGGCAAGATAGGAGCTAGGCACGAGAACGGAACTGAAGCTGTATATATAGGATGTTATGCCAGAGGAATTAAAACAAGTGGACTACAGAGCTCGGTGTGCTGAGATTCTATTTCCTGAAAATAGTCCTCGCCAGTAGTAGTTCTCTCTCCTGAGCCCCTGGGATGTATAATAATAAGGCTGGTCCCTCTAATGTTATACAAGACTCCTTTAAGTGTTTCTGCCTCCTGGTGAGCCCTTGAGCAGCCAATACATAAAATACGAACAAAAAACTGAGTAAAAATTCCTGCCATAGTGCAAGCATTGGCATTTTAGAGCTCTAGAAAGTTTGAATGCAGTTCCTGGTCAGATACACCTTAGCTTGGCTTTCACAGCTGATAAAATGGACAAAGCCAGCTGCCAAAGCCAAAGGTCAGAGGTCCCAAGCCTTAGCTTAGGCTTAATAGATTTTTTTGCTCCTTCAGTCAAAAAAAGGCTAAAAGATGCAGTAAAAGAGGTCCAGACAGAAAAACCTCTAAACGGGCAACAGAGTATTTAACAGTGTACATATATACAATGGAGTACTACTCAGCAGAGAAAAACAATGGCATCATGAGGTTTGCAGGCAAATGGACGGAACTAGAAAATATCATTCTAAGTGAGGTAACCCAGACTCAGAAAGACAAACATGGTATGTACTCACTCATAAGTGGATACTACATGTAAACCAAAGGATAACCAGACTGCAATTCACGATTCCAGGGAGGCTACCTAGTAAAGAGGACCCTAAGAAAGACACAGAGATCACCCAATGACAGAGAAAAGGATGAGATCTACATGAACAAACTGGAGGTGAGAGGGGGTAATGGAGGGCAAGGGTCAGGGGAAAGAGAACTTAGGGGAGCAGGAGGTCCCAGCTGGATCAGGAACAGAGTGGGAGAACAAGGAAAGAGATATCATGATAAATGAAGACCCCATGGGAATAGGAAGAAGCAGAGTGCTAGAGAGGTCCCCAGAAATCCGTAAAGATACCTCCATGATAGACTACTGGCAATGGTTGAGAGAATGCCCGAGCTGACCTACTCTGGTGATTGGATGGCCAAACACCCTAATTGTCATGATAGAACTCTCATCTAGTGACTGATGGAGGCAGATGCAGAGATCCACAGCCAAACCCCAGGCGGAGCTCCAGGAGTCCAATCAGCGAGAGAGAGAAGGGATTATATAGGCAAGAGATATCAAGACCATGATTGGAAAAAGCACAGGGACAAATAGCCAAACTAGTGGAGACACATGAACTGTGAACCAATGGCTGAGGAGCCCCCATGGAATAGGACCAGGCCCTCTGGATAAGTGAGACAGTTGATTAGCTTGAACTATTTGGGAGGCCACCAGGCAGTGGGACTGGGACCTGTCCTTAGTGCATGAGCTGGCTTTTTGGAACCTAGGGCCTATGCTGGGACACATTGCTCAGCCTTGGTGTAGGGAGGAGGGGACTGGACTTGCCTTAGCTGGGTCTACAAGGCTGGGCTGACTCCCCATGGGAGACCTTGCCTTGGAGGAGGTGGGAATAGAGGGTGGATTGGGGGGGAAGGCTGGGGGTAGGAGGAGGGTGGATGGGGGAATCGTGGCTGATATGTAAAATTAAATTAATTTTAAAATAAAAATATTTTTAAAAATTTTAAAAATTTTTAAAAAAGAAAAGAAAAATGGTATAATCATAGAAAATGAAGAGTTTAAAAATAAAGACTTTAAAGAAAGAAGTTATTAAAAAAGAAAATTTTGCCGGGCGGTGGTGGTGCATGCCTTTAATCCCAGCACTCGGGAGGCAGAGGCAGGTGGATCTCTGTGAGTTCGAGGCCAGCCTGGGCTACCAAGTGAGTTTCAGGAAAGGCGCAAAGCTACACAGAGAAACCCTGTCTCCAAAAAAAAAAATTTCATGTAAGATGAGAAATGCACAGGGAGTCTGGATCCTGCATGTTACTCTGTTGATTTTGAAAATTTTTTTATTGTTAATAAGCAAACAACGGCTGCTAAGAGACATGGGATTGAAAGAGGGACTGATGAGATAAACCAGCCTAAATATTTTAAGAATGCATTAACTTTAAAAAAGAAGTCAAAAAATATATTTGTCAAATGGAAATCAAAATGCTTTTGAGCTTTGTTCCCACAGGAGATGAGAGGTTGTGGATTCCTTCAGGAATAATATGAATTAGGTTTGATCAAGAGAGACCTCCTGGACAGATGGCATCTATCAGCAAAGGTTACTGCTGGTCTTCCCAGGACTTGGTCATTATCTCAAATTTTCTCAGGGACCCAAAAGATACTTCATCAACAGACAGAAGAAAGCAGTTTGGAGAATACTACACCCACATTCCCAAGAGATGAGGTAGGTGGTCTTTTGTTATTTGATGAGTTATGGATGTTTGTTATCATTTAGGAAAATATAGTATATTGATACAAAATCAAGGTAATTTTTTGTTATAACAAACTGCATGTTTGTTTCTACTCTTATTAAGTATTTTGTATATTGATACAAATTTAAGGTTATTTTTGTTATAACATATTGTGTGTATGTTTATATTTTTGTTTGAGATATTACACCTATGCAGTTCATTTAAAATATAAGGTAAAATTCTAGCTTTTAAAAGCTATTATTATAAATTATATAGGATAATCAAGAAACATAGGCTAGTAGTTAGTCATTTATAACAATCAAATTTGTAGATATGTTAGGTATGGTTTCTAGGTTAAATAGGTATATTGTAGATAGACAAATGGTCTTCAAACACTTCAAAGACCTACAGAATATGGCATTTAAAATGTTTTGTTAACTTAGGGCTTTTCGTGATAAGGAGACACATCTGCTCCTAACAGCACCAATTTATTTCAGAGATGATGGGCATTGAAGAAACTTCAGAGTTTGCTTTCATTGTGGCAAGGTTAGACACTGGGCAAGATAACTGTTCTTGCCTTTGACTGCTGGTAATATGTTGGGCAGACTGGACATGCAGGACACAGAGGAAAAAGACTATTGAACATTGCCAAAACAAAATATGACAGTACTTCAAAATTCTTGCTTCAGAGAAGAGTCTGCCAGATATTCTGCAGGACACAGAAGAAAGTGACTAAGGAACTCTGCCAATACAGGGCAGGACAGTCCTTCAAATTTCCTGCTTCACTGAAAAATCTACCAGATATTATAGGCCTATAGGCTAAATATAGATGCCCCAACATTGCAGAGGAACTTTGAGTAACTGTCCAAGCAGTCAGAAGTCTCTGTCATTTCTAGAGTCTTGGAAGTTGCTTGCAATGTACTTCCTGTATACTCAGGTAATATTACATCCTTCTGGGTGTCTTTGAAGGAGTTGAAAACTAGTTATAGTTGTAGTTTTCCTTAATTATGAGGGAAAGTAAATTATGTATTAAACTTTGGAGTCTTGAAGATGGATGGATGGTAGAGTGCTTTCTCTAAATTTGCTAAATGTAATGGACTGAATATTGTAAATTAATTCTCCCTTAATAATTGTTTTTGTTGTATATAGTTATACTATGTTAAAGTTAAGGCCTTCCTTTTTTTTTTTTATTATTTTTTTTTATTAATTTATTTTGCAATACAATTCAGTTCTACATATCAGCCACGGATTCCCTTGTTCTCCCCCCTCCCGTCCCCCTCACCTTCCCCCCAACACCCCCCCCATTCCCATCTCCTCCAGGGCAAAGCCTTCCCCACAGACTGAGGTCAACCTGGTAGACTCAGTCCAGGTAGGTCTAGTCCCCTCCTCCCAGGCCGAGCCAAACAATCCTGCATAGACAGCCCGAACTGACCTACTCTGGTGATGGGATGGCCAAACACCCTAATTGTTGTGCTAGAAACCTCATCCAACTACTGAGGGATCTGGATGCAGAGATCCATGACTAGGCCCCGGGTGGATCTCTGGGAGTCCAATTAGCGAGAATGAGGAGGGTTTATATGAGCGAGAATTGTTGAGACCAAGGTTGGATAAAGCACAGGGACAAATAGCCAAATGAATGGAAACACATGAACTATGAACCAATGGCTGAGGGGTCCCCACTGGATCAGGCCCTCTGAATGGATGAGACAGTTGATTGGCTTGATCTGTTTGGGAGGCATCCAGGCAGTGGGACCAGATCTTGTGCTCATTGCATGAGTTGGCTGTTTGAAAACAAGGCCTTCCTTTTTATTTAGACAAAAAGAGGGAAATGTTGTAGAATATTATTTTAACGTATGTTACTTTTGTGTATGTTGCATTTGTTTAACTCTGTGAAGCTGTGTTACTTTGCCTGCCTGAAACACCTGCTTGGTCTAATAAAGAGCTGAATTAAAAGAAGAAGAAATCTGGGAGAAAAAGATCTAGGAATGAGAGAGGAAGGAAGAGGACTTCAGGGGCCAGCCAACTAGCCACACAACCAGCAACAGAGTAAGAAGGAAAGAAAAGGTATACAGGAATAGAGAAATATAAAAGCCCTGAAGCCAAAGATAGATGAGATAATTTTAAGAAAAGCTGGCTAGCAACAAGCCAAGCTAAGGCTAGGCATTTATAAGTGAGAATAAGCCTCTGTGTGTGATTTATTTAGGAGCTGGATGGCAGGCCCCTCAAAAGAGTAAAAATAACCAACAACACTTTCCTTTAGCTATTTAAATGGTTAAAATGTGACAGTTGGTTTTGTCAACCTGACATAATCTAGACTCACCTGGGAAGAGAGTCTCAATGAGGAGTTGTCTAGATAAGGTTGGCATGCGGACATTAATGTAGAGGGTTATCTTTATTATGCTAATTGACCCAAACATTCCCTAGGCAGAGAATCATGGACTATGTAACTGTAGGGAATGAGTTGAATACTAACAGGTATGTATGCATTCATTTTCTCTGCACTCTTGGCTACAGACATGGCTAGCTGCTTCAATTTCTTATGCTGATTTCTCAACAATAATGACCTATACCTGAAATTGTAAGTCATATAAACCCTCCCTCTGTTAAGTCACTTTTGGTCAAGGTATCTCACCACAGAAACAGAACATAAAAAATAAAAAACTAGCCGGGCTGTGGTGGCGCACGCCTTTAATCCCAGCACTTGGGAGGCAGAGGCAGGCGGATCTTTGTGAGTTCAAGGCCAGCCTGGTCTAGATGAGCGAGACCCAGGAAAGGCGCAAAGCTGCACAGAGAAACCCTGTCTCGAAAAACCTAAAAAAAATAAATAAATAAATAAAAAATAAAAAACTTAAATAGGCCCCCAAGGAACTGGAATTTCCCCCAAGAATCTCATTTAGGGAGAAGGACAAGGCTGAAGCCTGGTGTCAGCCAGAGGGGAAGCTTGTCTCCCAAGCAGGGATTTCCCACAAATCTAGCAATGTGCCAAAACAACTTTCAGGAGAGAGTGATGCCAAGACAATGATGGATCAGTGATGGGCGGGACTGTACCCTGACTGTTACAGCCTTAATAAGTACCTCAGAGATGAACTTGGAGTATATCAGATCTCTTTATTTGTTCCTGTTGCCAGTGTGATCACATTGAATAAATCTCCTCTCTCTGCTTTTACATTGTCACTATTACATGCCTTCTTTAATTGACATATTGGTGACAGGTGGCTGACCCTGGCTTATTAGGGCTGCCAGGGCCCAGCCTCTGACCCTAACAACTCTAGTAACAAAAAGACATGTGTGGCTGTGGCCACCTCATTCTCATTCCCTTACTTGAACTTCAACTTGATGCCAGAAGCCAGCACTTCAGATCATAGCCATGTTGAAGGTCTGAGGCTACAAGTACAAAGAAGGAAGAAAAGATTTTGATTTCCACATGGTGGAACTGTTTGGGAAGGATTAGGAGGTGTGGCCCTGATAGATGAGGTCTGTCACTGATGATAAGATTTTAGGTTTCAAAAAGCCCATGACATTCCCTGTTAGCTCTCTCTGTGTGTCTCTCTCTGTCTCTCTCTCTCTCTATCTCTCTCTCTCTGTCTCTCTCTGTGTGTCTCTCTCTGTCTCTGTCTCTGTCTCTCTCTGTCTCTCTGTCTCTCTGTCTCTCTCTCTCTCTCTCTCTCTCTCTCTCTGCCTTGTGCTTTTGTCTTAGCTACTACTACTCAAGTGTCATGCCTGCCTGCCTGATGTCATGCTCCCAGCCATGATGGTCACAGACTCACCCTCTGAAACTGTAGGCCCCATTAAATGTTTTCTTTTATAAGTTACCTTGGTCATGGTGTTTTGTCATGGTAATGCAAAGTTAACTAAGAAATGCTCATACCCATTAATAAAAATGCAGTAAATCTTTTCAAAAATAAATATGAAGATCCCAAGCCATCTGTTAATGTCACAAGCAATCCTTGGCTGCTATAGTAATTACTGTCCTCATTGCTATGACCAAATACCTGACAAGAAGCAGCTTAAGGGAGGAAGGGCTTATTCTGGCTCACAGTTTGAGAGATACAATCCATCATCAAAGGCATGGTGGCCCAGCATGAGGCCACTGATTGCATGGTCAGGAAGCAGAGAAGGGACAGGAAGTAGGGTAAGGCTAGAAAATCTCCAAGCTCACCCTCAGTGACACAACCAATTCCTCTAGCAACATTCCACTTCCTAAAGGTTCCAGTTGGGGACCAAGTCTTCAAACACATGAGCTTTTGGGGGACAGTCCACAGTCAAACCACCCCATTTCTATCTGTGGGTAGACTTGTTCTCCTCAAGTGGAGCCACGGTATTTTTTTAAACTTTGAGGTTGCAAGGTTCACATGACTTAAGACCTTTAGAATCCACTAGGATATGTTCTGCCTAATCAAACCAGAAAGGCCAACAGGGAAAAGAAGGGAATTGCAGAAGACCAGGGCTTTGCTAGAAGTGACCCTCCTATCTGTGAATGGAGAGCTGGTCAGATTTCCCATGAAGCAATTGGCTCATGCAAATGTTATATCAATAGCCATTTCTCCTAGGAGGCTGTCAGGAGATGCCTAAGAGCATAGAGTGCAGGAGGTCTCTGTTGTTTTTCTGTTTGTTCTGCTGTTACCTCAAGAAGGAGCCAACTACAAGAGGATTCTATTTAAGAATTTGACTTGGAAGAGTCTTAGAAATCGTATTGAATAAATCCTGCTCTGGTGTCTACTTATATCTCCAATGATGATGTTTATCTGTTTATTTATGGGGGGGCAGGTTACCATAGCGCATGTATAGAGATCAGAGGACAACTTGTGGGTGTTAGTTCTACTGTGTAGGGATCAGGGATTGAACTGGGGTAGTCAGGCTTGGAAGCAAGCACCTTTACCTGCTGAGCTATCTTACCAGCTCTAGTGATGATTGCATTATGTCTCCCTAAGCCATCCTTTTCCATCTCTGTGCCCTGTTTTTCCCATCCTGGGTCCTCCCAGTCTTGACACATGAGTGTGCTATTTTATCAGATCATGTGCCATGGTGAGAATTTCTCCCTCAGCAGTCATGGAACAGGGGTGCCTCTCTCAGCGTTTTCGCTAATGCCCAGCCACCAGGGGAAAAGTTGCTGACATGCTCGGGCTGCCTGTGTGTTGTGTTGTTAAACCTACTTACAGCTCTAATCGCCTGGTTTTCACGCCCAGGAGATTCAGATTGATTGCTGACACTGACCGGGCTGGGAAAGGATCCGACAATCTCCAGCCAGAGACTTAGGCACACTCCCTGAGAATCTGGCAAGTGGTACCCGAGGGGGGTAGGGTTTGGGAGGGGAGATAGAGTGTGAAAAGTAAGGGAGGGAGGGAGGTGGTCTGTGCAATGCTGAATTGCACTGACCGTGGAGTCTGGCAGGTCGAGGTCTAGGTTCCAGCTCTTTTGTCATTTTTCAGCCCATGAACTTGGGACAAGTTACTTCAACTGGGGTCACAGTCTATGCCCCGAGAAGCCAGATTCAACCATCCATCCTCCATAATCCAATTAAGACAGCCACGTAAATGGTGAAAAACAGAAGAAGAAGATTTAGTCCATCTGCCTACATTGGTGAGAGGGCAAAGAGATCTAACGACCCCCTAAACCCATCTTCAGGCATGCTGACATGAGGGTATGGTAAAATAGAAGGCAAGGAATAAGCTTATCTAAACAGTCCCAGAAAGGTGTGGCCTGAAACAGCAGTGCTTTGAATAAGAAAGCCCCACCCCATAGGCTCAGATATTTGAAAACTTGGTCCTAATTGGTTGAACCATTTGGATAGGTTGAGGAGGTGTGGCCTTGATGGAGGAAGCATGTCATTGGGGGAGAGCTTTGAGGTTTTAGAGCCATGCATTATTTCCTGTTCATTTTCTCTGCTTCCTGCTCAGGGCTTAAGCTGTGTGAGCTTTTAGCTTTCATTCATACCTTCACTCTGCTATCGTGGACTCTAGAACTGTAAGCCCAAATAAATGCCTCATTCCATAAGTTGCGTTTGTCATGGTGTTTTATCACAGCAACAGAAAAGTAACTAATACATCTGTCCACCATTGTCTTAGCTCCATGTCTCTCCCACCAGGTCATCTGACAAGATAGAAGTCTGTCCCATAGACAAGTTCCTCCTCTGGCTGCCCCCAGGACTTCAATTCTTCCTTCTTCCAATAGGAGAGTCCCAGGAAAATTCTAATTCTTGGAGTCCATTATTTAAATAGTCTGATGGCCAAAGAGAGAGGCACAAGTGTCCCTTTAAAATATATTCCTTCCTGTCAGTCAGACTGGTTACAACATTCTGACCATGTTTCTCAGCAGACTTCTGTCCCAGAAGTATGTCTTAATGGGTCTCAGGAGAGCAGGTAGTCAGTTCAGCTTACCAGTAATTGCTCAAGAGTAGTCAGGTGACCTAGCCCTGGCCTTTGAGACTGAAAGAGGGTTTTTTTTCTGGGTAACTTCTTGGTTTTATGATTGATAAATGATAAATAAATAAGAAGGTGTGTATGTGCCTTTTGGTCATCACAGTCATTTTGTTCACTTAAGCCTTGGTGTGATCATAAAGGAAACCCTGATGACAGTGTTAGTAAAACCACTAAAGGAGCTGACTGCCTCAGGAAACAGAACAGGGAAAGCCAGCGACCCAGGCACCAGGACAAATTTACCAAAGACACAAATCAGAATTTATTGGAATAAACTGGAAAGAAGCAGCCAGCAAGTTCTGCAAGATGTGCTGGCACCACTAAGGGGTTGGAAGCTCTCTGATGGTTGTTAAGTGGGAAGTTATTAGCTCTTACATCACAGATCTCATGTGTGGGCCTGGGTCTGAGGGACAGGCAGATCTCCCATTAACTTGTTGAGTAATAAATTTTACAGCTTATGTCATTTTTCTTGAGCGCAGCCATTGTGTTGGGCACTGTGGGTCAGTAGGTGTCGGCTCCAGATGTCTGTGTAAGACATCACAGGTCACTAGGGGTCAGGATCCAAATGGTCCTGACCTGATTGTTAAAGCTTTCATTTTAGGCTTTTGGTATCTACACTGGTATCTCTGATTATCTCATTAAGTTGTCAAACTCATTGACACTGACAATGTTCATGTCCCACATTGCTTATAAAGCCTCACCATTCACCAAGTCTTTGTAAGCATTCTGCCCACGATGGGCAAAAGCTGAGTGTATGAGACTAACAGGGACAGTCATTGCCATGGCTAAAATCCTCACTGCCCACAGTAGTACAGAAAGCAAAATTTCAGTTAAGGTTACCGGACTCAGATCCTAATCACTCTCCTTAACCCCCTGGAGGTGTCCCTTTAAGATCATAATGCAAGTATGCCTCTAAAAATGCCTTGAAGAGTAAAAAGAAGCAAACTTGACCCCTCTGCTGATGACAGGGAAGGTGTGCAGCTAAGAGTCAGCAGACCTGGCTCCAAATCCCAAATCAGGTACTGCTCTTTTTCCTCTTCACTTGCTAACGAAAAGCAGTTTCTGGGAGGTAAGAATTTATATGCTTACACTTCTGGGTCACAGTCCATCACTGAAGAAAGTCCGAGCAGGAACTTGAAGCAAAAACCGGAGAGGAACACTGCTTGCCTACTCACTCACAGACCCATGCTCAGCTTTCTTATACAGCCCGGGACCACCTGCCTAGGGAATGGTGCTGCCTATAGTGGGCTGGGCCCTCCTAGATTAATCATCAATCAAGACAAGTCCCCAAAAATATGCCCATGGAGTACTCTGATATGAGCAAATACTGATATTGAGACGCCCTTCTCAGATGACTCTAGGCTGTGTCAAGTTAACAGTTGAAACCAACTTGGGTAGATGCTAATGTCCCCTGTAACCCTGGTCAGCCTTTCCCTTGAGGATCTCACACTATCTGTAAACTAAGGTGTCAGGATGATTGAAATCCAAGGTTGTTCTTGGAATTGATATTCAATGAATCAAAACGATAAGATCATTTTGTTCACACACACCAAAAACAATTTGTTGTTGCTATTGGAGGCCACAAGAAATTTAATGAAAAGCCAGTGTAAACCTCCAGAATGTTGTGTGTTGTGTCTAGGGTTCAATCAAAAGAGCAGTTTTCACTCATAGGAGCCCCCTCCCATCTCAGCATCATGCAGCCTGACCTGCACTCCATCTTCTCATTGAGCCTCACTGGACAACTTCCCAGCATCTCAATCAAGGAAGGGAATATTGTCTGTGAGCCCCTGATCTTCCCTGGTGAAGAACCACTTATGTGAAATTAAGAACAATGAATGTAAAGATTCTCCACATAATATGATATTGTCTTAATGCGGAAACCATCTTCAAAAAAGACTACAATTTCTACTCAAATCAACCCAAGAGATTTAGAATATAATATATACTGCAGACATAACACCAGATGGGCAAGAAGCAGGTGCTGGGTTACCCACTTTCCAAGTGAAAAAAAATACATTTTCTGTGTATGCTGCATGCAGAATACAGGAAAAGTGCCTATCTGCATGGGAATAAAGAGAAAATAACTGTCCTTTAAAAAAGCCTTCTACACAGCCCTTCCAATAGCACTCCACATACTCCTATCTTTGCTGTTACCAAATATCTGAGCAGAAACAACTTAAAGGGAGGAAAGGTTTATTTTGACTTAACATTCCAGGGAATATAGTCCATCACGGTGGGGAAGACATGGCCAGGCATAGATACTGTTAGTAGCACAGCTGCTGGCCAGAGCACCTGCATATGGCCTCTTCTGCACAAAGATGACTTCCCTAGACCACATCTCGGGGCTCCAAGCACTGATGCCCCAATGATGCAGGTGGCAACTGCATGGTAATTGTACCCCATCTCAGAAGTCACCACACAGCATCACTTCCATCAGATGCTCAGTCAGAGAGGTCATGTGCAGATTCAAGAGCAAGGATGTAGCCTCTTGGGAATGGGAACTGCATAAGTGAAATCATGGCCCTATTTTAAAACTCTTGGGAGGTAACAGCTTGTGATGGCTAATCCTGATTGCCAACTTGATATTATTTTTAATCACCATAGAAACAAACCTCTGGGCACGTCTGTGAAGGATTATCTAGATATTTAAGCTAAGAAGACCCACCTTGATTGTGAGTGGTGCCATGCCATGGCCTGAGATCCTGGACTGCATAAAAAGTAGAAAGGGAGCTGAGGACCCCATGCATTGCTCTCTGCTTCCTGGCCGCAGATGCAACATGACTAGACACTTCCTGAGTCTGCCACCATGACTTCCTCACCATTATGAACTGTATGTAGCCTGGAACTGTGAGCAAAAACAAACCATTCTTTCTTAAAATTTCTTGTCAGATATTTTTCTCACAGCAGCAGAAGAGAAACTATTATACAATGAGAGGAGTAGGAAGAGTTAGCAGAAGAGGGCAGGCAACGTTGTAACCACGGAGAAGGGAACTCAATGATGACCCAGTCTGGGAGACAAAATAGCACCTGAAAACAATGAGAAGAAGAACATAGCCTGTGGCTGGAGGACAGACAGTGAGGGATTCAGTGAGGGGTGGTGGCTTTAAGGGAGCTTGCACCTGGTCTAACTGGCTGTCATGGGAATTGAACTGTATCCAAGAGTCAGATTTAGTTTGTGTGTAACCCTGAATAGCTCTCTAACCTGAGTGTCGTCTGCTTTATCCATCCATAACCCACCTTATAAATCGGTCCTGAGCCTCCAGATGCCATCTGCATAAGATGGCTCAGTGAGTGGCACCTGTGGCTGTTCTTGTGGCTGTTTTGTTACTATTAACATAGTTTTATTGTCCTACAGGGCAAGACATCAGTATCAGTGACTTTTCTTGTCCCCATGACCCGGAACCAGACATTAAGCAACTCCAAAGAGGAATTGTCTGTGCAGGGGAGTGCAGTCCATCATGGCAGGGAGGGTGTGATGGCTGGAGTGCGGGGCCAGCTGCGCATATCTGAGACGATCAGGGAGCAGGGACCTGGGAGTGCTGGCGTGCAGTTCACTTTTTCCTTTTTCTCTTTTCATTCAGTCCAGAAGACAATGGCTTTTGACTGTGTACTGTAGAGACAAGCACCACAAACAAGAAGACCTGAACCTCTGTTCAGGAGCTTATAAAGAAATGAGACCAGAATGGGCCTAGCCCTTGTAAATAAGGCAAATACCTTAAGAGTCATCTCATTCTGATCTCTCTTCCTCCTCTTCCTCCTCCTCATCTTCTTCCTCTTCTACTTCTCCTCCTCCTTCTTCTCCCTTTCTCTTATACCCTCCTCATAGATTTTAGCTTTGGCAGCTTTGATTAACTGGAGATATACAGGGTTGCCCTTTCCTTTCCTTTTTAGATAATGTAAAAGGAAGAAACCTTTACTAAACAATCCGAACAGCTAGAGCTTCCAGGCTCACAGCTGATAGGGGAGACAACACAGACCTCATAACTGGAGCATATATAATTCCAAAGGGTTTGTAAAGAGGCAAGTTCAAAGTGGAATTTGGAGATGATAGTGTTCAGTCCACTTCCTTGAAAACAGGTGTTCCCAGACAACCAAAACACAAGAAGGAGACCTGCGAGCAAAGTGACCCTCCTGCACTAGAGGTTTGAATGTTAATCTTCAAACCCTGCAAGGAAACACCAGAGCAGTGATCAGACAGTAAAAGTCACCTTCCCTTCAACTCAACAGTTTCTTGGTAAAAATTTACCGGGAAGTATGCCAAGAGGTATGTACAAGGAAATCCATCTCAGCATTGTTTACAAAGCCATGAAAAGAAGAAAAATTACAACAACATGTTTGATGGTTGCAAATAGGTCAGATCACCACCAAGTATGATGCCCCCTACAAGGCCACCAGGGGCAACCTCCAAAAAGAGTGACTCAGGGATGTCTTGTCACTGTTGCAGCCAAGATATGCTGTTGACTTCATAAAAACAAGGAGAAAATGCAGTTGACTCGGCAGATGAAACAATTGCTCTACAAGCAAATATGAAGGCCTGAGTTCAGATTCCCAGTGCTCACATATAAAGCTGGGCAGGTGCGACACCCTTCCCAGAATGCCAGAGGTGGGGAAGCAGAGACAGGGAATTCCTGGAGCAAGCTATGAGTCTTGCTAAACCCAGATATCACAGGCACATAGTCACAAAGTGGAGAGAGACTGATGGGGGATGTATCTCAGCAGGAGAGGTACAATGATGTTCAATATATGGTGGGGGTGGGGTGGAACAAGAATAAAGAAGACACTGTAACTTGCTCATTCAGGAAGGAGCTCCTGGGAATGAATGGAGTTCAGTGAGGTCCTGTCTATGATATCAGCAGTCAGGTCCTCTGTGACACACACCCTGGGCAAATCCTAGTGATGCTCAGAGAGTGAATGCCTCTGGACAGTTGGAATCTAAATGTCCCACTGGAGTCCTCCCTGGAAGAGAAAGTGACAGTCTTTGTGTGGCTCCTCTGTCCAGTGTGATGGATGAGAGGGCCATGCAGCAAGAAGCCAACAGAGGTTCCACAGGGGCTGCTGTCAGCTTTTCAATCACATTGTGGCTGGCTGTCAAGCCCATGGTCCTGCAATTTATGGTGTCACCGTAGGAGCAGTTTGTGCAAGGCAGCTCTTCCAGTCACAAAGGGGTGGGAGCCAAGTTCCTATTGTCCTTGAAGCTTGAGACTATTCCTGCTCTGCCTCATCATGCTTCCTGCATCAAAGCATGAAAACTCACCCAGGTGTTCCTTCCCTTTGGTGCTGTCTCATGGCCACCCACAGCTACTACAGTAGGGGCTCCATGGCCAATCCAAATATTGCCAGGAGCCATTCCCCAACGGTGGATGGGTCCTGCAGAGGGTATACTGAGTCCGTGGGAGAAGGCCATGGTGGTTGGGAGAATCTTGCAGCCTGACTGACTAGCAGCCAGAGTGTTTCTTTATTTATACAGAATTTAGTTAGCAGGAATACATTCATGATGTTCCAAAACATAGATCATATCATTTTTGGTTTTGGACATTTGTTTCACTTCCTTTTGCTCATCTTTTAGTCATCATTAATTAACTATGACAGAAAAGAGTTATCATTTCCAATCATTTTCCCTCAAGTTTTGACATCATTAATAAACAGAGTTATCATTCTTACTCATAAACCCATAACCCAATTTTTGAGAATCTAGAGGCATATGACAGCCTGTGCTCAAGCTAGTTGTTTTGGTTGCTTCAAGGATATTAGACCAAAACAAAATCTTCAATCACCCTGGGCATTTTGCCATGTCTCAAGCAATGTATTATTAACTCTTAGTGGTCAGAGTGCCCAGGAAAAATTCTCAGGCTAAAGCTGATGCAGTAATTATTCAAATTCTGGCATAATACAATCAATGTTCACATTTACATCTTTATAGAATTTGTCTATATGTCTAATCCTGGCATTCTGTTGTTCCTTGGTCATATGACATTATAGTGGCTCTACATGAGCTAACTTCTAAGAGAGGGAGGTCCTAACAACTCATACTTTTATCATCTTTTCACTCCACACTTTACTTATCAATATGTCTCTATGTAGGACAGAGTTGTATGCCACATAATTGTCTGAGTGTACAGTGAGTGGGAAGAGGCTTGTAATCTAAACTGTGGACAATTCCTCTAGCCCACCGAATCTTGTTGACCTTTTTAAATTTACTTTGTTTTGAATATCTTGTTCCTGTGTAAGTAGAGGGACAGATGTTTCAAGAATGTCTCATAGCCTCATAAAGAGACCTCTGGCTTCTTCTTTATGTTCTTTTTGTGTCACAACCTCCAAGGCATAAGGAAGACCTTCAAGTAGATAAGGATGTCTCCCTCAAAGTGTGTGTGTAGGGGGAATAGTATGTTCAGGACTTTCCTGGGTAAGCTTAGAAGAATCATTCCTGGGAGAAGGCATAAATGATTCATAAGGAATTTTCCATCAACCCAACACCCCCAAATAGTACAAATATTAAAAGTGCCCCAAGTATGTAACAGGTAGAGATGAAAACCAAAGGTGGCATGGCAGCCATCATGTGGCTCAGCTCTGCTGGATCTTTGTCAAGCAGCTGTGCTGGCTCTATGACTTCTGCCATTCCATTCAGATATGGCTGTGTCAAAATATCATAGCCAAACTCAGTTTCCCACAGCCCAGGCAGTGATGGAAAGACATTCCCATGTCTAATTTCACTTCAGATATACTAGGTCTCTTCAGGAGTTCAAGGTGGGTTGTGTAGAGCACCTATGATCCATCTCACTTATGATAAGGCAGGCTGCTGCTGGGAATAATGTGCTCAGGGTGTATCAGTCATCAAGCTTTGGAGTTCTCAAGCCATGCAGAGGCCAAGAAACCACACAGAGTTAGAGGAATCCTGAAAGCGTATGGATGGAGTGGTCAGCAGCACTCAGTAGGGTATAGGTGGCCAGGGGAAGGAACAGTATTACATAAAGAGGGACTATAGAAAGGACTGGGGAACAGAGGCCTTCAAGGAGCTTCCTTGGGAAGATACAGAGTTCAGGGTGATGTCAGGGAGGTTAATGGGAGAAATGCTAAAAAAGGAATTTTGGAGGCTGAGGAAGAGGAATTACTGTGAATTTGGGACCAGCCAGGGCCACATATCCAGATTTTGTCTACACACACACACACACACACACACACACACACACACACACACACACACACACACATATAGAAAACCACAAATGACACATATTCAGCCAGATGTGAAACTGGAATAATTGGGCCGTCAACACTGCAGATGTTTGAGCCTTAACAACCGTGGATAGAATCTGCCAATAAACACAGCTCCTACCACAAAGGATGTAAGAGATGGGATAGTCTAGAGCCAAACAAGAGTGGTCATAGCCCAAGAACCATGGTTCAGCATGCTTCAAATGCCATGTTCCAATGGGCTAACAGTTTCAAGAAGTTTTTAGAGTAACAGAGCAAAGAAAGTCAGAAATGAAAACACTTTCCAAATACAGCCATGGAATCATCAGGTGGGCAGGTCTAGTAAAGCAGAGGAAACTCTACTCTAGGCCTCTGATGTTTATGACGAACTTAGCTTCAGAGTCTCGGGAAGGTAGATATCTATCAACACATTCCACAAGGTTTTACCTGCTAGTCAGGGGGCTACTAGGTCACAGAGTGAGGCAATAACTGGTTATTAATGAGACCAAAGACAGCCCAAGGTGATTTGACTCTGGGTCAGGAACACACTGTCTCTCTACAGTGAAGTTGGAATCAGTCCATCAGCATTCTAGAATCCTTAACATAGGCATGGCTCCTTTCTTCCTGAGCACTTGATTTCACAATATGTAATACATAAAGATTCATTTGACCACATCTATCTTAGGAGAAGAAAAGGCTCTGCAGGAGCTGAGCAAAGACTACAGTGTGTGTCGCTGAAACACCCTCCTCCACCTCCTCTGTTCTAGGCTAACAGCACACTGCCGCAGGCTTCTGCAGCATCACCAGTGTAGTGAGTGGAAGCTCTTCTAAAGTGCTCCAGGGAGTCTCCCCATCTCCTTTACACATGGGGAGCTCAGGGCTACAGCTGTCATTCCTCCTCTAAGCAACATGCTCCATACTGGAGCCCCCCCCCCCCCCCCGCATTGTTCTCACTGTGCTGAGAGCCCTGCACAGACCAGCAAGGGCTTCTCAAGTGTTTCCCATGTAACTCTGATTTCCAACTTTCTCAAAAAATAAATCCAACCCCTTAACCCCCTAGCCATGGAACTAAAGAGACGGCTCGGCAGTTAAAAGCCTGTACTGCTCTTTCAGAGGACCCCAGTTCAGCTCCCAGCACCCACATCAGGCACCTCATTATTGCCTGTAACTCCAGACTCTCTTCTGTCTTCCTTAGATACCTGCACACCCATGGCAGTCACAGAGTCTGGATGAGAATAAGATGCACATGAGAAATATTTAAAAACAAATCTTTAAAAAGAGTGTGAATTAGACACTTATCAATCAACTTTTACCCATCCCTGCCCATCTGACCAGTGTTTAGTCATACTCATATCACATTTACTATGACTTCTGCCTCCTTTTACAAAGGAAACCAATCATTTATCCTTAATTATGCATATTCTAAAAGAAGGGATTTTTGGCAAGGCACAAAATTGGAAACTTCAGTTACATCTCTAATACAAATTCGCTAGAAAGAGCAAAGAAAAATACACAGCAAAAACAAGCCATTGAGAAAGTCTAGCTTGGTCTCCTTACTCTCTCTGCTTGGAGCTGAGAGCAGCAAGCATTAATGAGGTGGAGTTTAGTACCAAATTGAAAGATGCTTTTAAAAGGACAAAGGAAAAAATGCCTTTCCCAACATGAATTCGCTGTTACTGAGTCTAAAATCCTGCAAACCAGACTTGCATGTTCTCACAGCCCAACTGAGTTCACTCTGGGATTCCTTCTAGCTCCTTGTCTTTTCGTGAAAATAACTCTGAGGTTGCTCACAAAGCTTCAGAGATCAAAAAGATTCACCCTGCCCACACTGGAACCTTCACTTGCCCATGTAGACATCTCTGATTAGCTCTTCTTCAGTATCCCTGAACCCACCCACATCTCCCCAACTCAGTTCACTCTTCCACCTCCAAACACTGAAGTGGAGCCCGTGCTTTCAGGATGGGCTGATGTAACTCTCCTGTCCTAATTAGCTTTAGCTGTCAACTTAACACCGCCTAGAGTTATCTAAGAAGGAAGTCTCATTTGAGGGATTGTCCAGCTCAGACTGGCCTGTGGTCATGTCTGTGAGGAACTGTCATGTTTATTCTCTGATATAGGAAGGCCCAGTCCACTGTGGGCCCAGAGTAAGTCTGAATATTAGCCCACCTACCCAGATTCTTCTATTGCTTGACCCTTGCCCTATATTCTCCATCACAGGGAGAACAGTAGGTTAAAAATTAAGACAATTGGCGAGAAAGAGGAGGATTTGTATGAGCGAGAATTGTTGAGAACAAGGTTGGAAAAAGCACAGGGACACATGGCCAAACGAATGGAAACACATGAACTATGAACCAATAGCTGAGGAGCCCCCAACTGGATCAGGCCCTCTGGATAAGTGAGACAGTTGATTAGCTTGATCTGTTTGGGAGGCATCCAGGCAGTGAGACCGGGACCTGTCCTCAGTGCATGTGCTGGCTGTTTGGAACCTGGGGCTTATACAGGGACACTTGGTTCAACCTGAGAGGAGGGGACTGGACCTGCCTGGACTGAATCTACCAAGTTGAACTCAATCCTCAGGGGAGTCTTTGCCATGGAGGAGATGGCAATGGGGGGTGGGCTGGGGGGAAGGCGGGAGGGGGGATGGGGGGGAGAACAAGGGAATCCGTGGCTGATATGTAAAATTAAATTACATTATAAAATAAAATTAAAAAATAAAAAATAAAATTGAGCTGTCACGTTAAAAAATAAATAAATAAATAAGTACAGAAAAAAAATTAAGACAAGATCCCAGCTGTGTCAAGAGTTGTGTTAAGATAACCACAGACTTGTATAAGAAAAACCCCTGTTAAGTTTGTACAAACACTTCATTATCACAAATGTAAGTTCCTGGAATGTACTGTCACCCAGCACTTAACCTTAAATTGTAAAATTATTTTTCTTATATCATCCCTGGCCCTTCTGCCTTGTGGCTTTTGCTCTATAAAGGACCTACTCCCTCTGTTTTGAATCATGGTATCAGAACCTGACCTGCCCGTGGCCGAAGTTCTGGTACTCTGCAGTGATGAAATAGAGTTGCTTCTGCTCATTTAACATTGGTGGCCTCATCCTCAATATTTGTGTAACTCCCAGACCCAACATCATTCCCTAAGCAGATATCCCTGGGTTATATAAGAAAGCTAGCTAGGTATGGGCCTGGGAATGAACCAGCAAGCTGTGTTGCTCCATGGCTTCTGCTTCAAGTTCCTGCTGGAGTTCCTGCCCTGACTCCTCTCAATGACGGAATATAAACTGTAAGATGAAATAAACTTTCATCCTCAAGTTGACATTGGAATATTTTATCAAAACAACAGAAAAACAAACTAGAAGAAACAGTATACAAACTGAAGAAAAGTCAGCCTCTTCAACAAATAATGCTGCAAAAACTGGATGTCCACATGTACCAGAATGAAGCTAGATCCCTATCTCTCACCTTGTGCACAAATCAACTCTAAAAGAATCAAAGACCTCAAAGTAGCCAGGCGGTGGTGGTGTATGCATTTAATCCCAGCACTCGAGAGGCAGAGGCAGGTGGATCTCTGTGAGTTCAAGGCCAGCCTGGGCTACAGAGTGAGTTCCAGGACAGGTTCCAAAGCTACAGAGAGAAACCCTGTCTCGAAAAAAAAAAAAATAATAATAATATAAAAAATAAAATCTGAAACTGCCAGAGGAAGAAGTGGGGGACACATCACCATACAGACACAGGCAAGAACTATCTGCTAGACCCCTGTTACTCAAGATATAAGGTGAGCAGTGGACAAATGGAACCTCATGAAACCGAAAGGCTTCTTTTTAGCAAAGAAAAGCATGAATCAAGTGAAAAGTCTAAAGAATGGGGGAAAATCTTTGCCATAAATATATCTCTATTAGTTACATTTTGGTGCTATGATAAAACACCATGACCCAAAGCAACTTACAGACAAAAGAATTTATACTGGTTTATGGTTCCAGAGTGGGGGTGGGGGTCCAGAACGGTGAGGAAACATGGAAGCAAAGGTAGGGAACTGAGAGATACTGTCTTCAGCCATGAACATAGAGCAGAAAGTAAAGCAGAAGTGAGTGAGGGGCTACAAACCCTCAAATCCCCCCCAGTGGCATCTCCCCCAGCAAGCCTACACATTCCAAACATTCCATAACCTTCCCAAACAGCACCACCAACTGAGGATGTCAAATATGGGAGTCTGTGGGAGACACTGACCATTCAAATCACCACATTCCACTCCCTGGCCCCTATAACCTGGCCATGTAGTGCAAAATATATCTTCAAAAGTTCCCATATCACAGCCTCAAATCTTTCCTAAGTCCAAAATCTCTTTTGAGACTTAAGGTACTCTCTTAACTGTAAACCCCTATAAAATCCAAAAGCAAATTACATCCTCCTGACATTTAATTGTACAGAATATGCATGTTCTCATTCTGAAGGGGGGCAATTGGGTCACAGTGAGGAAATACTGAACCAAAGCAAGACCAAAACACAGCAATAAAAACACTAAATCCTGCAGCTCCACGTCTGGTGTTTGGGACATTCATTTCAAAAGGCTTTGATAGTTCTGCCTGTAGCTCTGCTGCCTGCAACACACTCCTCTCTCAGGCTGGCTCCACAGCCTGTCTGCATCTCTGCTTGGTAGATGTCTATGGCTATGGCTTCTCCAACGTCTTGGGATCTCTACTGTAACCCAAATTCCACTTATCAGCTTCACTCAATGCCTCTCAGGGCCTTCTTCTCACAGGAATTCCCCTGCATCATGCTCCCTCGCCTCAGTGGCTCTCTGAAACCCCTTCATGCTTGCATATTTCATGCCTCAAAGCCAGCACCACCTGGATGGCACTGCCAAATTCAGCTGCCAGCTTGGGATAGACCTTGACCCCCTCACACCATGTTAGCAAAAGCTTTTGTTTGCAGTTGCTTCTTGGGAACACGAAACTCCCTAGGCATTTTTTTCTTTCACAAGTTGGGAGCTTAACCAAGCAGGTTCTTGTCCTTGGGGTTCCCTTGCCCTTGTCCCAGTACAGACCAGGAGGCCCATCCTTCCTTGGTGGGACTAATCTCACATTTTCAGCCTCTCCCAACACATGCCTTGACTACAATGTGCTGTTTTTCTTCTAAAGTTAACATTTTACATTTCTTCCTTACTCTTTTTCATTGGAGACCTGCATAAGAGTTATCATTAATAACCATTCCACAGACTCAATGTTGTGCTGTCTTGAAATTTCCTATGCCAAATAAATTAGGCTGTTATTTTTGACATCTGACAGAGGTTTAATATCTATAATGTACAAACAACTAAAACAACAAAATCAAAGCTAGGTAGTGGTGGCACATGCCTTAAATCCCAGCACTCGGGAGGCAGAGCCAGGTGGATCTCTGTGAGTTCAAGGCCAGCCTGGGCTACCAAGTGAGTTTCAGGAAAGGTGCAAAGCTACACAGAGAAACCCTGTCTCAAAAAAAAAAAAAAATCAAACAACTCAGTCAGTGTAGTCAAAAGATTTCCTGTGTCCTACCTGGCTTGTAGTAGAGACAAATCTCTCTCACCCCCAGACCTTCAGCTGCTTATAAAATAATCACTCAGAGGCTTAATATTAATTACAAACTGTATGACCAATGGCTAAGAATTCTTGCTAGCTAGATTTCATCTTAAATTAACCCATTTCTATTAATCTATGTATTGCCACCTGGCTGTGGCGTTACTGGTCTGCTGGCATGTTGCTCCTTGGGCAGCAGGCTGGCGTCTCTTCTCCTGTGCCTTTTTTCTTCCTGTTTCTCTCTTGGATTTCCTGCCTGGATATAACCTGACTCACCATAGGCCAGAGCAGCTTCTTTACTAATCAATCCTAGCAACACATATTCACAGCGTACAAAAAGACCTCCCAGAGCAAATCAGTAAAGGGGCTAGTAAAATGAACAGTTCTCAAGAGATGAAATACAAATAGCCAGTAAATATGAAAAAAAGTTTGACCTCACTCACCAGTATAGAAATACAAATCAAAACTACATTGAGATTCTATCTCACACCACTTAAAATGACAGTCATTTTTTTAAAAGGAAATAATAAATGTTGGTGAGGATACAGAGAAGAGGGGGTAAACTAGTCTATCCACTATATCAGTACGCAGGCTAATAAAAAATAAAATCCAGTCTGCCATATGGCCCAGCTATGCCACTCCTCAGCACTTTCTCAAAAGACCCTGGTCAATATGTCACAGGTCACTGCACATCAGTGTTTACTACAGCATGATTCATAACAGTGTTGCAGAACCAGCTTAGATGTCCATCCACAGAGGGTAGATAACACAAATGTGACATGTAGATTAATTTTTTTTCAGCTATAAATATGCAAGTTACGTCGTTTGTAGGAAAATAACTGCAAAGGAGATAATCATATTCAGTTAAGCCAGTCTCGTGTGTGGTTCCTAGATTTTTACATAGACACATAAAGGTGTGTGTGTGTGTGTGTGTGTGAGAGAGAGAGAGAGAGAGAGAGAGAGAGAGAGAGAGAGAGAGAGAGAAAACAAAACTGCCGAGGGGAAGAGTAGGGTGAAGAGAACACAGAGAGTAGACAGCAAAGTGGGAGCATACACTCTACATGCAACATACAACTGTATGAAAACCCAGAAATAATTATTTAATGAACACATTTCCAAGTGCAAACAAGTAGCAAGTGGTAAGAACTTCAGGCTATGCCTCTGCAGAAATGGGGGCATCAGAATCTCTACAACCTGATGACTGCTCCACAACAGAAAACCAACTTGGCAATCAGAGGAACCCAAACTTATAGACAAACAGATACTGTCCTCTGATGGCTGGCAGTGTTCACACAAGTCAATCTTCTTTGAAGAGCTTCCACATCCTTGTCTCTAAGATCTGGATGGCACCAGCTTCCCCAAAGGCCCATTGGCGGGAAGAATGGGGAACCTCAAGTGAAGACAGCCTATGGATGCTCAGAGCATGCCCCTCTTGATCCTTGCTGGAGAAGTGCTTTGACGGGCTGAGTGAGGCAGCTCTTCTGAAAAGCTAGAAATGGAAAGCCTTGGGAAACCCAGCAGCCCTGTGGAGTGGGGTGTGCAAGAATGCCATGACAGCAGGTGCCAAGCTGGATCGTGAGCTCTAAAGATGACCAACCAGGTCCTGCCGTTGCTGAGATGGTGTGTGTGTGCCTGTTCATCTCCCATTTGCATCATCTACTTCTGTTTAAATTCTTTACTGAAGTATGGGTGACATTAAAAAGCTATCTATCGATCTATACAACTTGATGGATTTGGAGATCACCGCTGTCCTACTTCTGTTTCTATGGCTGTGATAAAACATCCTGACAGAGCAATTCTGTGGAAGAAAGGGTTTACAGTGTACAGTTCCAGGTTTTGTGGGGAAGTCAGTTAGTTACACCCACAGTCAAGAGCTCACAATTCCACCATGAAGAACAGAGAGGGTGAACACTTGTCTGCCTACTGCCCAGATACATCTCTCTACTTTTATACAGTCCAGGGCCCAATCCCAGTGTCATCCATGTGCTACTGGCTTTGAGGAATAAAATATGCAAGCATGAAGGGGTTTTGGACTCCTCCTGCACAGTCTCAGAGAGCTGCTGAGACTAGGCAATATGATGCAGGGGAATTCCTGTGAGAAGGCCCTGAGAATATTGCTACACACTTTCAGACTGGGTCTTCACATATCAGTTAAGGCAATCCCACAAACATGCCCAGAGGCCAACCTAATCTAGATAATCCCTCACTAACCACAACAACCATATTTCTAGAATGGCATTATTATGACCAAGGCTATGAACAAATCCACTGTCACCGGTGGTAAAGAGAAGCAGCCTTTGTCACCAGTAGCCTGAGGTCTTCCTCAGGGACCTCCACTAGGTAAAACTAGGCCCTTGACTTCTCTGCAGGAATAATTTAAAGACAAGTTAGGACAAAGCAAAATTAGAAGGCTTATTAAGTGGAGAGGAGAGATAAGGTGCACTAAAGCATAGGCATTTGGAGAGAGCATCTAGGAAAAATAGAGCATGCATCCAAAACACGGGTATCACTTCTCAAGAGGGAGCTGAGCTTAGATGTCTTCACAAAGACCAGCAATGTGGTTTTGTAGGTTACAGTGCTCAGAGAATGCCATTTACAACAAAGCAGAGTTCAAAAATTAAGTAAAAATACATGAGCTGGCCATTGTGTCTATCTTATTATTTAAAAAAAAATGTTCATACATGACTTTGTGTGGTGGTTTTATGAGGAGTTCTGTTTAGGTTCAAGGGTGAGAGAGGAGTGTTAGTCAGTTAAACTCAAGGCTACAAATGGTCTGGCCCCGACTAAGTGTCAGCTGTCTTGGGCCTCCTGGTTGAAATGTCTTCAGGAAGGCAGGCATTGCCTCTGTGGGTGACCTTGGTTTTGCTGGTTGTGTTGAAGGAAGGTTTGTGAATTCTCAGCAGGCAGGAAAGGTAAACTACATCCCAGGGCGAGGGCCTCCTGTCTCTTCACATGGCCCCATCATTTTTCTGTCTTTCTATTCAGCCGTACTCATCACCTCTAAAGTTTCCCTTTCCTCCTCCGTCTTTGGCCATGCATTTTGTGTGCGGGAGCTGTGTACTCACCCAGTCACGCACATATGAAGGCCAGAGGCTGGTGTCATGTTGTTTTCCTCCATCACTTCTCTCCCTTATTGTTTCAGACATGATCTCTCACTGAACCTGGAGCAAGGCCAGCAAGCCCTTGGGGTCCACCTGTCTCTGTGCTCTCAGCACAGGGGTTACAATGCTACCTATGTTACAGTGTTATGGGACTACAGGGATTCCATGTGCCACCAAGTCCAGCCTTTTACATTAGTGACTGGGATCTGACCTCAGGTCTTCATGACTGTGAGGTGAACACTTTACTGACCGAGCCTTCTCTCCCCACCCTTCCCCCACAAGTTTCTCAAACCCAGAGCCAATGCTGCTGCATCTCTAAAGCTCAGGGAAAGATTCAGTCATTCAGCACCTAATTGTGGTAGAACTAGACCTCCTGAGAAGACCCAGTTCTACACTGGCTATGTGAGTCCCAGTGTCTCTTTCCAGCTAAGAGACTTGTGGGAACTATATATCACTCTAGGCCTCTGTTCCACCCAAGGTGTAGCAAACACAGTTCTTACCTCAGAGGGTTGTGTTCTAATAGGGGTCGCAGGCATGGACCTACCAACACAAAACTCATGACCAAATATGCAATCAGTAAAAATTAGCTATAATCAGCATCCTTGTAAGGGCTGAAAATGTCAAAATAAGACCTATTGCCCCATGTCTAGAAATAATAACAAGAACAATGACACAACACAGGAGTGGTGTAAATCAGGGGCCCAAATGCCAGATGGCTCTGACACATATCTGCCATCCAGACACATACAGGGGCTAAGATAGGAGGGTCACAAGTTCAAGGCCAACTTGGATTACACAGAGTCCCAGGTTATCCGGGACAACTGAATAAAACACAGCCTTAAGTAGTAAAAAGAGAGAGCTGGAGAAATGGCTTAGCAGTTAAGAGCACTGGCTACTTTGCCAGAGGACCTGGTTTAATACCCAGAACCCATATGGTAGCTCACAGCTATCTGTAACTCAGGTTCCAGGGAATCTGACACCCACGTCTGGCCTCCATGAGCGCTTCATGCATTTGATGCTCAAACATATATAAAGGCAAAACACTCATACAACATAAAATAAAAATAAATGATTTTTAAAGTAAAGAGAGGGCTGAGGCTAGAGTTCAATGGCTGAATATCTAGCTAGCTAGCAACAGGAGAGCCCAAGATTCAACCTACTACTAAAAAAAAAAAAAAGAAAGAAAGAAAAAGGAAAAGAAAGATGCTATAATACAAATTTGGGAGCGAGAAAGGGTTTTCAGAACAAAGTGTGTTCTAGTTTCATTTCTGTTGCTGTGATAAAATACCCTGACCAAAAGCAGCCGAGGGAAGAAAGGATTTGCTCAGCCGACACCAACAAGTTACTGTCCATTACTGAGGGGAGTCAATGCAGAAACTCAAGCAGTTAGTCACACCGCATCCATGGTCAAGAGCAGCAAGAGAATAAACGCATCCTTGCACACTTGCTTCTGCTCCTGCTCAGCTAGCTTCCTTGATGTTGGCATGTGTGTGCATGGACACAGCTCATGTATGCATCCAGAGGCTGGAGGGGACATCAGCTGTCCTCCTGTATTGCTCACTGCCTTCTCTCCATGAGCCAGGCTCTCTCAGTGAGCCTGGAAGTCACATATTTTTAGCTAGACTGGCCACCAGCAAGCCCAAGTGATCTTCCTACCTCTGCCTCCTCTCCAAGTTCTGGGGTTATAGGCATGGGCACTACCACACCTGCCTTTTTATGTGGGTGCTGGGGATCTGAACTAGGGGTCTCATGCTTATATAGGAAGCACTTCAGCCACTGAACCAGCTCCTCAACTCCCCCAGACACTTTCGATTTGACAGACCACAGTGACACTGTGGAGGTACTGAAGGAGACAGAGACTAAGGTGGCAGTGGAAATAGAGCAAGCAGGCTGATCTGGCTGGGAGTGATGACCAGGAGGGAGGGCAATGAGGAAGTCATGATTCCAGAGACCTTCACCCCATGGCTGTACTTGGAACACAGCACTGGAGAAAAGCCAGGCATCAAAGGCAGAAAGCGGGGGAAACTTGGCTTTGAAATAGAAGAGAACAGGAGATACATCTGCCTGGCAGTGTGATGTACAAACAGAAAGGACAGCCCTTTGTTAGCAGACACGGTGCTCATTTTCCTCCAGGGAAGGAGGTGACACTGGTCTCTCCATGACCCTGCAGACCTTAAAACAAGAAGGCCCCCTCTGGGAGCCACCAAGGCGAGACCCATGCTGGAGGCCATCCTATGGGTGGAGTGGACTCGGAAGAATGCTATTGTGGGAAGGGGTGAATGGGGGTCAGGGATGGGAACATTTTCACAGAAGAGGGTGCTATGTTATAGATAAAAGAAGGGCCACTTCAGAGGCAACTGAGACATAGCCCATCACAAAGGGACACAGTTCAGGAAGCGGGAAAGCCAAGCTCTCCATTTTTGAACATGAAAGACAGCCAGTGTCTGCCACAGGCTCTGCCTGGTTGTCAAACCCCACCCAGATTGTCTAATACTCCATTGACCTCCTCTGATGAACATCGTGGAGGATCTCCCTCTGTGAAGACAAATTGCTTGATCCTCAGTGGGGCCCAACAAAAGAGCAGGCAGAAATCAACCCCAGGAGATTACAAGTTGACCATTTGGTCTGGCAGAAAAATAAATGAGGGAAAAAGAAATCATGGGGGGAAATGTATATGAAGTGGAGAGAGACGGGGAAGAGAGAGAGAGAGAGAGAGAGAGAGAGAGAGAGAGAGAGAGAGAGAGAGAGAAAGAGAGAATACATAACTTAAGGGGGGTATTTTGGCTCACAGTTCAGAGGGATACAGTCCATCATGGTGAGAAGGCATGGCATCTTAGCTAGGATTTCTATTGTTGTAATAAAACACCATGGCCAAAAGAAACTTGGGGATGAAAGGGTTTGTTTTGCCTTACAACTTATATAAGCCATCATTGAAGGAAACCAGGACAAGAATTCAGGGCAAGAACCTGGAGGCAGGAACTGGAGCAGAGGCCATGGAGGAGTGCTGCTGCTTACTGGTTGGCTCTTCATAGCTTTCTCAGCCCACTTTCTTATAGAACCCAAGACCACCAACCCAGGAGTGGCATGGCCCACAATGAGTTGGGCCCTCCGACATCAATTATCAATAAAAAAAAAAAAATGAACCACAGGCCAGTCTGGTGGGGGCACTTTCCTAACTGAGGCTCTCTCTTCCCAAATGACTCCTGCCTGCGTCAGGTTGACAGAACTAGCCGGCACACATGGTAATGACCGTAGCTTGGTCTACGGCACCCGCCAGGTGAATCAGAGTCCTCAGCTTGCTTTCTCCTTTTATTTTCTTTCATGTAGCCTATGTATGACACCTCCAACATTCACTCAGGATGGGACCCCACTCCTCAGGCAGTCCTCTCTAGAATCACTCCTAAAGACACATCCATAGGTGAACTTCATTAAAACCCTAGATATTTATTTTTTAAACTTTTCATGTGTATGGATGGGTGTTTTGCCTACATGTGTGTATGTGCAACACATACATATCTGGTGCCCACAGGAGAGGCATCATATTCCCCGGAAGTAGAGTTCCAGACAGTTTCAAGCCACCATGTGGGTGCTTGGAATCGAACCCAGGTTCTCTGAATGAGTAGAATGAGCAGCCGCTGTTTTTAACTACCAAGTCGTCTCTCCAGCTCAGTCCCTGGGTATTTCTTAATCCAGCCAAATTGACATTCAAAAATAACCCTCACAGAAGGCAACAGGTGCCATGAGAGTTGAGACTGCAGAAATCTCTGCTACTCTTCTAAGACCACATACTTCATATGAAGTCCTGGTTCCTGCTTTTCAGTTCTCATGTTCCCATGGCAACAGATGGTGGCACAACTATCAACACTCAGTCGAAATGGTACTTGGGACTTCAAGTGTGGGTCTTTTCCCAGGCTAGTGATAAGCAGTATAATGCTGACTCATGTTGCTGGGCAGCAGTGTTAAGGCAACATTGCATCAGTCACATGACCCAAAGCAACCAATGGTCCTGCTCCAGTACACTGAGCTGTAAAGTGAAGATGCCTGGTAGATGGAAATAAATGTACTTCCTCTTAGAATATTTCCTATGAATAATGATCATCACAGCCTCATACATCAAGAAGCATCTACACATACCCCAGCTTGAGGTCCACTGTGGAATTCTTGCTCTTAAGAAGGGGTGTGACATGCAGTCCAAGCCCACTGGAAGTGAAAGAATCTCAATGGAGGAATGCATGCAGTAAGTTAGCCCATGGGCATGTCTGTAGGAGAGTGTCTTAACTAAGGTAATTGATATGGGAAGACACAACCAATTGTGGTTGGCACCATTCCCTAGGCAGGGGATCCTGATGTAGGTTACCATGGCCACATGGAGATGCCCAAGTGGTGAAGAACAGAAGTCTCCTGTTGATAGCCAGTAAAGATGGAGACCTTCCACAAACTACATAAGAGATTTCAGAAGAACTTTCCAGCCTTGTCTGAGCCTTAAATGACAGTCCCAGCCAACTGTAACTGCACCCTTACAAAACTCTCACAGCTGGAAATATCATCCAGGTCCTCATTTTTAAAATCCTTGAGCCTTAAAAAATATGACATCACAAATATGTACTGTTTTAAGCTTCTGGGCTTGGGAGTAATTTGTCACATGGAAATAAATTACTGATAGACTGACCTCATTGAAGAGTTACAAAAATTAAATACCACAGTATACTTCATAAATAACAAATAAACAGTTGCTGATATTGGAGACAAGGAGATATGAAACATGTTTCACCTGCATGATGTATGTATTTCTCAAAACCCTAAGTGCCCAGTGTGGGACAAGTAAACTGAATAAATTTGCCTTACTGTGATAGAATCCTAAAATCTCATTTTGTTTGCAAACTGTAAAATCATATTAATCTGCCACTGACCCCCTTGATGGGCAAATATCACATCATTTTAAAGCTTATAAACTAAAGGATTTATACATTATCCATATGATCTTAGTTCTTACAATATCAGCAGTGCTGGTCCTGAGGGAGAATGGGTTTTAAATGTGTGAAGTCTGAAGCAGGCATGGTCTGTTAGAAATCTATTCTCAGATTCCATTATTATCTGAATACCATCATGATTCCCTGAAGCTTTTCACCGAGAAAATGGGGGCACAGAGAAAGGGGGGTAACTTCTCAAGAGTCGCAGTAGTGGATCACAAGATGAGCCAGTTGGGAAAGGCACTTGCTACCAAGCCTGGTGTCCTGAGTCTGACTTTCCCCCCCTACAGGGTCCACGTGGTAGAGGGAGAGACTCCTGAAGGTTGTCTTCTGACCTTCACATGTACACCATGCCACACACACCCATATGCATGCATGCATAAAACGACAAGTCAACATAATAATATTTTTAAGAGCTATGGCAGCTGCAAAGCCACCCCTGGCATCGGACTGGACAGCTGGACTCCAGATCTACACCTCTGAAGGAAGGAAGGGCTGGATCGCCAGTGTCATCTGATGTGGTTTTGAGTGGCTGAGATGAAGTGTTCAGCTACTGAGCAGAGAATGCCATCTCTCTTGCTATTATTGGTACAGCCTCAGCCTTATCCTTATCTGGACATCAGCCGTGTTAGAAATATTTGTGTCTATACAATGTGTGCCAGTGGTATCTAATTCAAATTCATACGTTAATAATCTTTATTTCTTAATGATGCCATGTGTCCATTTACAACTATCTGGTCAAACATAGCCTATATTCAGAAGTGTACAGTCAGAGTGATGAGGCCAAGCACTCAGGGCACCATGAAACATGAGTGTAGCTTTGTTGCTGGTGATATGTTTGTTTGTTTGCTTTTGTTTACTTTTTGCTTTTGAGACTGAAGACCCTGTTTCTCTACATGGCCCAAACTGGCCTCAAACTCATAGTAACACTCCTTCCTCATCCTCCCAAATTCAAAGATCGCAGCTGTGTGCCATCATGCCCAGAACCGATGCTGATATCAACTTTCAAAGAAACCCTAACGTCCACTCCTGTTTGAAGTGAATCTTCCTGGAACATCAAAGGCTTCTCCTTCAGAAATTGGGTTCCTGGGGTCCATGGAAAGGAGAAAAATAGAACTTTTTGTGTCAGACCCTGTTCCAAATGCTGTAGGGAGGTTAGCCGACCTTGTTCTCACAGCAAACCTTTGCAGTCAGACACAGGTTCAAAACATGGCTGATCCCTCTCCAAACCCAGCAGGGAAAACCACCATTCCCCACATCCCACCCAGGACACTTGAAAACACAGTGGTACTTAGCTGAGCTGCAGCGCCAGGGGCTCTGGTGACCTTGAAAGTGAGTGATTGGTGGGAAAGGCTCTCCACGCCAGCTGACAGCTGTGATTCAGAGCCTGCAGATGTTACCAGCTCGGGACTTTAAACATCAAAGCACACAGGAATTGCTAGGTTAGCTCACAAACCCTGACTCAGCAAGTTCAGAACAGGGTCTGGAGCTCCAAATCCCAAACAAACTCTCCAGTGACACTCCTGCCATGAGTCTATGACCCACACTTAAAGCATCAAGGTTCAGAGGACAATATCTATCAGGGTTACAGCAGCAGCAGCAGCAGCGTCCTCAGTCATGTACAGGTTTTAGGACAATCCAAAAAGCCCAAAAGAAAAGAGGCATTTAGATCAAAAAGCTCATGTGGGCATGTAAAGCATAATGTTTTGATGATAAAGACCACATTAACCAAAGGTTTACCAAGTGTTCAGCACTAAATGATAATGGATATGAATTACCTGATCTTCATAATAATGATTTTTGAATTATTATACCATTTTATAGATGCTGAAAATTGAGACCAAAAGAAGGGAACAAACTTGCTCAAGGTTGTTATTTAATGCATAAGCAGCACTTAAAACCAAGTGCCATCCTAAACCAAGTGATACCCTAAAGATGTGCCGGACATCTGGTCTCATAAGATTAAAGAACAGTTCCAGTGTACCACAAGCCCAGAACATGCTAATTGCGTGAGCCAGTGGCTAACATCAAATGCAGTGATCTTGGCTCAGGGCCTGGGGAGCTGAGAAATAAAAATAACACATGAACATATTCAACAGTAGACAACAGAGACAGTGGTAAAAACGAGGAAATTGAGGTAGAAGATTCACTGGTAGATGCACAGATGAGGTTAAAGGACAGATAACCAAGGTAGAAAATCCACTGGTAGATGCACAGGCCATGTTAAAGGACAGATAACCAAAACTGAGGCACTTGGAGAAAAGCAGCAGAGGAAAACCTCTGCCATCCCAGAGCCAAAGGGGCAGTCAGCACAGGAAAAAGATGACGAGAACCCAAGGAGAGCCATGAGCCATGTTTATATCCACTGGGCTGCCCATCAGGGACCACAGAGATAGAGGGCATGGTCACACAGGGTCTCCCTAAAGAAGGAAAGGAGGAAGGAGAGCTCCCACGTCCTTTGTTTACCTACCTCCTGGGTGCCTTCCTGAACGGTATTAACTTAGCTCCATATGGCACCAACCTGCAAAAGCACTCAAGAGAACCATCCTGGAGGGTCAGTCTCCTGGAGTAGGGATAAGGGCAAAGGAAAGGAGAAATGGATGTGTGTGGGAGGAGCAAACAGAAAAATCAGCACAGATGGCTGGGAACCTGCAAACTCTTTTATGTAGGGCAGTTAATCAAGTGTGGATATTTATGGCCAAGGAGTGACAACCTGGTGTGAAGACATTTACCACAATGCAACTTGAAGGGTTGACATCTGCAGAAGAGGGGAGACAGTCCACACGGGTCTAACCAGCAGCACAATGAAAAGAAGATTAAATATGTAGGTGAGTTTGATTTTGATCCAAAGAACTTCCTTTAAAAATGGAAAAGAGGGGCTGAGACTGGCAGCTCAGTTAGCATGGAGTCTGCTTTGTAAGCATAAGGACCTGCGTTTGGTCCCTAGAACCCATGTAATGAAGAAATCAAACCTAGTGTCATGAGTGTATAATCCCAGGACTGAGGAGACAGTGACAGTTGGGTCACTGGGGCTCCATGGCCAGCCAGTCTAGCTTACTTGGAGAGTTCTTGACCAATAAGAGACCCTGTCTTCCAAAACAAAATGGGTGGCACCTGAGAAACAACAGTCAAGGTTGATCTATGACCTCAACGTGCATATACATGCCTATACATGCACATGCACTAGCACACACACACATGTACCTGCATATAGACACTAAGGCATACCTACATACATACACATAGAAAAACATGAAGAGGTTTGTTTCCTGGAGCACCGAGTTGGCCATCTCTAGACATCTAAGCATAGGGTAGAAACTGCCTATTGGGGCTTTCAGAGGAATGATTGCCCCTGTAACAAAGGGTCCAAGTGATCTCTATGGTGTCTGTCAACCTGAAATCATACAAGTGCGTCATGTTTCAGCCAGCCTGATCTCACTGAATCAAACTGCACCAAGAGGAGCAGCCATGGGACTCAGCAGAGGGCACAGGCCAGCTATTTCCTCACCTCTCCTTGACATTGAGATCCATATCGCTTCCTCACCTCATCCATCATGACAGCTGGAGCTTCCTGTCTCATAACAATGCTGCCCCCTGACCTCTCCAGAGGGCTGGCACTACTCCTCGGTGAGGGCATTGCTTGAAGCATCTCAGTTAATGATATGTTTGTTCACTGGGGTCTCGTGCCTACAGAATGTGAAATGAGCATCCATTTCAGATAAAAGATTCATCTTTCCCCATCCACACATCAGTGTTACTTAATGGGAAAAGGAGCTGACCCCTGTCTGGCTCTGATGGTTCTAAACAGGGGATTTGGTGGCAGGTAGATCTGAGTTCAGATCTTGGCCTTGCTGCATAATGAATACATAGCCACAAACTATTAGCTTCCTCTTCTAAAGAAAATTACAATGATAATATATAGAACTCAGAATAATTAAGTAGCTGGGGATGCCTGACTTAAACACTCTCTAAATGATAGCTGTCCTTTGTGTCATCGTCATCAAAAGAGGGAATAGATTGCTGTAGGTCTGGAAGAGGGCAAGGTACAAGACAAAGAAGAAAATGATGGAGAAAGTCAAGACCTATCTCCTAGTTTCCCCACTGTTATCCACCTGTGTGTGTGCCAAATGCCAATATGTCTACTTCCTCTCTGGCTGTAAGCCTTCCAGGCCCCATTGTCCTCATGCAGAAACAAGCCTATGTTAAGCAGATCTCCATGCCCATGTGATCCAGGCAGCTGAGGGCAATGAGCTAAGTGGGAAAGTGGTAAGTAAGGCCAAGGGAATGCAGGGCCCCCCCAAAGAATGTGCATCAGATAGGGATAACTGTACTGCAATGAGGGGCCTATGATTTCCACAAACACTAAATGGTATCTAGAGATCTGTAAATTCTTCCAAGCTTTAAAGGCTGATGACTAAGTTGAATATTTAAAACCCTCTGAGAGCCAAGCAAAATCATCTGTGGGTACCAACTGGAGATCTTTAACATAATGTAATCTTCTCTCCTTTAAAAAATAAAAAATAAGCTGGGTGGTGGTGGCTCATGCCTTTAATCCCAGCACTTAGGAGTCAGAGGCAGATCTCTGTGAGTTTGGGGCCAGCCTGGTCTACAGAATGAGTTCCAGGACAGCCAGAGCTGTTACATAGCTCTATCTTGGGGGGAAACTTTTAAATAAATAATTAAATGGCTGAGCATGTAGACAAGCATTAAAGTGCTTACGTATCATACACAGACCTTGGGTTTGCTCCTCAGTATCACATAAAACTGGGCATGGTGGTGTAATCCCAGTACTGAAGAGGTAGAGGATCCAAAGCTCAAGGTCATCTTTAGCTAGGCAGAGATTTCAAGGCCAGGCTAATGACAGGAGACTGATGTCCACAAGCAGAAGAATGAAACTAGATCTTTCTTTCTCATTTTGCACACACACACACACACACACACACACACACACACACACACACACTTTCAGCTTCCACTGAATCAAAGATTTCACTGTTAAACTTGTAACTCTGGAACCAGTGGAAGAAAGGGTGGTGGGGAAAAGCTTTCAGATACAGGAAAATGTGAAGGCTTTCTAGATAGGACTCTGGTCACTCTCAATAAGGTTAACAATGTACAAATGGGACTTCATGAAACTAAAACACACTTCTGTATAGCAAAACAGTCATTCAAGTGAAGAGGCAGCCTACAGAAGGAAACAAAAAATCTTTGCCAGCTATTCATCGAACAGAAGATTAAAGTCAAGAATACACAAAGGACTCAAATAACAACACATGGAAAAAAACTAACAATGCAATCCAAAAATTAGTTATAGATTTGAACAGGGAAATCCCAAAGAAGAATCATAAATGACTAAAGTGATTATTTTTAAGTGTTCAAAATCATTATCCACCAGAGAAATGAAAACTAAAACTACTTTGAGATTCATTCACACTCCAGTAGGGATGACTAACATCAAGAAATCAAGTGGCAACAAAGAAAATGCTGATGAGGAAGAGGGGGAAGAAGAACCCTTGTTTGCTGCTGGTGGGAGTGTATACTGATACAAACACTATGGAAACCAGTGTGGAGGTTCCTTAGAAAGTTGCCACATGACTCAGCCATACCACTCCTGGGCATAGTCCCAAAGGACTCCATATCTAATAGAGACACCTGCTCATCCATGTTCACTGCTGCTCTGTTCACAATATCTAATGAACAGAATCAGCCTGTATGTCTATCAACAGATAAGTGGACAGAGGAAATGTGGTACATATATACAATGGAATTTTATTCAGCTGTAAAGTAAATTTAATTATTAAAGTTGCTGGTAAATGGATGAAACTGAAATAAAAATTATACTGAGTAAGGTAACCCAGACCAAGAAAAGCAAATGCCATACAGGCTCTTGCTATTCCTCTTGATTGCCCACCAGAACTAGGCTAAGACCCTGTTGGTAAAGATACCACATAACTTGGTTGTAAGCTAGAGAGGAATCAAATGCAACTAAGCTGGAAACTTCATCCCTGCTGGGTAGCTTTCATGATGCCAGGAAGTGCTATGCAGGCTTCTAGGAGAGAAAAAATATCAGTAGTATCACCCAGATGTGAAACCTACAAACTGCAATACCAACATGCTGGCCAAGGTGTGGCCACTGCTGTAATAGTGGCACAACTATTGTGTAGGCAACCAACCACTCTCTAATTAGATTTGAAGCCCACTCTGCAGGAAAGATTTTGTACTCTAAGCCTAGTCAAAAAGCCCATGATGGCGTAAGTCATAGGACCCTTTGGGTGGAGCTTAGGATATTGTTCAGCTAAATTGACACAACATCAAACTGCCATCTTAGTATTTATGTTTATACCCATGCTACTCTCAGCATTAATCAGAAAAAGCTCTTTACAATAAATGCCAGTAAATGCAGAAACTCTTGGCTGGTCAAGGTGCTATGAATGAGTGCTCAGCCCTAAACAAGATATTTATACCACCCCTATAATATCCAAGGAATATTACAGAAGAAGAAACAATATAAGAGCCAGAAGACAGGGAGAAGGACTACAAAATCCCATCTTTTGGACATGACACAGTCATTAAAATCATGAATTCACAGCAGCTGTGGTGTCTACACTGGGCCTGCAGAAGACCAGACCTGTCAACTATCAGTCACGGATGATGAGAGCTGTGGGACACTAACCTTCCCTGATGAACTATTATGTATTAATAGAATTTGGGGAGAGAGTAGTCATTATATTTAGGCATGTAGCCACTACTGAGCCCACTAGGCTCTACTGGACATTGCCACACCCACAGTCACAGAGATGCCCCTAGATAAACTCAGTGGATCACAAAACAAAACATGGGGACATGAGGAAGAGACCTGTATGGAGGAAGGAAAGCCTACACGCTATACACCCCACTGGGAAAAGGAGCTTATCCCAAGAAGGAGCAAGAGCAGCAGAAGAAATGAGGCCAAGGCAACCCTGAGGTTGCTGGGGTCTGTGTCCTGCTCTCTGCCTCCTTAGCACCTGGAAGAACTTGAGTTGTTTCAATTCTGTATCTCCAAATGAGTCCCATCTAAGCCTCCAGGGACAACATCTTCAGGAAAGAACAACAGAGATTTGCTGGCACAGGACTACCTAACCCTGTTTTACCTGCAGACTGCCAGGGACTCTGGACCACTTTCTACTGGAATTCTTTGTAGTTGTATGCTTCCTTGTTTGTATTTTGTGTGGTTGGTTTTGTTTGGCTGGTTTGGGGTTTTGTGGTTGTTTTGTTTTGTTTAATGCTGGATTCAAGGTTGCTATATCTTTAAGGATGACCTGATTCTCCTGGTTCTATCTCCCAAGTGTTGAGATGACCCAAGGCCTTCTGTATGCTAAACAAACACCCTATTACTGAGCTACATCCCAAGCCCCTCCCACAGATTTTTCATCTCATCCACAGATGAGAAAGTTGAGGGACTGCCTGTCCAGAATTAAAAAGGAATCTCAATGATTTCACCCCCACACCTATCCTGCAGATAAACTCCAATTAACACCAAAAGTGCCCCATGGAGATCTATTTCAACCTTCCTCATAGGTCCTCCCTTGTAGAGGAGACCTGGCTAGCAAAACCCTGGGCAAACAAGCTGCAGTCATAAGCTACATCTGTCCCACTACCTGCTTTTGTGTAGCTTGTGAGCTATGGATGGTCTTTACACTTGTAAAACAGTGTTTGAAAGAGAAGGAAGGAGGAGCATAGAGAGGTCCTGAGGTCCATAAAACCTAAAACAACTGCCACATGGTCTTTGTACAGAATGTGTACAACCTTCCCTGATGAACTATTATGTTCATGACATGAGCAGCAATGTCAACTTGCAAAGCAAGTTCCAGTGTTCAGTGAAACTGCACTGACCAACACAAGTGGTCTGATAACACCTGAATCAAAGTACAGGATGCAAGTTCTCCATGGCACAAAGAAAGTGCTAGGCAGGACACAGAAGAACCTTTATATCTGTGGCTTCTACAGAGGTGAGACCCAACAGAGGCACTGATACAGGGGAAGCCACTTGCATTTTACTTAATTCTATTATCTCGTTAGGCTTTAACCTAGAGTACACAGGATGGCCAATTGGGCAGAGCATTATCCTGGGATTCTCTAGGGTCTGAGTCTGTCTAGAGTAATTCCCAACACAGACCATTATTTCACCAGTTCAACCCTGCAACAGCTGTGACTGTCAGCTTGACACAACCTTAGAATCACCTGGAGAGTCTCAGTGAGGGATTGTGTACACTGGGTTGGCTTGTGGGCCTGTCTGTGAGGGATTGTCTTAAATAAGTTAATCAGTGTGGGAAGACTCAGCACACTGTAGGCAGCACCATTCCCTAGGCAAGAGATTCACACTGTATAGAGAAACTGAGCTGAGCACAAGCAAACAAGCAAAGGAGAACACATACATTTATTTTCCTCTGCTCTTGACTGAGGAGATGCGGGCCCATCACCCCCTAGGATACAGTACTGGAGATTCCAACTCTTTTCCCAATGGTGACACCACCCATCCAGCCCTAAAGGCAGAGCAATGAGGCTTAACTCCAAGAATAAGTAGAAGCCGTGAAGAATAAAGAATCTTGGCAATAGGGTAGGGTAAAATATGCTCCTTCTTGGGCCCCTTTCAGATCACATTATAAAAACAGAGCCTCTACAGTCTCTGAGGAAAGCTGTGTGACCTTGGTTAGCCACACACCCTCTCTGAACTTCCAGAGTGAAGAGGTTAGCCTGGATCAGGAGTCCCAACTATTGATTCACCAAGTGTTACAGGGTCTGGACTGGTCAGAGGGTCAAGATGGAGGCTGTGTGGAATGAGCCCTCCGTCACCCACAGATGGCTGCCAAAAGTGAAGGCAGAGCAGGGCTGTCCAAAAGAAGCCAAGAATTCACGTTTGGAACTGACAGGAAACAACACTCTGGGGGATGAACCGACTCCATCCGTGAGTGGCATGCAGACCCATTTGCCACCTCTAGCCAAAATCATCAAAGACGTTTGGGGTCAAACAATAGAAACCCTGGTGGGGACTGTGAGGTCTGTGACCCCCAAACCCCAATTCCACAGAGCTTCCATTTCGGTTATCTGACAGAACCTTCCCATCACTTCTCCCAGTCATGTCTCCTCTCTGTAACAAAAGACAACCGGCAAAATCCAGAAAACGATATTGGCAAGCAAGGAGGAAAGGTAAGCACAGCCAGCAGTGAGAGGAGCGCACCCTGGGGAGGCTGGTGCACCCTTCAGGCACAGGACTGACTGCCCTTTTCTGAGGACCATTCCAAAGACGGTGGGAGGGATTTGTCACTTTCCCACTCTGTCTTCCCCTCACCAACATTCTCTGCTTCTTTTCACTCACACCAGCAGTTTCCATGCAAGGGTCCAGGCATTCAATCTAGAAGCGACAGCTGCCCCACCCCCACCCCCACCAGCAGCCAACCATGACAGCCAGGCTCATTCTTCATCCTGACATGGCTGCAAGCAACACCAGGCTCCCTGGTGACAATCTCATGGTGACTGGAATACCGAAAGCCCCGAGACTGCTGTGAACATGTGCGCACATGCATGTGCACATGTAATGGGGACAATCTGAGGACTCATCCAAGTCCTCAACAGCCTTTGCATGCTGGGAGCAGAGGAACAAAAAAGACATGCAGGAGAAGGGACAGAAATTCATCCCCATAGTACCCAGCCAGGATGCCCCATTGCATGCTGAGCAGAGCCAAATCCTGCATCGAGGTGCCTTCTGGTGAGAAACAACTGCTTTCCCACCTCCCTGCCAGCTGCTCTGTTTCTCAAAGTATACACATAGGTCATGCAAATATTGCCCCCAGTGCTGCCCCAGTTTGAAGGGAGGCACATGTTCAAATTAGATAAAAATAGCTTGGGCCCATTCCGTAGTTCTGTTGGAGTAGACCTGTCACAAGATAATGGGTAACATCTTTCAGCTAATAAACAGTTGTGAATAGGACAGAGCACCTACTGTGTTCCAGCCACCAGTAAATACTACTGTGCCCTCATGGAAGGCACATCAATTAAATAGCACTGAATGCCACTGCCAGACTCTGTGCTCAGTGTTCTGTATCTGTGTGTGTATACCTGTCTCTGTGTATGTGCATGTGTATGAGTGTGCATGCACAAAGTTGACATTGGGTGTCTTGCTCAACTGCTCTCCATCTTATTTTTTTAAGATTCTTTTTATTTATTTTATGTGTGTGTGTGTGTGTGTGTGTGTGTGTGTGTGTGTGTGCATGTGTGTGTATGCCACATGTGTGAGAGTGCTCATAAAGGCCACGAGAAGGCATTGGATCTCTGGAGCTGGAGTTGCTGGTGGTTGTGAGATGCCCGGCGTGGGTGCTGGGAACTGAACTCAGAATCTTCTGGAAAAGCAGCAAGTGTTCTTAGTAGCTGAACCATCTCTCCAGCCCCACTCACTTACTTTCTGAGACAGGGTCTCTCACTGAACCTGGGACTCATCAATTTGGTTAGGCTGGCCAGCCAGCATGTTCCAGAGATCTCGCTCTAGCTCCACTGTGCTGGGATTACAGGCACATACTGTCATGCCTGGCTTTTAACAGAGATGCTGGGGCTCAAGACTCAGGTCCTCATGAGTGCACCCCAATCACTCTACCTACTGAACAGTCTCACTAGCCCTCCACTAAATGCTTCCCTCTCAACTTATTGAACCCCTTTAGACATCATCGAAGCTCAGGACATTGGCCACTAAAGAGGTCTAGGGCACTATCCCCAGAGCTTGTGCCTTCATCATGAGGCGAGGTGATCCACCATGGGGAGATGACAAGAGGTAGGGGAGAAGGGAGGTGAAAGAGAAGTACAATGGTCTGAGGCTCTGTCCTTCTGAAATTTGTCTCTCCTCATGAATTATTTCACTTCTCCAATCCTCTATTTATCTCTTTTCTAAAATATAAATCGTAGGACCCATCACAAGCAGCTTACGAAGTCAAATACAAGCTGGTCCATTCATCTTGCCCACAGAGGAACTAAGAGAAGCAAAGAAACCACCAATTGAGCTGACAGAGTGAATGTCTGTGTCTTTGGGACCACCTTCCAGGGTCTGCTATGACTCTATGAATTCTTAGGACTTAATACTTTCCCTTCTAATTAACAATCCATGAAAATTCATTTCAATGACCCAGGGAATTCCATCAGGAAATTTCATCTCTGGTCTCAAGGGTCTGAGCCCGTTGGGTGAGGGTCCCAAGAGTATCACTGTGGATTCTCCAGTGTCCACAAGAGGGCACTCACATCCACTCCTCTGCTGCTTAAAGCGCCTGTGATCTTGGCAGGCTGGCTTGAGAAAGTCTCCCACCAGGTCCTGCCTGTCGTGCCTGCATGATTTCCCAGCAGAACTGGAAAGAACCAAGACATTGGAATATCCATGGAGTAAACAGTTGCATTTATTTACACCTCTAGATGCCCAAACATGTTTGAAAGGTGCATTCTGGGGTGAGAAGGTGGCTCAGACAGGAAAATATTTGTTGTGCAAGTATAAAGACATGAGTCCACATAAAAATAAATGCCCAGCACCCACATAAAAAGCTAAGCCTGGCAGCACACACCTGCAATGCCAATGTTGAAGTGTATCCCTAGAAGTTATTGCCCTGCTAGTCTAGCTAGATAGGTGATCTCTGGGTTCAGTGAGAGACTTTGTCTCAAAAAACAAGGTTCAGTACAGTAGAGAAAGATACCCAGTGTCAACCTACACAAGCACACACACACACACACACACACACACACACACACACACACACACACACACACTCTCCTTGCTGGATGCTCTCATGGTCTTGATCTCTCCACTCAGAGTCTGGAAGAAAAGAGCATGCTTCTTGGTAGCTATGAGGCTGTGCCTGCCCTGACCTCTTCCTTAAGGACCGCTGATGTAGTTGAGAAAGGTTCTTTCCTCTTTATCAGATCACAGGCCTCCTTGGAGAGATGGCCCCAGAGACCATCGCCACCCGCCGGGTGCTGAAATGTGTTATCATTAAGCTCAACATGTTATTTAGTTAATTAAATGTCATGCTTTTGATGGCATTAATTAGATCCACTGCTGACTCCTCAGAAAACAAAACCAAAACAAAATGAAAACATCACCCTGGACTCAGAGAGATGCAATGGAGCCAAAGCAAGACTCTGCTAACACCCTCTCTCCTCCAGGACAGAATTAGCCCAAGTGGGTCTTGAAACAAACAGCTCTGTGAGTTTAGTGAGGTCCCTTTCCTTGTGGGATGCTGCTGCTGATGTCCCCAGTGTTTTACAACATTTAATGTTTCTATAAATAAAAACACAATTGCCTCTTACATGAGTATATTGGATGTAATAGTTTAGAGCTTTTTGCACACTCAGCTGTACTTCCTTCCTCCCAAGAAGCCAAACACCCAGAGCCACAGAATCTCAGCAATGATCAAGGATGGAGATGAACACATGATCAGAGGACTACCACCAGGCATTGTCAAGAGAGACCAGATCATGAGGATGCTCAGGACTGAAGAAAAGACATCATCCAGGTGCAGATGAGGTCACTATTTCCTGTCAACTGAAACTCTCCCTCCAAGAAGAAGGAAAGACACTCATGAAATTGAAGAAGTCACTGAACACTGCAAGGCTCAGGGGACTCCTGAAACTCACAGGACTTACAGCCTTCTCTCCAAGGTCATAAAGACAGTAACAATTGTGAGCAAAGGAGACTGTTCAGCTGAGCTGTCTACAGTCATGCACAGAGGTTCCAGGGACACAACTTTCCTGAGTCATCATCCATGGGGGGATTTGGAGCAATGCAGATGGTATGTTCAGTAACCCTAATAAACTCTCTGGTTCATCAAGCTAGACCTGGATGGGGTGGTTGCTTAGGTTTGCCATCAGTGTCCTGTCTGGGGTGAACAGATGGTTGTGTCTCCTTGGGAATTCACATAGCAGAAGCAGAATCCAGCAGATGGAAGCTAAGTATGGGAATGCATCCCATAATACCAGCATTCAAGACAACAAGGAAGGAGGATTGTGAGTTCAAGGCCAGACCTGTCTCAGTCACACAGTGAGTTTGATGCTGACCTGAGTTACACTAGACCTTCTCAAAAAACCAAAATCAGAAAACAGCAATAACACACACACACACACACACACACACACACACACACACACACACACGCACATACTCACGCACCAGCAAACATTATTTGGGCTAAAAATGTGGTTCAGTGGTAGAGTGATTGCCTGACGTCCTAATTTTCTTTCCATTGCTCTGATGAACACCATGACCCATAGCAACTTAGGGAGGCATCTTAGTTACTTTTCAATGGCTGTGCTAAGACATTATGACCAAAGGAACTTATAGAAGAAGGGTTTATTGGGGGATTATGGTTTCAGAGGGTTAGAGTCCATGGCTGTCATGGCAGAGAGCATGACAACAGGCAGGGAAGTGTGACACTGGAGAAGTAGCTGAGACTTTACATCCTGATCCATAGGCACAATGCAGAGAGAGAACTAACTGAAAATGATAAGGTTTTAAAAACCTCAAAGTCTATCTCCTAGTGACACAGCTCCTCCAATAAGACCACACCTCCTAATCCTTCCCAAACAATTTTACCAACTGGGAACTAAGTATTCTAATGTATGAGCCTATGGTGGCCATTCTCTTTTAAACCACCACAGGAGGAAAGGAAAGGGTTTGCTTCAGCTTATGGGTCCATCATCAAGGGAAATCACGGTGAGAAACCAAGGCAGGAATCTGGAGGCAGGAACTAAAGCAGCGGCCAAGGAGAAACGCTGCTTACTGGCTTGCTCTCCCTGGCTTGCTCAGCCTGTTTTCTTATACAACCCAGGACCACCTGCCCAGTGATGTCACTGTCCACAGTGGGTCTGGTCCCTCCCACACCAATCATTAACCAAGAAAATGCCTTACCTAGTTGCCTACAGGCCAGTCTGATAAAGGAAATTCCTCAATTATGATTTCCTCTTCCCAGATATGTCTAGGATTGTATCAAGTTGACAGAAACTAACCAGCACACCTGATATGCACCAAGTCCTAAGATCAATTCCCAGCACAACAAGCAAACAAACAACATTTTAATCATAAATTAAATGCTCTAGCTGGGCAAACTGCCATGTCCCTGGATTCCAGAATCTAGAAAAGCAGATCTCTGGGTGAGTGATCAAAGGCTCTCTCCTGATGTTGGTGAACTTGGGCAAGCCATTTCTGTCTCTGAGCCTTGGTTCCTTTAGTTATTACTGGAAGGAACAAAGCACCCTTTAAACATTCAGCCTCCAAGACATGACACCTGGGGTCCAAAGCAAGATCAAGACAAATCCCTGGTAGTGTGATCCAGGACCCAGATGGGACGTCAAAGCAGACAGCATCAGAGCAGTGCTATAATCTAGTGGGGGTTTCCCTGATCGTGTGAGCCGGAGCCAGAGATACATACTCCAGAGAGTGCTATGAATCTGAACTGTCCAGCCCCTGGCTCACAGGAGACAGGATCGGGACCTTGAACAGTGATTGGTGCCCTGTGGCTCTCCATCTGCCTGCTCTGTCCTCACAGCAGGGCCTACTCAATAGACTCCTGTGGCCTTGCCTTGGCTTCTTTAAGGGCACCCAGGCATTTCCAGAAGGGTCTCAGTCCTTAGAAGATGCACATAGGTTAGATTCAGCAGTCCGAGGCAAATTCAGGGGTTGGGGATGTGGCTCAGTGGCAGAGGGTTTGTCCAGCATTTATAAAGCCCCAGTTCAAGCCCCAGTAAATGTCCTTGCAGAAAAGAAAAGCATTCAGTTAAGACACAGAATCTGGGATTAACACTACACTACGGCCATGAGCCTCAATGCAATCCCCCATGAAATCAGTAGGAAGTTTGAGACTGTGCTTTCAGCCCTTTCAGTACATCATATTTGATGGTACTTATAGACTGTGTGCTCTGTTCCTCAGGGCTCTGGAACTTCTGAGAGGTTCTGGATTTTCAGCTTCTCCTCAAAGTGTGAGCCTTCTAAAAACTCTGGTTACATCCACTTCACTAGATCCAGTCACGGTGAGTGACCCATCAGTACTAGGCATTAGGAATGACAATGGCACCCCATTGGTCATCACAGAAGAGTGTCACCATCCTGACATCTCACCTGCTGACTGCAGCCATTTGGACTTTTGCCTTGGGTGACAAATGCAAGATAGTTGGTATTGCTCACCTGGTCTGAAAATATCATTCAGCACCAGGACCCAGCCATGCCTGAAAGCCTAGATACTATGGGTTTTCCAGTTTTGTGACTTTGCTTCCTGTTCTAAACTCTCACAGACTTTAAAGTTTCTGGTGTTGATTAATCCTATAATGTCCCTTGTCTGTCACTTGTCCTGAGAATATCCAATCTGTGTGGAATACACGATTGATGTGCATAGTATATAATAAAAGTAGATTTTGATGTCTCTATAGGATTTCTTTTCCATAGGTCAAGAAGGGGAAATTGTAAAGTCAAGATGATGCTGATGTCAAGGGCTGCCAGCCTGAGCTGCAGAGCTATGCTCAAATGCCCTTTGGCCAGGCATGCTGAGCATTCTAACCAGCATATCGGTTGCTCCTTGGAAACAGAACAGCACAAACTCAAGTCTCTGCCTCTTGTGGTGCAGTGATGAGCAGGCAGCAGGTTCTGAGCAGTACTTAGGCAAGGCGATGGGACAGCAATTTACTGAAGACTCATCATCTGCCAGAAATGTCCTGGTGTCCATTCTCACGATCTCCCTGCAAAGATCCCCCGACACCTAAACATTCATGTTCAAGGTCAGAGAAGTTAAATGATAAGCAATTCCTTCCATCACCATTGACCACGAGGGGCCAACAAGATGACCCAGTCTATAAGGGACTTGCTTTGTAAGTATTGAGGACCTGAGTTCGAAGTTCAAGAAACCAAGTCAAAGTCAGGCCACAGTAGCACATACCTGTAATCCCAGAGATGGTGAGAGACAGGGGTGGAGATGGGCAGATCCTTGGGAGCTCCTGAGCCAGCTATCCTGGCCTACACAGTGATGTTCCTGACCAATGAGAGACTCTGTCTCAAGCAAAAACATGGAAGCACAAGAAGAATGACACTCAAAGTTCTCCTCTAACTTCCACACGCTTACTATGCATGTGTGCACACCCACCTGCATGGGTACATGCACACACAGATAAGTAAATAAAGTCTTCTGGGCTCAAATCCAGTGCTCCTTCCACCAGTCTCTCCACATAGTAGAATTTCCACATATACAGTGAATGTTTTACACCAAGCTTCTCCCTCACCCCAGCCTTCAGGAGTCTCAGCAAGGTATTAGTGGCAGGAAAGAGCTTTGAACAGAATCAGTCCAGACCTGAGGGTGGGTGGGTACTTCAGGATCTTGCACCTGTTCCTGGAGGGCCAGGCTTCAGGGAGGAAGGAGAGGCAGAAGCCGCCTTTCCCTGCATGGCAATCCCCAGGGTCTTCCCTGGAAGCCTTCATTCCCTTCTTCACCGTCTCTTTGTGCAACCCTAAATTTCAGCCTTGGAATCCTAAAGCCACTAAACCACAGGGGCAGGAATCCAACTCCCTCTTGCTTAGCTCCAGAGTCCAGACTTCTGACAAGTCCCTGGGCAATTCACTTCCTGTTCTCCACTTCTCTGGACTTTTCTATGCCCCCACTGTCCCACTCACAGTTTGCTTAGAGCACTAATTTTAAGTTACTTTAAGTAACAAATCTCCACTTTAAACTATTAGCAAAGGAAACTTCATATCACTACAAAAATGAAGGTAAACAAGTCACTTGCCATGAAATAGAAAACTCCAAAATAAACATACGGCCATCAAGCAGAAGTCATTTAGCTTAAGAGACCTGGTTCTGGATGTTTCTGACCCTAAGACTTGTTCTGTCTTTGTTTAAAAGAAATGGAGAGATATATTGAGGCTTTAAACAGTGTATGAGCACAGCTGGGGAGGTGGCTCAGATGGTAAAGTACTTGCCTTACAAGCATGAAGACCTGAATTTGATCCCCAGAACCCGTGCTAAAAAGCCTGACTTGGAAGCCCATGCTTGTAATGCCAGCATAGGCGAGGCAGGAACAGGTGTCTAGGTGAACTAGGGTTCACCAGCCAGCCAACCTAGCCTACTTGCTAAGCTGCAGGTTGGTGAGAGACTCTGCCTCAAAACACAAGGTAGATGGCACCTGAGGAGAAACAACTAAGGTTAACGTCAGACCACCACATGCACGTGCACAGGCACATGAACATGTACATAATACACATAAACACACACAGAATGTGTTAACACGAGGTCTTTTCTGACATGGTTAGGTGGGTTGAAGGGGACTTGGAAATGAAGTAGCTTTCTCACAGCACAGTCCTACATCATTCAGTCCCTTGTCTGAGTCACCCAGAATCCTGGTGTCATGTTGCCTTAACATCCCTCCTGGCTGAGACTGACCTGCCATCTCCCTTGTCTGTGTCTGTGAGGATGTTGCCTAGTCCCATGATCCCTCTTCCTTCCCTCCTTGAATGTCCCAGTGGAGACACCTCTC